>NC_056751.1:706839814-706984814 GCF_019279795.1 Protopterus annectens | reverse complement strand
CCTTCCCTTTTTGGAATTTTGCTCTATCATTTAGTAGCTTCCTCCTTCTATTGTATATCTTGTTTATGGCTGGGGTCCACCAGACAGGACATCTGCCTTTGGAGGATTGGGTCTTGGTTTTATTTGGGACCGCATGATCTATGCATTCCTGAAGGTGTTCATAGAATGCGTTTATAAAGGATTCTGCAGTCTGGGCTGTATTTTCCACAGGCCCGGGGGCTTTGAAGGATTCCACCTCAGTTTTGAGGAGTGTGAAATTTGCTTTAGAGAAGTTTTTCACTGTGGTTTTCTGGGCAGGGGGTGGTGTCAGGATGTGAATGTGATGTAGTGGAAATCTCAGTGATAGCCAGTTGAAGAGTCAGAAAGGTTTCCTACAAGGAGGAAAATGGATAAGTTAATGTTTCCCACTCATGGTAAGCCTTTCTGAATCTCTGGACCTGTCTTATCCTCATGCCTTACCATATACCTAGATAGGTGATTATCAGGATAGAATCAATAACTTGTCATGTCATAATGCTCACATTACATACGCAACCCTTATAGGGTCATAGGTTTTTCAGTCTTATGACCTACTGGCCTAGAAGAAGCTTGATTGTTAGTACCACATGACAAACTCCCCTTGCATATATCAATTTTGTTTTTCAAACAAATCAGTGTCTCTTTAATTGATGGCAGGTGTGTACCCAAGAAGACTGAACGCTGTAATTAAATCAAAAGGTGCTTCAGCAAAGTATTAGTTTAAGGGTGTGCACACATAACAAATTATTAGTTTAAGGGTGTGTACACTTACACAACCAGCGTATTGCATGTTTTTTTATTTTTTATATTTTTCCTCAAATAGATTTAGTTGTTTTTCAATTGAATTGTACAGGTTATGGGTCACAAAAGTTTTGAAATGATTTATTGTGGTCTCATTTTTTATATCACAAAAACCTGTCATTTTAACAGGGGTGTGTAAACTATTTATATCCACTGTACGCATGTACAGAAATGCTGCTACTGCATATTTAGTCCTTTTCCTCAGTGGCTACAAAAATGTCTTCACATTGCAACTTAAATGTTCAGTGATCCCTGAATGTGACTGCTGACTTGGTATACGGATCTACAATGTTCACTGAAACTTCATGTTATTTACAAGTTATGAAAAAAGATGCAGAAGGAGATAAATTATCACATAAAGGATCGCTTCAGAAAATATATTTTCTTACTTGAAATGACCTGAAGCTGCTCAGTTTCAACCGTCTTCTCTGTTTTCATTCCTTTGATCTCTGTGTGCATGAACAGTGAAGCAAACACATTAGGAATGAAGCATTTAATTTTAAACAGAGACTTACTGGAAATACATTTCAATAAACAAAATCTTACTGAAGTCTATTACTGATAGCTAGAAAAGTTATTACAAAAATGAAAATCTGATTCAGTACTTCAAGGAATTTTTAGAATTAGCCTCTATTGTATGCAAAATTAAAAAAAAAACACACACAATAAGATTAAATACCGAAAATAAACAAAATGCTGAATTCTGCTGCTAGGCTAATTTAGAAATACTTATGACAGGTCTATATTAAAATCTCGAAGGCTGACAATATCGAATATGATATTGTCTACACGGAAATAATGAAAGTGCACTACATCGAGCATTTAAATGGAAATTTTCTGTAGGGGAGATTTCCATTTACTTCAATGTAGTGCATTCTCGGAGTTGGTATATTTAAGTAGGGGGTGTGGGGGGTGCAGGGGGACTTGCCCCCCTCCTACACACTATTTAGTTTTTTGCTGTTTTATTTAGTATTTTTTTTAGGTTTCGATGGTTTAAGACTTCGATCACTAAAGTTCGATCTTTAGGGATTTGAATTTTTAACCCTTCGAGATTATAATATAGACCCCTTATGACATATGAGGAAAGTAAAACAGTAAGGTTTTGTTTAGTGTGAATTTGATAACAAAATGTGTTGATGCTGTTAAACATTGTTTGTAACCTTAACATCTTCTGTTCTTTGCAACTATTGTACACATATTAAACTTAATAAAATAAAAAATAAAAATGTGGATGGCACAGTGGTGCAGAGGTCGCATTGTCACCTCACAGCAAGAGGTTCTCCAGTTCGATTCTCAGCTAGGGTTCCTTCTGTGCAAAGTCTGCATGTCCTCCCTGCATCCTTGTGGGTTTCCTCTGGGTGGTCCGGTTTCCACCCACATTACAAAGACATGTGTCTGGAGTGTTTCTCCCCAGGCCTCTGCTGAAAATTGGCTTTGTTCTAAGTCAGACTTTCCTGGTAAACAAATATTAAATAATTAAAATTAAATTAAGAAAGAAATGCACTAAAATTACACTAAATCCAGGGATGTGGTGAACTACTGTAAAAATATCACATCTTCGGTAGGTTGGCATAGTACAAGTTGTGTAGTTAATACAACACGGTATAACAGTTACTTTTTAAATGTAGAATTAGCTTCACTTCAGGAAAGAATTCATAATTTTGTGCATGTTAGCAGTCTTGTTTAGCAATGAGGCATATCAGTTTTGCCAGGACGTATATTATTATGAGTTAAGCAGATACAGTTTTGTGTGAAGGTGAATAACCATTGTAGGGTTTTGTATAAAATGATTCACATGGACTAATCTCCCACTAGGATGAATGCAGCATCACATGACCGAATGTTTATTGTTAAAGTGCAATTAAGTTCCGTAACTATGTGTAAAGATGACTTATGAATTTTAAAAACAGTAAGACGAAGATATATTTCCCTGGGAGCGCTACAGAATCCTGAAAGCCCAAAATCCTGAAGACCAAAATCCTGAGACCTAAATCCTGAAAGTTCAAAATACTGAAAACTCAAAATCCTGAAAATACACAGTATACCAACACTTACTATATTCCAGCACAAGTACATACAGAAACAAATAAAACACAAACCATATTACTCTTCTCAAAGTATCAGTGGGGGGGGCAAGCCCCCCTGCACCCCCATTGTGGGGGGCTGTGCCCCCCACACCCCCTGCTACTTAAATATATCAACTCCAAGATTGCACTTAGTGTACTGAAGTGCAATCTTGAAGATGATGCATTTAAGTAGCAGGGGGTGCAGGGGGGCTTGCCCCCTGCATATAGTTGAAGGGTAATATGTTTCTGTATGTACTTGCGCTGGAATATAGTGATTGTTGGTATCCTGTGTGTTTTCAGTATTTTGAACTTTCAGGATTTTGGTCTCAGGATTTTGGTCTTCAGGATTTTGGGCTTTCAGGATTCTGTAGCGCTCCCATTTCCCTAAGTCAAATCTAAGACAAGCAGTTAAACAGAGTGCTATGCAAAAGGAAAAATAATGACACAACCTAACAAAAATAGAAAAGGGATCACAGAAAAATTAAATGTATTAGTTGTAATATGCTGTTTTGTTAATTTTTATGCGAATTAGCAAAAGATAGGTCATTCAAAGATAAAGTGCATGTGGCCAAACATATGAGTGTAGGTGTGTGTGTGTGTGTGTGTGTGTGTGTGTGTGTGTGTGTGTGTGTGTGTGTGTGTGTGTGTGTGTGTGTGTGTGTGTGTGTGTGTGTGTGCGTGCGTGTATTTGTGTGTGGCAGTGCGCATTCACATGTTTGTGTGTGTATACTCTGCCATGACCCCTTTTAAGACACACTGAGTAAATCAAAACATCAGAACATACTACATCCAAGAAATACATTTCAAAGCAATAGACAAAATAGAAGTAAGATTGGTGCAAAGTAACAGTATAACCACCAATCACAAGACAAGCAGTATTACATTTCAGGCTAATGTCTTGAAAATAAATGCATTTTCTGGTCAAGGCCAGGAGGTTAATGTAAAATATATGCATATATTTAAGAAATATATTTAAAGAAAGAGTCACATGGCTTAATATGCAGGGAAAGTTTATTCTGAATGTCTAGGAGGTGCTGGATTTTAAAAATGTCCCTCCACCATGCTTCTTCTGGTGAAGATTTAAATGCTTCTTTTGAGTATTGCTGGAGATATTTGACATACAGAGACAAAGGAGGTCCAGGACAATCGAGTCTATAATGTTGTATCTTTCAGCTTTCAGGTTAGGGGTCACCACAGAGGAACTCTGGTCCACTAATGAATGGCAGTAGATTTTTACGTACTGAGTTGCCAGCCCTAACATATAACCTTCAACAAAGGTACGCCCATTCACGCAT
The DNA here is from genome assembly GCF_019279795.1 of Protopterus annectens. Lineage (NCBI taxonomy): Eukaryota > Metazoa > Chordata > Ceratodontiformes > Protopteridae > Protopterus > Protopterus annectens. The sequence continues at coordinate 706,980,634 of NC_056751.1, read as the reverse complement.
GTCTCCACACAGAAGACGCTTTAGCTGGGAATAGAACAGGACAACGTCTTACCGGGAGGCAACAACGCTACTAGAGCACCACCATTGAGTCTATAATGGTGCAGTAAAATCTCCCTCCAAAAGTCTGCACTACACAACAAAGGAAAAACACTTCCAGCCTTTATTCATAGCTCAGGGAATTTAAGCTTGTGATCTTTTTGGCTAGGAATCTTTGCAGCCTTTTTAATACTTTGATATGTTTTATGAGATACATACCAAAGGACACATTGTACTCAATAAATGGTCTAATCAATGGTGAGTCTAAGGGAGTGATTACCTCTTTAGACCTTGATGGTACTCATTTAGCTTGCCTAAATAAAAGGGTTTTCTACTACCTATTGTCACATGATGGTCAAACGAAAGGGAACTATCAACTCAGGTACATAGGTCTGTGACTACATTTTCATTCTTTGTGGTATGTTGTCTATACAGTAGGATGAGGGGAATGTTATCTACCAAAAGTGATACTACTACACATTCTAGCATTTAGATTTAGCTCAGTTTAGTACATCAGAAGTTCACTAAGGATACATTCTGGAGAGTTTGGGAGTCATAGGGTGACTTAACAACCGCCAGTTTGTACTCGTCTGCAAATGCTGTTAGTGGTCTTGGCTTTTTGGTCAGAAATTTGAAAAGTAAATAACAAAAAGGAAACGCCCCACTACTGGGCCCTGAGGGATACCGCTATTTAATTAATTAATGAATTAATTGATTAATTTGTTAACCGGGAGAAGTCCGACTGGGCTAGAAGCCCATTTTCAGTGGAGGCCTGGGAGGAAAGCTCCAGACTAAAACACTACAAATACAAATACTTGTCAGTTACAATATTTACATATAAAAAATTTAAAACACACAGAATTGTGTTACAATCTTAAGTAATGATCACAACAATTATGGTATAAGGACAATATAGCATCTTATTCAATTTAAAATGTTACATGTGGTGTATAGCAGATACAGTCTAGAAATTTTGCAAAGTCAACAGATAATGACTGTATTTACAATGGAGCCAAACATCCTTTGGAGAGGGGGAGAAGTAGGAACTATAACGAGATAGTAGTAATCTGAGAGAGGTAGTAGTAATGGGGTGCAGATTAAATAGATACGCCTAGAGGGGATGGGACAGGATAACAGTTAGCTAGGAGTGTGACAGGAGCAGAGCCAGTGATTAGCTAGGTAGTTATAGCCACTATCATCCTTTTTGATGAGGCCCCTGCAACTCCCTCTGTGTGAGTTCTATGTTTCAGCCAGTTTGCTATTCAGCTTACCTGATATGGCTTGATTTTTAGAACACTTAGCTGTTGTATGATGCCAGCATGTGGAATGGTGTTGAAGGCTTTGGCCTAGTGAAGCTATACCACGTGCACTGCATGCCCACCATCTATAGCCCCTGTAACCCTTTTGAAAAAGTTTTCACAATTAAATAAACAGGAGCTATCCATCAGAAAGGTAAACAAGTTGGGGTCAGTACTAATAACATTCGGGATATCGCAGATTATAAGGTCAGTTAACACATTCCATGGGTTTGCAGATGAGAGCTGTAAGGATGCTATGTCTTTAATTACCTGGGTTAGTTGTAAGGCCAACTTTAGGAAAGCCACTCATAGATTTAAAGGTTCATAGGAGGTTACTAGGCTAATGGCCCTAGTGCCTTTTATAAGCCTAGTCATGTTATATCTGTGTTTCCTAATTGACCTTGGTTAGATGGTTGTTATTCACAGAGCAAGTCTATGATCAACATCAACTGCCCCTGTCCATGAGGGACATAAGTACCATCCCCGAGGTGAATTTATGGTCTCCCACCCAATTTTCTAGGTTGCACTTGAATAGGGTTATTGAGGAGCTCTGCTTCATGTGACTTTGAAGTGTAATCCAGGGCAGCGACAATCTCCTGAAGATATATCTGTCTTTCAAGCATGTTCTGTTAATGTGACAGGCTAGGTAGAGATCCCTGGAGCAAGTGACTCTTGTCCCATTTGATTTGCAGATGTGTAGCATTTCCATTAAGGCAAGGTCAGAGACTGCTCTGTAGGCCAGGCACATATCACCTGTCAGCAGCCTGTAGGATGCAGAGTACAGTGACAGGGCTTTCAGTCTTTCCATGTAGGTTATGTTTTATAGGCCCTGAATTTTCCTGGTGAGAAACCTCTGTGGTCTCTCCAGCTGCGGCAGGTGTCTGGTGAGGTACACGGAAAAGGAAGAGCTGTACTCTATTAGTGGTCTGATGAGAGTTGAGTGCAGTGGAGTTATAACATCCTAGTCTTCGATGCGATGCCCTTACTTATGAGCTGTACAATATAGAAGGCTTTCCTTACAAATGTGGACACATGGTGATCAAAGTTTAGATTGCTATCAACCTGTGTTCCCAAATCTCGCACCACTGGGTTTGATCTTAGGGGGTGCTGTCAATGTAATTTGCAGGCACTTCTTCTTTGCCAAAAGAAATAATAATGTACTTTTTCGGATTTAGTTTTACTCCGTGGCTTTGGCACCAATCATTTGTCTGTGTTAGCCCCTTTTGTAATATGTTAACATCATCTGGGGACTTAATGATTACACCCAGTTACAATCATGAGCAAACTTGGTAAGCCACAGCTACCTACTTTTACATGGATTTCCAAGAAATAGATTCCAAACAGTAGAGGGTCCAGCACAGATCTTTGTGGTACACCACTGATAACTGGTCTACTGGTATAGGTGGAATTCCCAACTTTGACAGTAAGCATTCTATCAGTGAGCCAGTTGGCTACCCGTCTAGTGATGTATGGGTTAATCCTCACCTGGGAGAGTTTCTCAATGATACCTGAGTGGGGAATAGTGTCAAAAGCCTCGACTAAGTCAAGATAGGCAGTATGTACTGTTTTGCCTTCATTCAGGGCTTTGGTGACATTCTTGAAGACATCCACCAGGTTCAATAAGCATGATCTACTCTTAAAGCCAAACTGGGTCAGGTCAGGAGTTTGAAGGTCACTTATGTCCTTATTGGTAAGGTCCATGATGGTTCTTTCCATGGCCTTGCAGATAAGACTGGTTAGGCGTATGGGTCTATATTTCCCAGTGTTAGTTGATGGACGCCTTTTGTGCAAGGGAATTACTGTTGCTGTTCTTCAGTCTACTGGAACAAAGCCAGTGCTTAAGCTGAGGTTAAAGAGAGTGCCAAGTGGTTCTGCTAGGTCTTGTTTTAGATTGTTTAGTAAATAGCTTGGGATGTTATCTGGTCCCATAGAGGCAGTGTTTTTGGTCTTGGGAGCATGGATATGACCTGTTCTTTGGAGATACTAGGTAGAGGACTGGTGCCAGATATGCTTTGGGGTATGGCTAGTGGGGACAGGAGGTGAAGTTTGCTCCTAACCTGTCCGTTAGCAGGTTGGCAATTTCCTCACATTCAGTATGAGAAGTACCATCCACTATGAGTTCTGCACATAGTTGGGCATTCCCTTGTAGATTTCAGATGTAGCTAAAGAATGCCTTCTGATTATCTTTTCCTAGGATACTAATTTATCTTTGTATGTAGCTTTAGATGACTTTACAAGATATCTGATTTGCTTTTTCAAGCTGTGGAGGGTATTCTTCTACTGTTGAGTGACGTCCCTCTTCTTAGACATCAGTTCTTCTTCCTTTTGTTATACAACGTATTTATACTTGAGGTCCACCAGGGTGGCCTGTTTTTTCTGGATGACCTGGTTTTGATCTGGTCAGGTACAGCTGAGTCCTACGTGGCATCTGTGTACTTCTCTGCAAAGGAATCATTGTTGGCCCAAATACACTGAACACTATGAAAGAGGTAACACAGAGAACAGATATGTGGGGTAGGCAGGTTTATGATTTTATATGCAACAGGATTCAAACTGATATAGGTGCAGTGACTGAAGGCCTGCAAAGAGTTTTGTACCAGCATGGTGAGTTCAGAAAGGGTACTTACGAGTAAAATTAGTTTTCCTACAGGCCAGAGGAGGACAGAGGTTTAGATTAAATGTTTTGCATCATAATAACTGCAACCATCTCTTCATAACAAGTATGTCCAGTGTTCTTATTTCCTTGTTATTTAAATTCTGTCATTAAATGCTATACTTATTTTTCAAGTAATTCAAAGGCACTTTAAAATCTATTAATCATAGCTGAAAAATTGGTGGTTCAATCAAATCACAGTTTATAATCCCCTTACAAAAGGAAATGTAGTTAACATGGGTAATAACGTACCAGGTATCATTGCATTGTTTCCCTGCGATGACTTGACATTACTCATTTTCATACTCTGCATTTCTGAAAGAAAAGAGATGATACAAACTTTAAGTGTGGCTTTACAATGGTTTCAAACATTATGATAATGACCACAGTCATACATGTCAACTCATAAAATAAAACTACAAGAAGGAAACATAAGCAACAGACACTGCTTTTGTCTGATAGGTATTCAGGATGCAACAGATTAATTTGTAATAGTGTAACTTTTAATAAATTTGTATGTTTAATGTTGTTTAAAATCATATTACAGCTATGTAAGATTTGTTTTACTTAGTTTGACTGACAAAAATCAGCTACTGTCATCTAAAGGATCAAACCTGGGTCCCTTAAGAATTTGGTCCTGAGCTGGTGGATCCCCTGTTACAGCTCTTTAACATTGCATTGGCCAATGCAAACATACCTGATGACCAGAGGACCCTTTGAATAGTGTCCTTGTACAGGGGTGAAATCTGAAAAAATACCAAACACTACCAAAGTTTTAGCTCAAACGCTATGGAATGGAATGCTATGGAGATGTCTCTAATGGTCACGGTTTCACAGAAAACAAAGATCAGTAAGACAACAGCCAACATGGAGTGGTTAAACTTGACTTAGTAACAGCAGAACATCACAGAGAAGTAGCAGCAAATATTGTTTAATTGCATTTCACCAGCATAATTGACTTAGTCCTGAACAAGTAGCTAATAGGAAAACTGAAGATGTTGGGCAAAGAGCTGAGAATGAGGAAGTGGAATGCTGCGTTGTTGGAAGGTATAGAATACAGGCTGTGCTGAGAAATGTGAAATCCGAAATAAGGAATGCGACCAGCTCAGTCCTGGATCCAGAACTCTTCAGTATGTTTATGCCAGACATAGTTATGGGAAGTAGGAAGAGGATCATCCTCTTTACTAACAAAACAGAGGCAGATTCAGTGCTGGAAGTGTCTGAAAATAGTCTAAGGAAGGATTTGGAAAGGATAGCCAAGTGGGCTGAAAGGTATCAGCTAAGGTTAACTGCAAGCAAATGCAAATCACTACACTTGGCCTACAACATTACTGAGGTGTATCACCTGAAGAAGTGAAACTGTTGACTAGAGAGAAGGAATTGGATGTCGGGTAATTATCACACCTGGGTTAGTCTACTAGGAGAAGGAGAGGTTAATGGCAGAAGCAAATTGAATGCAGGGGTGTATCCCTGGAGGATAGACTCCAAAAACAAAGACATAAGGCTTCTGCTGTACAGAGTAATGCTCAGGTCACACCTTGAGTGACATGCAAAACCCCAGGATCTACAAAGAGAGAGAGAAAGAAACATCAGATCACTGAAATGAGTCCACAGGAAAGCCTAAAGAATGGTGGGAAGGATGCAGGAGAAAGAGTATAGAGGCAGTGTTTTTGGTCTTGGGAGCATGGATATGACCTGTTCTTTGGAGATATTAGGTAGAGGACTGGTGCCAGATATGCTTTGGGGTATGGCTGGTGGGGACAGGAGGTGAAGTTTGCTCCTAACCTGTCAGTTAGCAGGTTGGAAATTTCCTCACATTCAGTATGAGAAGTACCATCCACTATAAGTTCTGCACATAGTTGGGCATTCCCTTGTAGATTTCAGATGTAGCTAAAGAATGCCTTATGATTATCTTTACCTAGGGATACTAATTTATCTTTGTATGTAGCTTTAGAGGACTTTACAAGATATCTGATTTGCTTTTTCAAGCTGTGGAGGGTATTCTTCTACTGTTGAGTGACTTCCCTCTTCTTAGACATCAGTTCTTCTTCCTTTTGTTATACAACGTATTTATACTTGAGGTCCACCAGGGTGGCCTGTTTTTTCTGGATGACCTGGTTTTGATCTGGTCAGGTACAGCTGAGTCCTACGTGGCATCTGTGTACTTCTCTGCAAAGGAATCATTGTTGGCACAAATACACTGAACACTATGAAAGAGGTAATACAGAGAACAGATATGTGGGGTAGGCAGGTTTATGATTTTATATGCAACAGGATTCAAACTGATATAGGTGCAGTGACTGAAGGCCTGCAAAGAGTTTTGTACCAGCATGGTGAGTTCAGAAAGGGTACTTACAAGTAAAATTAGTTTTCCTACAGGTCAGAGGAGGACAGAGGTTTAGATTAAATGTTTTGCATCATAATAACTGCAACCATCTCTTCATAACAAGTATGTCCAGTGTTCTTATTTCCTTGTTATTTAAATTCTGTCATTAAATGCTATACTTATTTTTCAAGTAATTCAAAGGCACTTTAAAATCTATTAATCATAGCTGAAAAATTGGTGGTTCAATCAAATCGCAGTTTATAAGCCCCTTACAAAAGGAAATGTAGTTAACATGGGTAATAACGTACCAGGTAGCATTGCATTGTTTCCCTGCGATGACTTGACATTACTCATTTTCATACTCTGCATTTCTGAAAGAAAAGAGATGATACAAACTTTTAGTGTGGCTTTACAATGGTTTCAAACATTATGATAATGACCACAGTCATACATGTCAACTCATAAAACAAAACTACAAGAAGGAAACATAAGAAACAGACACTGCTTTTGTCTGATAGGTATTCAGGATGCAACAGATTAATTTGTAATAATGTAACTTTTAATAAATTTGTATGTTTAGTGTTGTTTAAAATCATATTACAGCTATGTAAGATTTGTTTTACTTAGTTTGACTGACAAAAATCAGCTACTGTCATCTAAAGGATCAAACCTGGGTCCCTTAAGAATTTGGTCCTGAGCTGGTGGATCCCCTGTTACAGCTCTTTAACATTGCATTGGCCAATGCAAACATACCTGAGGACCAGAAGACCCTTTGAATAGTGTCCTTGTACAGGGGTGAAATTTGAAAAAATACCAAACACTACCAGAGTTTTAGCTCAAACACTGTGGAATGGAATGCTATGGAGATGTCTCTAATGGCCACTGTTTCACAGAAAACCAAGATCAGTAAGACAACAGCCAACATGGAGTGGTTAAACTTGACTTAGTAACAGCAGAACATCACAGAGAAGTAGCAGCAAATATTGTTTAATTTTATTTCACCAGCATAATTGACTTAGTCCTGAACAAGTAGCTAATAGGAAAACTGAAGATGTTGGGCGAAGAGCTGAGAATGAGGAAGTGGAATTCTGCATTGTTGGAAGGTATAGAATACAAGCTGTGCTGAGAAATGTGAAATCCGAAATAAGGAATGCGACCAGCTCAGTCCTGGATCCAGAACTCTTCAGTATGTTTATGCCAGACATAGTTATGGGAAGTAGGAAGAGGATCATCCTCTTTACTAACAAAACAGAGGCAGATTCAGTGCTGGAAGTGTCTGAAAATAGTCTAAGGAAGGATTTGGAAAGGATAGCCAAGTGGGCTGAAAGGTATCAGCTAAGGTTAACTGCAAGCAAATGCAAATCACTACACTTGGCCTACAACATTACTGAGGTGCATCACCTGAAGAAGTGAAACTGTTGACTAGAGAGAAGGTATTGGATGTCGGGTAATTATCACACCTGGGTTAGTCTACTAGGAGAAGGAGAGGTTAATGGCAGAAGCAAATTGACTGCAGGGGTGTATCCCTGGAGGACAGACTCCAAAAACAAAGACATAAGGCTTCTGCTGTACAGAGTAATGCTCAGGTCACACCTTGAGTGACATGCAAAACCCCAGGATCTACAAAGAGAGAGAGAAAGAAACATCAGACCACTGGAATGAGTCCACAGGAAAGCCTACAGAATGGTGGGAAGGATGCAGGAGAAAAAGTATACCTTATAGGCTGGAGCAGTTGGGGTTCTTCTCACTACACATCATAATAGGCAAGGGAGACATGATAAGGAAACACAATGTCATGACGTGAAAGAGTTACCCTAAGCAGAAAAAAGTGTGGAGGTGGGGCACAGTAGGGACAAATAATCCCAGGATTGTAAATATACGTTTTTATGCAGGGGACTCTGGACTCAAGGAATGGACTACCAAAATGGCCTTACAAAAGGAGTTTATGCATGTATTCAAGAGGTCACTGATGAATACTGAGGGAGAAGGATAGAAGGATGAATGACAGGCAGAATATTTATGCCTTTAAAAGAGCAGACCGGATGGGCTAGTTATCAAGAAAATGTAATGATATATACTACAATGCAGATTACCATGCTATAACCAGTTTCACGTCTATAATATATGTTAGCTCACACACTGCCGAAATGCACATCATGACATGGAAACTCATTCCAGTTCTTTTTACTCCTTTCTGTACTGGCACTGGAAAAGTCCTACCTAAGACCCAACTTGACCCACCAATGACCTAAATTAACATATAGCATTACTATACCTTTGGAGAAATGACTTAGAAGTCTGCAGCTTATACATTTCTGTGCCATGTTCTACTGACAGCATTCATGGCCAAGATAGTGTTAGAAATTCATTCAGAAGAAATTCAAAATAATGAGTCATTTATATTAATTACATGTTTTTGTCTATTGAAACTTTACATCTCTCAGAATTGGCTAAACAGAAAAAATAAGAAATGGGAAAAAATTTACTGCTATGTCACTTAAACATTTAAAATCTTAAAAATTGTTGCTAAACCTAATTCCAATTTCAAAGGAACAACACAAGTAAAAACTGGCAAACATTAATACAAAATCTTTCTTAGTAATATACAATCTTAAGGGAAATACTATCTCAAGGTCTGGATAAATCCTTAGGCAACAACTATATCCCAGTTTCTTTTTCTACACTATTAAACAAAACTACTTTAAATATGTATGAAATATGAAATATGTTCCTTTTAAAACTAAAACAAGGCAAATCTTGGCATTTAAAGTAGCAGTCCTATCTTAAATGTATTATTAAGGTATAAACACGGGGAAGTTACATAAACCCTTTTTATTACAATTTTAAAAGTTTTTATGTGTGTACATATGGGTCTACTTCAAAACATTGAAATCTCATACTATTGAAACTCAAAACACTGAGACCATAACATCGAAAACCCAAAACACTGAAAACCCAAAACAATGAAAACTCAGAACACTGAAAGTTTGCATCATAAGATTGAAAACTACAACGTACATGTAAATAACATCCCCTCCACCTATAACAACGCCAAACTAACAAACACACTTTTTACTACATTTCTGCAGCGGGGAAAGCCCCCATGCACCCACCATGTGGGGGGCCCTGCCCCCTACACTCCCCGTAAATTAAATATACCAACTCCAAGATCACACTACAGTACCAACAAGCTAATTTCCTAACCTCACTGTATCATGATCACCATACAGAATGTAAACATAACGTCTAAATCACTTACCTGTATGGCCTAAAAACACATACAGATTGGCAAAATAAACACTTTTCCTCCTACTCACTTCTCCTGGTACTTCTCAGAACACTAACTTACCTTCCATGAAAGCAACACGTCCATGTTTACATTCTGTATGGGGATCATGTTACAGTGGGGTTAGGAAATTAACTTTTTTTTCCACTGTAGTGTGATCTAGGAGTTGGTATATTTAATTTACGGGGGATGTGGGGGGTGCAGGGGGGCTTGCCCCCTTGCAGAAATGTAGTAAAAAGTGTGTTTGTTAGTTTGTTGTTGTTATAGGTGGGGGGATGGTATTTACATGTGTGTTGTAGTTTTCAATCTTATGATGCACACTTTTAGTGTTGTGAGTTTTCGTTGTTTTGGGTTTTCGATGTTATGGTCTCAGTGTTTTGAATTTCAATGTTATGAGATTTCAGTGTTTTGTGTGAAGTAGACCTGTACATATATATATATATATATATATATATATATATATATATATATATATATATAGCTTTTGCAGGGAGTGTTTGCTTTTATTAGTGTAGGTACGGATGTTCCTTTTGTACTATACATTTGTACTGTTGCCTCACAGCAAGAGGTTCTCCTGTTCCATTCTCGGCTGGAGTGCCTTCTGTGTGGAATCTGCATGTCCTCCCCACGGTTGAGTGGCCTCTGAAAGACATGCATGAATGGGCATACCTTCGCTGAAGGTTGGGCATTGGGCTGGCAACTCAGCACCATAAAAATCTACTGCCAATCATTAGCGGACCAGAGTTCCGCTGTGGCGACCCCTAACCGGGAAAAGCCAAAAAGACAAACAACAACAACTGTTACAGAAGATGTGCTGTGCTCTTGTGAATGTTACACTTGTTTTGCTCATTGCAAAATTAACAATAAGTTGTATTTACAAAAAAAACACAGTGTTGATATTTTAAGGAGGACTCCATACAATATATTTGATTTTTAACAATTTAGCCATACTTTTTAATTGGTTCTACTATGGATCACTGAACTACAAAACTGTGAGTATCATGAACACTGAAAAAAATCCTGGAACAGAAAATGGCAAAGACATTAACTTCAAGTGATCTTTTAAGGGGGTGGGCTAAACCCTCTGCACACCCCAAACTTATATATATAGAAACATAGCAACTGCACGGTTATACCAACTCAGAGATAAATAAGGGAAGCATTGCACAAGGCACACTTAGAAATCGCAATAATTTCCTATAGAAAATATCAACCAAACTAATGTTTCTTTACATCTTTTGCTTCAGGCAACTGACATTCAAGGAACCTTACCTCAATCAACTGTCAAGAAACCGTTTTTTACTTTCTTGATGAGTCCATGTTTAGGCAATTCCCAAAACATTATATATTCATTCATTAAAGAATTATTAGATTAGCTGTCTGGAAATATTACTACTTAATCTCTGATGGATCTCCAAGCAGAGTATTTTCAACACAGAGGTTTATAAGTACTTGTCTATCATTACTGCCTGAAAAGGCTTCAGAGATTATGACCAAAGAAAATGGCCAGCTGTGCTTGTCTGACCTCCCTACGTGTCACTCTCTCTGTCCTTCTCTCTTTTTCACTTGCATTAGGCTATTTTAAATGATAATGACTCCTCTGCTATTATAACTCTAATTATTTCATTTATTGACCACAAATATATTGCAGCAACTGTCTTCTTGCCTGTCTATTATATGCATATCTGTCATTATTTGCATGAATTCTGTTCATTGTGTGGCACTTTTGTATTTCTTTTAAAGTTAATTTTTTTCTAAATTAGTTTTCAAATCAATCTAATGTAATAATGTACAATCACTGTACAAAGATATTTTTGTCTCTGCCTATAATCTGGGTTATGGTTCACATGGTTCCTAAGTCCAGTCCACTTACCTACCTATCAAATAAACTAATAAATACATAGATACACAAATACACACTTTTTAACTCTGCACACTTTGTGACATTTGTTATGTTGCAAAATGTTATCTCTCTGTTATTTACTGTGTACTTTGTGTTATCCAGTGCAGCCTGACAATGTCTTAAAAAGGTGTCTGGACCAGTTCACCTAGTAGGTAAACAAACAAATAAAATAAAACTTAATAAATGAGTGATAGATGGTGAATTACAGTAGTAAAAGTTGAAAAGATCGAGCTAGGTTTATTTTTATGTTAATATTTGCATTTAGTGGTGATATCTTTATAAATAAAACAATGGATATGACTGAAATACACGATTTAGTGGATAAGTTCTTAAAACAAACTCAAGTTTTAAAAATAAACGAATAGTAGCTGTTGGGCTGCGTCCTACATGAACTCCAAGAAGAGCTAAACCCAAACATAAAACTACTGTTCAATCTCAGCCTTACTACAGGATATGTACCCAAAGAGTGGCGTACAGCAACAGTAGTCCCTCTCCACAAAGGTGGTTGCTCAACGGATCCTGGAAACTATCGCCCCATAAGCCTGACTAGCTTGGTCTGCAAAGCTATGGAAAGGATCATCATGGACCTCATAAATAAAGATATTGGGGACCTACAGACACTGGATCCTACCCAGTTCAGCTTTGTTAAGGGCAGATCCTGTCTCTTAAACCTGGTCGATTTCTTTGAAACAGTCACCAAGGCCATTGACGAGGGGAAGGTGGTCTACACAGCCTACCTGGACCTCGCAAAAGCCTTCGATACAATGCCCCACTCGGGCATTACAGATAAGCTCACCAGCTTAAATATAAACCCCTATGTCACTAGATGGGTTGCAAACTGGCTCAAGGACAGAACCCACATGGTTAGAATTGCTGGAGCCATGTCAGACTCCAATCCAGTTACAAGTGGCGTCCCACAAGGCTCAGTCCTGGGACCTCTCTTGTTCGGTATATATTTCTTGGCGGTACAGGCCAACACGGAAGAATTGTGGCTGACCAAGTTCGCAGATGACTGCAAGCTGGGCACCATAATCGACTCTCCAGCCGACACAAGCATCCTCCAAAAGGGCCTCATAGAAACAGACAACTGGTGTCAGAGCCATGGCCTCATACTAAACGCCAAAAAGTGTATAGTCATCCCCTTTGGCAAAAACAAAGTGCCTACAAATTACCACATAGGTGGTAATCCATTAAGTACAGAAGAAGTAATTAGGGACCTGGGGACCCAAGTTGATAGCAATTTCTCATTTGACAACCACATGGCCAAAATGGTTAGAAAAACATTTTATATAGCCCATCTAATCATGAAGGGATTCACATCTAGATCAGGGGAGGTCATCGTGCCTCTTTACTCATCCCTCATCAGGCCCATAATTGAGTACAATGCCCCTTTTGGAATGTACCTTACCAGACACCTGCAGCAACTGGAAAGACCCCAAAAGTACCTCACCAAGAGGATCAAAGGGCTCAAACAGATGCCATATGCTGCCTGGTTAAAGAAACTCCAGCTCTACTCAGTGGCATACCGCCTGCTCAGAGGCGATCTGTGCCTGACATATAAAGCCATGTCCAACCCAGAATTAATGGACATGCTGCACCTCAGAAAATCCAAATCCCATCGAGCCACGTGCTCGAGAGACTTGAATCTCAGCACTGAAATAAATAGGACATGCTGGAGGAACAGATTCATAACCCAGAGGCTCCCTTCACTCTGGAATAAAATCCCAGTCCAGGTTAGGCAGAGTCCCTCATTGACTCTCTTCAAGAGGAATCTTGATGAGTGGATGGGAGATCGTAGGTTTACTCCGGGTATCACTTCTGTGTTACTGTTAGAGAGAGGCACAGTATACTAACCCCTAAAAAGGGCATAGCAAAATTAATTTAAAATGGGTGGCGAAAGCCAAACACACTCTGGCTAGGCTTATAAATGCCCTAGGGCAGATAGCCTAGTATGAACCTATGAACCTATGAACCTATAAAGTGAACCTCACTGACATTGTTTCAGTGTATTATTGTTGTCTAAAACAGCTTTGGAGTTAAGATCAAGGAACACTGCCAATGCCTTAAGCACACAGTCAGTGCTGAGAGATCTGGGCACACAGGTTGACAGCAACCTTAACTTCGATCATCATGTCTCCACAGTGGTAAGAAGGGCATTTTATAGTGCTCATCTCATAAGTAAGGGTGTTGTCTCCAGAAAAAAAAGAGGTTATAACCCCCCTGTACTCTTCCCTCATCAGACCAATAACAGAGTACAATGTTCCCTATGGTAAGTTCCTTTACAACCACTTGCAGCAAGTGGAGAGGCCACAAAGGTCCCTTACAAAGAAAATTCAGGGTCTTCAAGATCTGTCTTATGTGAACAAACTGAAATCATTGTCACTTTACTCTGTGCCATACAGACTGCTTAGAGGCAACCTGTGCTTTGCAGCTAGAGCAATCTCTGACCCAGCTTTAATGGAAATGCTGCACATTTGCAAATCAAATGGCACACGGGTCGCTTGCTCAAGAACCTTAACCTGGTATGTGACATCAACAGAACTTGCTGGAGAGACAGATTTGTCTCACAGATGTTCCCCCACTTTTGGAACAAGCTTCCTATTCATGTTAAACAAAGCCTCTCATTGGCCCTATTTAAGCGTAATTTGGATAATTGGATGGATAACCGGAAATTTACCCCAGAGTTTCCACCTGTGTCCCTCTTGGACAGGGAAAATAGGTGCTGATTTTAGTATCTGCTTGAACCAGACTCCCTTGAGAGCACAGGTTGAACTTGGTTAGGCTTGTAAGGGCCCTGAAGCCATTAGCTTAGTAACCTCATATGATCCTATGAATATGGGAAGTCATCTATCCCAGGGATCTACCACTATTAACAATACGCCCATGACAGTTCTCCTATTTGTTATGGATCTGGTAACTTATGAGGTCAGTGTGACCTAAGTTTTGACCAAACTGTATCCATTGTTGTAAGAAGCTCCTTCTATATTGCACAGTTTATAAACAAAGGTATTGCATCTAGATCTAGGGATGCTATTGCCCCCTTTACTCAGCTCTCGTTAGGCCAGTCATTAAATATAATATGCCTTTAGCAGGCATCTGTCCAGACACTTGCAACAACTTGAGCACTCACAGAGATACCTTACTAGAAGGAAACGAGGCCTAAACAAAATATCTTCCATGGTCTGACTCAAAGCCCTGTCACTATACCAGTTATCCTACAGACAGTTAAGGATTGACCTGTGTCTGGCATACAAGACATGCTCTGACCCATTACTGATGGATTTACTGCACATTGGCAAGTCAAATGGCATCATAAATACTCAGTTTAGGGATATAAGCCCCTTCTACAACATCAGCAGAACAGTCTGGAAGGACAGGTATATCTCTCAGAGGATACCACCGCTCTGTGACAGCCACCCTGTCCACATAAAACAATATCCATCACTGTCCATATTCAAGCACAACTTGGATCTATGGATGGGAAACAGCCTGCAGCAGTGGCCACTGAACTACTAATGGACAGGGCTGTTCTTAAATCCTATATCCCATGCACATGTCCCCTCAAAATTTCTATGGTATGATCCCAGTTATTTTCCTTAAGGGTAATATATCATTATCAACCATGGGATGGGTAAGGTCAATCTATAACCAAATGGGGTAGGTCAATCTATAACCAAATGGGATAGGTCAATCTATAACCAAATGGGACAGGTCAATTTGAGGACAAAAAGGTAAACAACTGACTAGGCTTAAAGTGGTCCTCAAGGGCAGCTACCTAGTACTTACCTATAAAACCATGAGCCTATGGACACAGCATTACTTAAGGTCATCCTTACAGTTAAGGTCATGAGTGGAAGAGTTAGAAAGGATTAATTAAGGCACTTCATTTCATCAAAGTACAAAACTTATAATCAAATGGTACACAAGAAATAATTTAGCAGCCACTGCCTTGTACTGGAAATATTCACTGCCACATTAATCTCCAAAACAGGAAATTTGACATTTTTAAAACAGAATTCAGAATGAAAAAATAAAGCATTCATAGACAGATAGCCAAAAGGCCTGAAATATCAAACTACTTATATTTTCATCAGCTGTAAATTTCAAGCAATGGACACTTTTAGCTGGTGCTGATATATGTCAGCGTTTGTGATCGTACCATTTGTCATATTAGCATTAAAGCAGAGGATTTCTTTTTTTTTTCACTGACTTACTGATACATGAGATCTTAACTCAAAAACTGGTTTAGACCAGAATTGAATACAGAGGCGATGTCAGTGAGTTTTACTGGTGCTACTGTTTGTGCAACTGAGAAGGAACAGCATTAACTCTCATGTTCTTGGACTTGAGAAAAAAAACATTTATAGCACAACATCACAATGCCTTATAAAGGTTTTATAAGCTGATGATCTTTTCTTATAATATACGTTATAGTTCTCAGAGTATGTCAGTGGTATAGTAAACAGAATTAAATATATAAAGTAAATTCTGATCTACATCAAGTACGACATGGGGCACCTCAGTGAACAGTGCTGGGTGCAGCAATGTCCAACATTTGGATAAATAAGGTTGCCAAGGCATATCATACCTCAAAAAGTTAACTTTGCACTGGTAAAATGGTCTTGACACTTGAGACTTAATCTTACTTTCTGAACGTGCTTACTCCAAGGAGAATTACAGTGAGTACCACAATCATCAAATGACCGTGGACTTACTATATGGTTAAGTAAATTTACATCATATCCATTAACCATACTTATTTTATTTATTTATTTTATCTTTTTTATATTTGTTTACTGGGAAAGTCCGACTGGACAAATATTCCTTTTTCATCGGAGGCCCGGGGAGAAATGCTCCACCAATAATAACAATGTTAACAACTGCATTACCTTACATTTAACAGGACATTTCACAAACAATTAACAGTTATACAATCATAAGAATAGCAGTACAGTATTTATTAGATAAAATGCATACAAATTTAGTATTAGTTTTCTTAGGTCAAGTATACAATTTGTTATAAGTCAGACATTTGTGGAAAGAAATTGCTTGGTTGAATACTATATTTATTTATAGACCACGTTTAATGCAAGCAGATAAAGTGGTTCAGAACATATATAAGTAACGTCAAGTAAAACAGTTAAAGATTAAATTATCTTAGCCAATAAAAAAGTGATAGTTTCTTTACTAATAAGCAAAATGTAATATAACGCTATACTCATGCTTTGGTACAAGAAATTAAGTATTTTATACAATGCATTACAATATACTACTGTAATGTATTGAAACAAATCATTATTTAGAACATGTTTATGCTTTATATAAAAAAATCTGCTCCTTACTTTGACATGTAGACTAAATTTAAGATGTCCTTCAATATGTTATAAAATGACAGACTATCACAAAGGGATGTAAACATATTTTCATGCTGTTGTAGAGTGAAGAAACAATGCAAGCCAAGCAAAAAATGTGAGGCTCCAAATTCTTACTCAAAAATACTACAAACTGTGATATGATTTACTTGTATTTATAATGAAACATTGCCTTGTACATTATGAATTTAGAAAATGCAAACTCAAAAATCAGCCTTTGGTGAGGTGCTAAAGAAAGATGTAAGCAAGTGCTACTGAATGTTAATTACGTCCATCGCATGTGTGTACAATGTATCTGAAACATGGAAAATGTATCTGACTATATGTTTTATTAGCCACTATGATAGAAGTATGCAACAAGTGAATGAAAATGAAAGCAGTGAGCTACCCCCCCACAGTGAATCTGCATGATAGAAGTATGCAACAAGTGAATGAAAATGAAAGCAGTGAGCTACCCCCCCACAGTGAATCTGCATGATAGACGTATGCAACAAGTGAATGAAAATGAAAGCAGTGAGCTACCCCCCTACACACAGTGAATCTGCATGATAGAAGTATGCAACAAGTGAATGAAAATGAAAGCAGTGAGCTACCCCCCCACAGTGAATCTGCATGATAGAAGTATGCAACAAGTGAATGAAAATGAAAGCAGTGAGCTACCCCCCCCACAGTGAATCTGCATGATAGAAATATGCAACAAGTGAATGAAAATGAAAGCAGTGAGCTACCCCCCCCTACACACAGTGAATCTGCATGATAGAAATATGCAACAAGTGAATGAAAATGAAAGCAGTGAGCTACCCCCCCTACACAGTGAATCTGCATGATAGAAGTATGTAACAAGTGAATGAAAATGAAAGCAGTGAGCTACCCCCCTACACACAGTGAATCTGCATGATAGAAGTATGCAACAAGTGAATGAAAATGAAAGCAGTGAGCTACCCCCCCTACACACAGTGAATCTGCATGATAGAAGTATGCAACAAGTGAATGAAAATGAAAGCAGTGAGCTACCCCCCCCTACACACAGTGAATCTGCATTGCTACATCTCATCTTGAATTCTATGTAGTAAGCATTTGGCAGTGGATTTGGCAGTAGACTGCAGTAACGACCAGCTTTCATCCCTGATTAAATTTAGCACAGCTGTTGTTCTACAAGCAGCACTCGTAAATAATATAAGAATACTACAGTAACTTAAACCAACATGCAGTCATACAACAGACTAAGACAGAACACTACAGTAACTTA
The DNA here is from genome assembly GCF_019279795.1 of Protopterus annectens. Classification (NCBI taxonomy): domain Eukaryota; kingdom Metazoa; phylum Chordata; order Ceratodontiformes; family Protopteridae; genus Protopterus; species Protopterus annectens. The sequence goes on along the minus strand of NC_056751.1, from coordinate 706,962,511 downwards.
AACCAACATGCAGTCATACAATAGACTAAGGCAGAATACTACAGTAACTTAAACCAACATGCAGTCATACCATAGACTAAGGCAGAATACTACAGTAACTTAAACTAAAATGCAGTCATACAACAGACTAAGGCAAAATACTACAGTAACTTAAACCAACATGCAGTCATACAACAGACTAAGGCAGAATACTACAGTAACTTAAACCAACATGCAGTCATACAACAGACTAAGGCAGAATACTACAGTAACTTAAACCAACATGCAGTCATACAACAGACTAAGGCAGAATACTACAGTAACTTAAACCAACATGCAGTCATACAACAGACTAAGGCAGAATACTACAGTAACTTAAACCAACATGCAGACATACAATAGACTAAGGCAGAATACTACAGTAACTTAAACCAACATGCAGTCATACAACAGACTAAGCAGAATACTACAGTAACTTAAACCAACATGTAGTCATACAACAGACTAAGACAGTACACTAGAGTAACTTAAACCAACATGTAGTCATACAACAGACTAAGGCAGAATACTGCAGTAACTTAAAAAAATGGAGTCATACAACAGACTAAGGCAGAATACTACAGCAACTTAAACCAACATGCAGTCATACAACAGACCGAGGCAGAATACTACAGTAACTTAAACCAACATGTAGTCATACAACAGACTAAGGCAGAATACACAACAGACTAAGGCAGAATACTACAGTAACTTAAACCAACATGCAGTCATACAACAGACTAAGGCAGAATACTACAGTAACTTAAACCAACATGCATTCATACAACAGACTAAGGCAGAATACTACAGTAGCTTAAACCAACATGCAGCCATACAAGAGACTAAGGCAGAACACTAGAGTAATTTAAAACCAATATGCAGACATACAACAGACTAAGGCAGACTACACTGTGAGACTTTTGTGTTTTTGCTAATCTATAATTCAGAATGTGCTGACACAGACCACCAGCATAAGTTTTTTTTCTGAATGACACTGGCTAACAGTAACAACAGTAAAGGTGATGACTCTGAAGTAGAACCCCTGCACTTCATGAGACTTTTCTCCTGAATTTTGCCCAGTCTGATTAATGTTAGATCAAAGCATGATTTAATTACCTCCATTCCCAGTGCCGCAATGAGGAAGTGTCCAGAGAAAGAGATACAGCAACACCCGTTCTTGTGCTCCCAATGTACCCATGGTTGGGTAGCTATGTGTCACAAGCTTCAGCATCAGGGCATTCAGAATGCTTGTGCTTTATATTAAAAAAATTGGCCGCTGGCCCAAAATCCATCACAGTACCCCTAAAAAGGAATAATTTTCTTCTGGGTTTGGTGACTGAAAATATAAACAGAACATTTGTGAATGACAACAGTAAGTTGGGACACACATTAGACAAATATGTTTAAAAGGAGGGGCCTTTAGTTATGATTGCATGACTCACAGAATGCGAATCATCAGAGCTATACTATTTTGCTGAAAACAGTTTCCCTGAAATGTTTACAGTACTACATCTGTTTGCATCTTGTTATAAAACATCTGATGTGTTGTTTTCCTTTGGTAAATTGAAAAGTATATATTAAACTACTTTTTTCCCTTTATTTACAATACCTAAGCAGGCACAGATCAGATTTTAATTTTCTAGCACTTTCTTAGACTTAAGCAAACGTTGATCATCTCCTGAACATGCAGATCATTTGTGGTATTTCATAGTCTGCATTTTCTAATGTGCCAGTCATGCTCATGTCCTAAAGAAAAGTTATAATGAAAAGATAAATTAGCTGTCAGCTTTCTCAGCTAAAGTTCAGTGATCTAGGGCTACTTGATTTAAATAGACAGCATATGACACCTCTGCATCATACCTCTCAACCTCTTAGTGCAAGAAATCAGACTAAGCCTGACAAAATGGGGGACAAAGGCTCAAAAATAGTGACAGATTTTAAATACTGCTCTTAGAAACTTAGAAAGTTGCTAGAGTAACAGGGTTTTTGTTAACATACATTTTCTGAAGGATTTAAAGTCTGAAACACAAATGTATGTCATTATTTATTAAGTTCAGTTCTCAGATCATCCTAGTGATTTGCCAGAAAACCACAAATTTTATGAGGAACAGACAAAGAATACAAGGCAAAAATCTGGATAGTTGAGAGATATGCTCTGCATTTTTATAACTTGCATGAGATATGGGTAATATACAATACTGCAAAATAAAAATAGTTCCTCGTAACAAGCAGGAGCATTTTATGATGTGCTGTTGCACCAAATATGACATGGAGCATTTATATAAAAATTAAGGCATTATACTGGTTAAGTTATCATCTGTCAATCTTCCCCAGGAATGACCACCACACATTAGGATATGATGAACAAACCAAAATTTATAAAGGCTCAGAGCTTGTTTCTAAGCACTAAGTTCTCTGAAACTTGAGTTCATATCCCACAGAGATGACAAGTGTATCAGCTGATTAAATCCAGGCTACAGCAGGATCGAGGGCTTAAATTCCAACTAGAAATCTCATCAATTCCTATTCACCCTTCTCGTATATAAAAACTTTTATAAATATGGGCCAGATTCAATAAAGCCTACACTAAGTGTGAGTCAGTAAAGGTGATGACTCTGAAGTAGAACCCCTGCACTTCATGAGACTTTTCTCCTGAATTCTGCCCAATCTGATTAATGTCAGATCAAAGCATGATTTAATTACCTCCATTCCCAGTGCCGCAATGTGGAAGTGTCCAAAGGAAGAGATACAGCAACACCCGTTCTTGTGCTCCCAATGTACCCATGTGTATTCAAGAACATTCTTATCAGATTTTTTGCTTTCTAGTCACTCAGAAAGATTACACTAAGTGTACATGTAGTCTATACTTTGTAGTAATCTTTATTAATCCCTGTCAATATTTAAAGCTCCAAGACTATCAGTAGAAAAACTAAAATTTGGAGGAAGAAGGTGTGAGTTATGTCTGTGTTATCTGTTCACTCAGAATGGTGTACACTTACTGTACACTTACTGTAGCCATAATTGAATCCCAGGGATGGACTCCCTCATCAAAAAATGTAAAGTTATCTAATCCTGCCCATTGATCTTACTTCTGTCAAGAAGGCTTTAACTTAATCCTGATTCAGAACTCACTACATCAGTTAGTTTCTTAGCCTTTACTTCACTACAAACAAAGCACATAATCCTCTATTATACTCACTTTTTGCCCATAACCTTTCATGCATATCTCATAGTTTTTTACCAGGTTTCCATTTTGACCTCTTTCCCAACAGTAAGACACTGAACGTCTTAATATTGGTAAGTACTAAGTAGCCGTTTATTACTTCACAGAATTTTTTCTTTTCTTGTGTCATGTTTATCATTTAACATGAAACTAAAGATTATTTTTCTACATCACATCTATTATCATATTTTAACTCTCAAAATAACTTTCAGTACTCACAGTCAGTGAGCACATCTCATTTTAGTATCCCCTACGTATCTAATAACACGAAGCACCCTTTAACCTTCACACGTGTAGGTCACTTCAAATTTAATGGCTCCACTCATCTTTATAAGTATTCTCTTTGTCTGCACAAGTATAGTACAGCACAAAAAATACAGCAGTTTAATATAAACATCTTCCTTAAATGATTCTCACTTTACTCTTTGCTCACACCTGTCTCTTGGCCTATAGTTATAGTGAACAAGATTATCTGTTATCTTTGACAGGAGGAACTTTCCTCAACCAAATGTCACACAATAGAAATGTCGTACTTCTGCAAACATACCCGACATATTCTCTTACAACGGTTTTCCTAAATTTACCTAAATTCTGGATTGCTGAAGTACTTATTTTATCAGGTAGCATTCATAACAGTCCAGGCCTTTCATACACCATTCTAGAAAACAATAAGGTCAACAGCCCACAGGGTTTTCCTAACTGGATTATTTTTTCAACTGCTTTGAGTACAGATTCTTCTGAGTAAAACTATAGCCTCCATTCCCCAATCTGTATCCCTTCCTCAAGAAAACCAGACGTCTGCTTTGTGGCCTTCTTACTCTCCTTCCTTTTTAGGAATCCTTTTTCTGCTGACATCAATAAAGTAAGAAAAGGTCTATAGTCCCATAAAGTGCTTTTTACTGGTCATCACGCTCCCATTGTGCCATAAAAACAGCTGTAAGTCAACCTCATCATTCTGGTTCTCTGGTTTTGTCTTCACAGAACAATATTCAGCTCAAGCAAAACCAAAATTGTGATCACTGGTATTCAACAAACTATCCCTCCACCTACAGGTACACACACGTGTACACACACACACACACACACACACACACACACACACACACACACACACACACACACACACACACACACACACACACACACACACACGCACACGCACATGCACACACACACACACACACACACACACACACACACACACACACACACACACACACACACACACACACACGTATGCAAACACAATTGGGTATCTCTCAGGCATCTGGCTCTATATTCACTTAATTTCTTGACATCTAGTTAGATCAATCGCTTAACATTCTGCCACCATGCTGGAACAAACTGAAGCAAAAATTAGCCCACCATTCTTGTGGACATAGAATATTTCCTGTTTCCTCTCCATAGAAGCCAAGATCATTATTAGTAATAAGGCATCTTATTCCATGGGTCAGATACAGTCTTTCTTTTAATAATGTATTCCTGTCTGCACCAGAGACACACAGGAATAAAGCCCTAATTACTGCCCAGGTGACCCATGTCCTAATAGTGGTTTAGGAGCTTGAGTGCACAGGAAGAGAGAGAGTAAATGTGTCCACCCTAAGGGGAGAGGGGGTCTGCTGTGGAACATGTGTAAGCTGCTTGATGTGTCCACCCTAAAGGGGAGGGGGGGTCTGCTCTGGAACATGTGCAGGCTGGTTGATGTGTCCACCCTAAGGGGAGGGGGGTCTGCTCTGAAAAACGTGGAAGCTGCTTGATGTGTCCATCCTATGGGGAGAGGGGGTCTGCTCTGGAACATGTGCAAGCTGGTTGATGTGTCCACCTTAAGGGGAAGGGGTCTGCACTGGAACATGTGCAAACTGCTTGATGTGTCCATCCTAAGGGGAGGGGATTCTGCTCTGGAACATGTGCAAGCTGGTTGATGTGTCCACCCTAAGGGGAGAGGGATCTGCTCTGGAACATGTGCAAGCTGCTTGATGTGTCCACCCTAAGGGGAGGGGGTCTGCTCTGGAACATGTGCAAGCTGGTTGATTTGTCCACCCTAAGGGGAGAGGGGGGGTCTGCTCTGGAACATGTGCAAGCTGCTTGATGTGTCCACCATAAGAGGAGGGTTGTCTGCTCTGGAACATGTGCAAGCTGCTTTATGTGTCCACCCTAAGCGGAGTGGGGTCTGCCCTAGAACATGTGCAAGCTGGTTGATGTGTCCATCTTAAGGGGAGGGGAGTCTGCTTTGGAACATGTGCAAGCTGCTTGATGTGTCGACCTTAAGGGGAGAGGGGGGGTCTGCTTTGGAACATGTGCAAGCTGCTTGATGTGTCCACCCTAAGGGGTAAGGGGGTCTGCTCTGGAACATGTGCAAGCTGCTTGATGTGTCCACCCTAAGGGGAAAGGGGTCTGCTCTGGAACATGTGCAAGCTGCTTGATGTGTCCACCCTAAGGGGAGGGGGGGTCTGCTCTGGAACATGTGCAAGCTGCTTGATGTGTCCACCCTAAGGGGAGAGTGGTCTGCTCTGGAACATGTGCAAGCTGGTTGATGTGTCCACCCTAAGGGGAGGGGGTCTGCTCTGGAACATGTGCAAGCTGCTTGATGTGTCCACCCTAAGGGGGGGGTCTGCTCTGGAACATGTGCAAGCTGGTTGATGTGTCCACCCTAAGGGGCGAGGGGGTCTGTTCTGGAACATGTGCTGGTTAATTTTCCTTATGCTGTCTCCTGTGGATAGGCAAGGCAGTTCAGCTGATGACAACCTCTTGCAGAAGTCAGGGGAGGAGAAGTGCTGACACCCATTGCACATCTTACCCCTGGGCTGTCACAGGGTGCGCACATGGGGTAGTGTATAAAATGCACAAAAATATCAAACCACTCTAAGGGCTGTCTACATGATGGACCCTCTTGGCTGATGCTCATCCCAACTGATGACCAAACAAATGAGTCAATAGGTCTAATAATCATCAGTCAGTAGAGACAAGAGAAAAATATGAAGTATGTCTCTCAGAAAAAAAAAAGCTTTGTTCAGTGGAAGTCATAGAAAACAGAATCTGAAGATTTAGAGCCCTTTATCAATTACAGAATGAAAGGCAAAATAACTTTCTCTGAAAGGCAGATAAGAACTGTTCTTTCCTTTATCTTCAAACTTCGTTATATAGAAGACAATCCCTTTATAGCGAATAAATTAATATTATCAATCCCAGCTTACAGTTTGAAAACAAATTGTGACAATTTAATAGCTGTTACATTTTCATAAAAATGTCTTAGAAAAGATACCACTCATTTTCTCTCTCTCTCTCTTGCCCTAAAACATGGTATGCCCTTCCTAAATTAATCCATATTCTCTCTGTCTACAAAAATTCTGGATACTTCTTCATCACGATCGGCAAAATAAGCACAACTGTCTTTACTTCTGGAATTACTATATCCCTTCCTCCCTTAATATAGATTAATCAAATTAAGTTTAGTAAAAGTCAACAAATAGTGGCCTTTGAGCACAGATGTGATGCCTTTATTCTGATTGCACCACAGGAAATTATCACACATTTCTTACTTATCATTAAATATATTATTTATGCCTCTTCCAAAGATTTTAATTTCACTAACAATAAACTTTCATACATTTTATTGCGTGTGGACTTTAAATATGAGTTTATTTTGTATTTGATTTGTACACTTACTTTAACTGCATTTTGCTTTTTTTTTTTCAAACTTATAATTATCATGCCTTGCACCTGAAAGTGTCTCAAACTGGTCCTCTGTGAGTCAATGCATTAACCTGGTCAACAAATTTCAAATAAACAAATAGATGAATGATTCTGTAACCTCCAAAAGAAGTGTTCTATGGGTATAAAATGTAAAACAAAAGGCCATTCAAGTAAATACTTACAGCAGTTGTAACAGAGGTGAACAGTTACAAGGCCTCACCATGGTAAGTAATCCATGCATTTTAGTGATAAATGTATCAAAACATTTGGGGTTGTTACCCACTCCGATTGCATAGAGGGATAAAAGTCTGACCAAGGATCAATTAACAAGTCAGGTGATCAGCAGCATTGAAGGGAGGGTAAACACACCTATTCTGGGAAGTAGTGGATTTTAATGATGAGAGCGGATCACTCATTAAGTCCTGGTAGATGTCAGTGTTTGGACCAATGACAGCTTAGACATGCAGGAAAGGAGGGGAGGTTGGGCCATCCTACAGCACAGGACAGACTTATTATCATAGTGCATCCCTCATTGCTGGCCCAGACTCAGATACATCACCAGGAAAGGCGTAAGGCCTAAGAGGAAAAACTCTGATATAGTAGGACAACTATGTGATGCTGCCAGCCACTGGCTTCATTTCACATTTCCCTTTATTCCTTCCATTCCACAACTGGCAAGGCCCTAAACCAGTGGTAGTTCTAGTCACTAAAATATTAGAACAAAAGTGCAGCACTGAACAGCTGATGGTTAGCTGGAGGGGTACCAGTGACCCAAAAATACAAAAGTAGATGGCATCATCTAGTTACCAGTGCTCTAATAAGATTGTACACATGAGGCAGGTGGAAAGGCTATACCTAATCAAAGAACACTTAAATTGCTTTTTCAGTACAATTCAGTGCTCTCAGAACGAAGCACAAGATGTAACCATTTTCTCTTCACCTACAGGCTCATTCTGAGCCATCAGACTTCTGGTAATTCCATACTTCCATGATAACCACACTCTATGCAACAAGACTCACAGAGGGCCAGTTATTTAGCATTGACAGAAAATAAATGTAAATACAGAATTGGCAGCATTGATATACGGTTATTAAAAAATAAATAAATGCAATTTTCATGAGCTGAAATTCTGGGAATTACACTTGTGATTATGTGCAATTTCTGGCAATTGCCATGATTCTGTTATAAGGTTTTAGTAAGTCCATATGTACGCAAAATTAAAGAAGAGTTAAGAATAGAACACGGACTAAAAGAAGCTGACAGTTGTAAAGTAGTACATAAAATGTAAGCTGCATTCAATGAATCTTCTAGCCTAAAATGTCATATTCCATGAATTCACATATTTTCCCATACTCAGCCAGTCCAAATGTGAAAATTTTGTGGTATTCCTTACAAAATTTGACTTTGAACAGAATTTATTATGAGAGCAATAGACTGAAGGGGAAGAGTCAAAAATTAAAGGTTCCAACACCTTTTACAATTCATGGATGTATGTGTGCATCTACTGATGTATTATTTGTTGATTTATTGATTTATTTGATACATTTTGCTGACTGGGAATAGCAGACTGATTACAGAAGTGGCCCATTTCAGCCACAGCCCTGGATACTACAAAGTCACAATAACAAAATAATATACACTAGTACAAATTATGAAGAGTCACAGGAAATAGCAAATGTTGCTAATATAAACTGATTACAAAATCATAGAGCTGGGTTATCTGTGTACACATATGTAAACCAACATATAGCTACTCTGTATTAGAACTGCAACAAACAGTAAAATAAAAATTAAAATAACTACTCTGTGGGCAGTATAACAATCCTACAGTAGAGGTTTTCCAAAAGACATGCTCACCTTTTCAAGGACTGCAAATTTGAGTACATCTTTAATGTCTAAGGAATGTTTATGCAGAACATTTTTGTCATTGTTTGCACTCACTGAACAAGTGTTCATAGACTCTCTCTCTCTCTCTCTCTCCATATAAAGCAGAGTTCCTCCCTAACCCAATTCAAGTGCAACTTGGAATAATTAGATGGGGAACGGGAAATTCATCCCTGGTTTGGCACCTATGTCTCTAATGGACACAGGCAACCTGTAAATGGTTCATCTCCTAGGCACCTGCTTGTAAATGTTTCATCTCCCAAACCACTGCTTACACTTATCAAGGGTATCAGAACTTGTCAGAGATTTGGGATGCATGGTTAGGCTTAAAAAACCCTTGTGGTAGTTAGCCTATGAGATGTGCATCCATTATTCAATGAATTACTTTTACTGCATAAAGCTACATAAATCACATTGTAACAATACAGGAAAATAAACCTGGTACAGGATAATGTTTGCCTTTCACAATCACTGCATCTACTTATATATATATATATATATATATATATATATATATATATATATATATATATATTGACACTAGTTACAAGTATTGTACCTTATCATTCCCAGGGTGCTAAGTGTAGGTTCCAAAGGTCCCTTTAACAATTTGTATTTCTTCTTTTACGTACAGTTTGTGGCCTTGCATGAATCACTTGTTCTAACTACAGAAACTGCAAATTTTCCAAACAAATCCAACAAACTTTTTCATACTTAGCATATCCACTGTTTGTCAATTTCATGGACATTACTTTATTACCACTTTTTTCCATGTAACACCACCTTCTCTTTTTCACAGTAAACTGACACACTTAAAAGTGTCTGATCTACCTTTTTCATTAGCTAAGCTTCTTTATTATTTGCATACAGTAGGTAACCTCTTGTATAAAACCTATTTTTAAAACTTCACTCTCCTTGAAAAGTCATTTAATTCTGTCAGGCAGGTTAGCCTAATCATGTACCCTTTTACTATGTTCTGCTTTAACAATTTGGGGTGCATATTGTTATCATTTAACAATTCGGGGTGCACATTGTTATAATTTAACAATGTGGGTGCATATTGTTATCATTTAACAATTTTGGGGGGCATATTGTTATCATTTAACAATTTGGGGTGCATATCATTTAACAATTTGGGGTGCATATTGCTATCATTTAACAATTTGGGGTGCATATTATCATTTAACAGTTTAGGGTGCATATTATCATTTAACAATTTGGGGTGCATATTTTTATCATTTAAGTACTGCTAGTTTTAGTTCATACCACTAAACCTAAAGCCTTTAAGGTGCATCTAAAACATCACCTGGGTAATAGCTGGCTCTGCTCATGTCTGCCCCCTGGCTGACCTGCTGCCTTAACACATTTCCACCTAACATTAGTCACTCAATCCCCTTATTTCATCTGAGCAGTTCTCTTTCTCCCTAACCTCCATCTAAGCCTAGCCAAGCTTTCCCAAAAGAATAATGACACCCTGTATCCTAATAAGACACTGAGGGCCAAGTATTCATAACCTTTTTATTTATTTTATTTTTTATTTTTATTTTACATTTGTTGACCGGGCTAGTCTAGCTGGACATATATCCGTTTACAGTAGAGGCCCGGGGAGAAAAGCTCCAGTATGGATAAAATTACAGTGATTTATAACAATTATCTTAGTAGATTTATACAAGGTACAAGAGAGGATATCTATAACATTTAAAAAAAAAAAATATTATGTCAGTTTACAATAAAAACAAGAACTACATACTAAAGTTATTAAGAAATATAGGCATCCCTTAGGGTTCAACTCTCAACTCCAGCAAGCTTCAGGTAGGGCCAGTAAGGGGACAGGAAGGAAAAATAATAAGGTGTATTGAGACATACTTTCAATCGGGATTGGTACAGGGACATAGCCATTGAGAAGTAAGGTGTGCTTTGATTTGTCTTTTGAACAGAGAGGTGGACTGAAGAGTAGCTATTTCTTGAGGGATTAGATTCCAGTGTTTCCCTATCGAATTTGAAAATAGTGCATCACCAGCTTTATTATGTGATTTAGTTATGGATACTAGAAACTTGTTGGCAGAGCGAAGTGTGTTTAGGTTCTTATATGGAGAAATAAGTCTAGCCAGGCTTGGAGTATTTTCAGGAAGTGAAGGGTTTTATGAATTATAAGTAGTTGTTGATAAAGTAGGTGGTTATTTAGTTCTAGCCAATTTAGTTGTTTCAGGTTATAACAATGGTGAGTTCTAAGGGAGTTGCATTAATGAATCTAGCTATACTGTTATAACAGGTTGAGAGTTTATTGATGTTGTTTTTAGATAGTGTGGTATAAATAGTGAAGCATAAAAAGGGTGGAGAGCAGGTGGGTCTGAGCAATGGTTTTCTAGCCGCTGGGGTAAGGAAAGGTTTAATTCTATAGAGTGTCCCAATTTTTTATTAACAGCTTTAATAGTACTATTTATTTGTTCATCAAAGTTAAGATGGTTGTCAATGGTTACCCCTAATAGCCGAGTGGTATTGTCAGGGTTAATGCAGGTGGAATTATTTGAGGTGATAGTAAAGAGAGGTGTAGGAGATTTGTTAGTAGGAGTAAAGAGAAGAAGCTTTGTTTTTTTGGGATTAAGGAGGAGGCAATGCTGCATAAACCATTTTTCAACGTTATGAAAGGTTGTTTGGGTGATGGACTGGAGAGGGAGTATTTATGGCAGAGCAGATCAATGTCAGTCATCTGCATATTGGATGCAGGTTGCTTGTGGTACGTTCAAATATAGGTCATTAATAAATACTGAGAAAAGAAGGGGTCCAAGGATAGATCCTTGTGGAACACCAACATTTACTGGGAGTAAAGATGAAAGGTTGTTTTCCCATAGAACTGCTTGTTGCCTGTTTTCCAGATAGCTTCTAAACCACTGTAAAGTATGAGAGCTTAAGGAGAGGTTGTTAAGTTTATCAAGGAGTATGTTGTGGTTAACCATATCAAAAGCTTTTGATAGATCTATAAATAGAGCAGATGAGAGAAGGTTACTGTTTCGATTTTTATTTATGGAGTCAGCAAAGGACAGAAGGGCAGTTGTAGTACTGTGATGGGGCCTGAAACCATGTTGACAGTCAGCTAGAAGGTTGTTTTGAAGAAGGTAGTTAAGAAATTGTTTGTGTATACACCTTTCCATTATCTTAGCTAATGGGGACAGTAAGGCAATAGGACGATAATTGGATAATTCAGAAGAAGGGCCCCCTTTATGAAGGGGAATTATATGAGATATCTTCCAAACTAAGGGGATTTTCCTTTCTGAGATGGTTCTATTTATTAGAATAGATATTGGGTGATAGATAGCTTTTGCAGCAATTTGTAAGTATTCAGAAGGGAGTTGGTCAGCTGATGGGGTGCATGGTTTTAGTTTTAAGAGAAGCTTATATATGATAGAAGAAGACACAGGTTGGATTTGAAAGTGATTAGTAGAGGCTGGAGAGGTATCATGTGAGGATGCAGTAGGTGTTGGTAGAGAGTTTGCTAGTGTTAGAATGGCTTCTGTAAAGTAGTTATTAAAGGCATTTGGGATCAGAGTAGAGGTATTAGTGTTAAATCCTGAGGGGGTAGGAGTAGTAGAATGTCCTGGTTTAAGAAGGTTATTTATACCTGACCAAAATTTTTGCCAATAACCTTCCTTTGTCCATAAGTGACATGGATGACAGGCCTGGTGTAAATTCCCTATTCCCTGTTCACTGGTCTAGGTTGTGCTTAAATTGGGTAATAGACAAAATTAGCCTCAGGTGGATGGGAAGCCTGTTCCACAGGAAGGGCAGTATCTGGGACACATATCTGTCTATCAAGTATGTTCTGTTTAAGTTATAGACAAAATTCAGGTCCTTAGACCTCACATTTCTGGTACTGGTTGACTTACAAATATGCAGGTGATTCATATGTGTGGGGTGTACAGATGCCTTGAAAACCAGACGTAGGTCATGACTCAGCAATCTATAGTAGATTGAGTAGAGGGAAATGGCTTTAAGGCACTCTGCATAAGGCAGTTTTGTTACACCTCATATATATTCTGTGAGGAACCTCTGAGATTGCTCTAGTTGCTACAAACAGTATGTCCGGTTAGGTGCATACCGAAGGAACATTGTACCCTGTGACTGATCTGATAAGGACAGAGTACAGTGGGATAACAACATCTTTAGACCTAGATGCCATGTACTTACTTATAAGTTGCACAACATAAAAGGATTTTCTCACCACTGTGACCACATGGTGGTCAAAGGTAAGGCTACTGTCTATTTGCTTACTCAGATCCCTGACCACTGGGTTGACCTTTAGGAGTGTATTATCAGCATAGTGATTAGCCAGGATGGTTGACTTCCCAAAGAGTGCAGTTATGCATTTCCTAACACTGAGTTTATTCGCAACATTTGTTAGTCAGAGACAAATCTTAAAGAATTATAGTGTCTGCAGGGGAAAGAATGATAACCCCCAACTTGCAGACATCAGCAAACTTAGTCAGCCGTAAACCTCCAGCATTTGCTTCCACTTCAGAAAATAGATGCCAAAAAGGAGTGGGCCCAGTACTGAGTCATGGAGGACTCTACATGTGACTGGTCTCTTGGTGGACGTGGCCTCACCTATTTTAATGTCCTGGATCCTATCAATGAGCCAGTTGGCTAATCAGTGGGTGATAAAAGGGTTTATACCTAATTTAGTGAGCTTGTCTATAATGCTTGAGTGGGTTATTGTACCAAAAGCCTTAGCCAGGTCAAGGTAAGCTGTGTTTTTTTTTCGAAATCCTCTAAAAGAAGTCCACCAAATTTAATAGGTATGACCTTCCTTTAACAAAGCCTAACTATGTTGGGTCCAAAACTTGCAGGTTACCTATGTCCTCATTTATCATATCCTTGATGATTCTTTCCATAGCCTTACATATAGGAAGTTGGTCAGACTTATGGGCCTGTAGTTACCCGGATCTGTGGTTGGACCTCCTTTGTGTAGGGAAATGACTGTAGCCATCTTCTATTCCTTGGGCACAAAAGTTGACTGCAGGCTCCAGTTGAAAAGTAATTCAAGTGTCCCAGAGAGGTCATGTTTAATGCTATTTAATAAGCATCCTGGGATGTTATCGGGCCCATCGATACAGTGATTTTGGCCTTGGAAAGTGCATTAAAGACCTGTTCCCTATTCATGGTTGGGGGGATTGTGATATTTAATTTGGACTACTGGGGGAAGTATGGGGACAATTATGAGCTGAACCTGTCAACCACAAGGTTGCCAATGGCATCAGGTTCAGTGTGGGTGAATCCTTTAACAATAAATCCTGCACACTGTTGTGTATTTCCCTTGAGGTTATAATCATAGCTGTAGAAGGCTTTCAGGTTGTCCTTTGCCTAGGAAGCTATTTGTTTCTTCTATTTTAGCCTTCAATGTATTAATTAACTCTCTTAGCTGCCTGTTTAGGGTAGGTTTTAGTATGTTGGGCTTTGTTCCTCCTATGCTTGGTCAAGATTTTTTTTTCTTTTGTTGACATGATTCCACCAGGGTGGCTTGTCTTTTGAGTTTGCCTTATTCTTAATGCAGGTGGGACAGCTCTCTCTGTACAGCTGTCAATATGACTGAACAGGGATTTTGTAAATAGCATATGCTATGGTGTTTACTGGGATTGAGGGTGCTTGGATATTAGCCAAGGTAGCGCTTAGTAGAGAGATGTTAGCTTTGGAATAGTTCCTAAAGGCTTTTGGTTTCACTGGGTCCCTGGACTTAATTTTTATTTTAAGTGATTATGGTCATTTCTGATGAGCAAGGACTTTACATTGGGTAAGGAACATTGCACCCACATGCTTGTGAGTACAAGGTCAAGGATGTTTGTACCCCTGGTAAGAGAATGGACCAACTGTTTCAGGATATTGGTATTAACAAAGTTTAGGAATTACTGGGCTTGTACATTAGAAGTGGCATAGGATTCCCAGTCTATAGAGGAGTAGTTAAGATCCCCCCATGAAGATCATATTGAGTTGAACAGTGAGGGACTCTAGTACATTGAGATAGGTAGTATGAGTTTTCTGGGACATGGAGGAGAACCTATAGGTCACAAGGATATGATGCGAGACCCTGTTTATGGTGAGTTGCACATGTATGAGTTCCAGTGGGTCATACACTTTTAACTAATCTGGATATGAGGTTGTTTTTAATACAGATTTAGACTCCTCCATTTTTAGTTCCCTCCTGTGCAGTAGCTGGTATAAAGATGTGAAAGGCATTATAACCTTGCACTGTAGGTCTACTCTCTGTGACTTTAAACCATGTCTCTATTATTACACAGATGTCTACACTCTCCATGGAGAGGAAAAATTGCAAGGAGTGAAGTTCCTTGTTAAGACTTCTAGCATTGAGCAGTACCACCTTCAGATATTCCTTATTTGCTTCAGTTAAGTTGGGAGGTTTATCAGTTTGGCATACCCTCAAAAAGGCTTTATGGGGATGGAAAAGGTCTTTGCCAATATCTGAAAGCCTAGAGGGGATAAGTGCAGATCACCCCTGCCAAAGCACCGTGGTCTGTCAACCATGTCCTTCCAGGCAGTCAGATATTGTACTCCTTTGTACTGACACCAGTAGGCAAGCCAGTTGTCAAAGTAAATTTTTTTTCTTTTGGTAACTTGGCATCATCCTTGTAGAGGGTAGTATGCTGCTCAATGCTAGGCTCACACCTGCCGGTATTGTGGCATCATCCTTGGAAATGGTAGTATGCTGCTCAATGCTAGTGTCATACCTGCTGGTACTGTGGCATCATCCTTGTAGAGGGTAGTGTGCTACTCAATGCTAGACTCATACCTGCTGGTATTGTGGGATCATCCTTGGAGATGGTAGGATGCTGCTCAGTGCTAGGCTCATACCTGCCGGTATTGTGGCATCATCCTTGGAAATGGTAGTATGCTGCTCAATGCTAGTGTCATACCTGCTGGTACTGTGGCGTCATCCTTGTAGAGGGTAGTGTGCTACTCAATGCTAGACTCGTACCTGCTGGTATTGTGGGATCATCCTTGTAGATGGTAGGATGCTGTTCAATGCTAGACTCTCACCTGCTGGTATTATGGGATCATTCCTGGAGATGGTAGGATGCTGCTCAGTACCAGGCTCATACTTGCTGGTATTGTGGCATCATTCTTGAGATGGTAGGATGCTGCTCAGTGCTAGCCTCACACCTGCTGGTATAGACTGATCATCCTTGGAAATGGAAGTATGCTTCTCAATGCTAGGCTCATACCTGTCGGTATTGCAGCATCATCCTTGTAGAGGGTGGTATGCTGCTCAGTTCTAGGCTCACATCTGCTGGTACTGTGGTACCTTCCTTGGAGATGGTAGTATGCTGCTCAGTGCTAAGCTCACACCTGCCTGAGATACATAATTAGCAAGCTTAGTCATATCTCACTTCATATAGTCAAGGGAGGTACATCTCAGGTCATTAACACCCACATGGACTATGACACAGTCATATTGGTACTGGGGTTCAATGACCTGAGTGTCCATGTGACTTGACATATCCTAGCCCAAGAAAGGCAGCTAACCGTCACTCTCTCCTTACTCAGTCTAGTGAGGAGGACATCAGTGTGTCTCATACCTCTCAACTGTACAGACTTTCACAGAATGTCCAGATTTTTGCCTCATATATTTGGTCTGTTTTTCATAAAATTGTGGTTTTCTGGCAAATTACTGGCACATCATTAAAGATCGAAGACAGAAAGCAATGACAGACATTTCAGTTTCAGACTTCATACCCTTCAGTAATTTCATGCTAAAGCAAAACCTGTTATTCTATCAACTTTCTAAGTTTGAAAGAGCAATATTTAAAAATTGTCCCTTTTTTGGGGCCTTTGACCCCCCCCCCATTATTAATGGCTTTGTCCAGATTTCTTGTTCTAAGAAGTTGAGAGGTATGGCGTGCCTTACTATAGAATCACCCATGAACAGGAAATTTGGTTGTACACTGGTTTGCCGTAAGGGCTTATCAGTAGGGGCACCAGATACAGTGTTACTATGTGTAGCTGTGGATTGTGTTTTAACACAGTGTAGCAGTAGAGGCACTGGATACAGTATTACTATGTGTAGCTGTGGGTGGTGTGTTAACACAATGTAGCAGTAGAGGCACTGGATACAGTGTTACTATGTGTAGCTGTGAGTGGTGTTTTAACAGTGTAGCAGAGAGGCACTGGATACAGTGTTACTATTTGTAGCTGTGGGTGGTTTTTTAACACTGTGTAGCAGTAGAGGCGCTGGATACAGTGTTATTATGTGTAGCTGTGAGTGGTGTTTTAACAGTGTAGCAGTAGAGGCACTGGATACAGTGTTACTATGTGTACCAGTGGGTGGTATTTTAACAGTGTCTTTATGCGATGACTGAGGGCCCTTTTAGATTGTGCTATGCAGGAGCTCTGTTGTTTTAGGAAAGTTATCTGTAAGCGCCTCTGCATAAGTAGATTTATGCATAGGGATTTTACCCTGTGCAGTAGGCATAATGCAAGTGTCACTGACAATCTCCATAGGATTAGTTTTGGTTGTATGAGAGAGATTTGCCTCCAGAATCAAAGTGTATGTACACCTCTTGCATTCTTTATCTGTTTTATTAAGAATCCGTGGGTTGACAGTGTGCATGAGGCGATTGCTACAATGATTCAGAATACCAATCTCAACCAGATTGGCCACAGAGAGAGTCGGGAAGTGCATATCCATGTCTGCTGATCTACTAGGAAGAAGTGAGGGAAATTTAAATATTGAATAGATCTATAACGCAAGGAACTTGAAGAGCAGCACTCAGCTATGTTCAAACTAGATGTTCTAGTTGTTAAAAATCTGTCTGGAATTTCTCTTGTATGTTAAAACAATAAACCTGTTTTGAAAAAAAAAAAAAAAAAAAATCTGTCTGGACAGTAAGGATATTTTTTCCTCAAATATTTTTTTATTTTCAATTAAAATAACATTTACATAATATTTTTAAATATCATTTTAAACAACTATATACAATATTTACAATAGCCTGACTTTCAATTATATGCACTGTATGTTATTAAATATAGAATTAACAGATCAGTTATCAGAGATACAATATTGATTATTGTAGAATATCCAACAAAGATATAAATTTCTTCCAAGGATTATTTACCAATGGCCTGGGATAAATTCGTAGTTCTTTGATTTTTATTTCCATTGATGCAGTTGTCTTCAGTAAAGTGTAGAATTCTTCCAAGGTCGGGAGTGTATTTGAATTCCACCTTCTGGTTATGCATTTCCTAGATATAGCAAGTATTGTCCATAACAAATACATATTTGTCTTATTCAGATAGGGACCTTCATTTACATTTAGTATAATCAATACTTTAGTTAGGGTAAAAGATTCACTAAATAAAGCTTGTAAAAAATGATTGATTCCATTCCAATATGATTTAATTTTATTACATTCATAAAAAATCTGAATCCAGTCTGCTTTATTTGACTTTTCACACTTCCAGCAAAACCCATTTGTAGTAGTACTGATCAAACCATTTGTAGTAGTACTGATCCAACCATTTGTAGTAGTACTGTTCCAACCATTTGTAGCAGTACTGATCAAACCATTTGTAGTAGTACTGATCCAACCATTTGTAGTAGTACTGATCAAACCATTTGTAGTAGTACTGATCAAACCATTTGTAGTAGTGCTGATCAAACCATTTGTAGTAGTACTGATCCAACCATTTGTAGTAGTGCTGATCAAACCATTTGTAGTCGTACTGATCAAACCATTTGTAGTAGTGTTGATCAAACCATTTGTAGTAGTACTGATCCAACCATTTGTAGTAGTACTGATCCAACCATTTGTAGTAGTACTGATCAAACCATTTGTAGTAGTACTGATGTTTTTAATTCTATCTGGTGTTAAAAATGTAAGTATTTCCAGTTAAATATTTTCCAGTACTGTGCATTAGAGGTGAAATTAACTGATAGTAAGATGTTAGTTTTAATTTCTTCTGTTAACTGCAATGATTGACCTTTTGTTAAGAACTGCCAATATGATGGTTTGGGAATTGTTTTATATGTTATTAACTCTTTATATAGATTTGACATGGAATTTTTTCTTTTCACAACTATTATATATAAATTCATACAGAAAACTTATTAGATTTGGAATATCTTTAAATGAGGAATTATTAATTCATCTGCATAAATCTTGAGTGTACATTAGAATGCTTTGTAAGGTTAACCAGTCCTGTGTTGGAATATTGTAAGCAGTTTTTATCATATGTGTATCTAAAACATTTAATTTAGTTACACATTGAAACCAGCATAAGAATCCATTTTGTTCCCAGGAGGTTATTGTTTCCCTATATAATTTGTGAGGTGAATTCTTAGTGATGGTGAATGGGGTTAAAAGGTCAAACCAAAGTTTTAGATCTGTTTGCATTGATAAGTTTCCTAAAGGAATTGATGTAATGATTAATTAGCGTTGTTTTAGAATGGTTTGTTATATTATATTCTATTGTATACTTATGCATAGTATGTACCAGGGTTTCTTTGATTTGTCTACTATTAGAAATGTTTTTTAACAGATTAAATTCATTTGTTAATATAGCCATTGTTAATTCTTTCCAGTTGGCAAAATAATTTGGGTTTATCCAATCTATTGTAGTTTTAAGCACAGATGCTTTTATGTATGTTTCTATTTCTGGGAAGTTCAATCCTCCTTGTTTCCAGGGTCTAATGTGATGAGTTAGAGCTACTCTATTCTTTTTGGGATACCATAAAAATTTTATTAAACATGAGTTTATTTCTTTAAGAATGCATCTTTCAGGAATTAACTGTATTGCTAATGCTGCATATAATATTTTTTGCAATAAGACCATTTTTATTAATTGCAATCTGTCTTCAAAAGTTAATATCATTTTGTTCCACTTTTCTATATATATATTTTTATTGTTTCAATAATGTTTTTATAATTTATTAATATTGTTTTGTTTATATTTTTGCATAACACTATTCCTAAATAATTTAGTGTAAGTTCTTGTTTTCCTATGATGGATTTATCTGTAACTTGTAGCTCTTTAGAAATTTTGATTTTGATCTATTAAAGTGTAGACCTGAAATCTTATAAAAATTCTCCATCACTTCTTCTAGCTCTCCTAATGACTCTCTGGAGTTTGATAAGGTTAATAAAATATCATCAGCAAAAAGCATTATTTTAGATATGTGCTGGTCATAGACGTCTATTCATTTTATTCTTGGATTATTGCATATTATTTCTGCAAGTATTTCTATAGCCAAAGCAAATAAAATAGGAGAAAGGGGGCATCCTTGTTTAGTACTTTTCGTTATATGGATAGATTCTGAGGTGAAAGGACCTAATTTAATGTAGGCTAAGTTATTAATATATATGTTTTTTAGTAATAAGATGAAGGGAGGAGGCAATTCAAATAATGCTAAAGTTTTAAATAGATATTCCCAGTTGAGGGAATCAAAGGCTTTTTCTATGTCTAATCAGATTACAAGTGTTTCTTTATCTCCTTTATTCACATAATCTATAAGAGTAAGTATCCTTTTAATATTATCATGTGTGTGCCTGTTATATAAAAATCCAGTTTGATAATTATTAATTGTCTTTGAAAGAGGGATTTTCATTCTGTTAGCTAGGATTGACATGAATATTTTGTAATCATTAGTCAGTAATGATATAGGTCTGTATGTGGTGCAAAGGTCTGATGGTTTATTATCTTTTAACACTGGTTTTATGAGAGAATATTTCCATGAGGGTGGTATTTTTGCTTCTGACTGGATTTCTAGCAAAGTTTTATGGAAAAGGGAGATTACTGTTGAAGGGAAGAGTTTGTAAATTTCCATAATTATACCATCTATCCCTGGAGCTTTGTTAGATTTACTTTCTTTTATCTTGTCAACAATTTCTTTGTAGGATATAGGTTTTTGTAGGTCTAGTTTTAAGTTTTCTGGAATTGTTTTTATATTGATAAGGTTTGTATCTAAGTTTATTTGGTTGGTATCTAAATCTTCTTTTTTGAAGTGTTCCATATAATGGAACCGAAATGCATCAAGGATGTCTCCTATATCTGATACTTTTTAACCTTTCTTTTCATGATATATACTACCAATGATATTTGCTTTAGATTGTATTTTAATTCTTGTAGATAAGTTATGTAGATATCTGGGGGAGGTGGCTAATGAGTTTATTTTTAATTTTTCCAAGGCTAGACAAGTTTTGTGTGTTAGAATTTCATTATATTTTTTATTTAATTCCTCTATTTCTTTTTTGACTTCTGGACAATTCTGATTTTTTTAGATTTTGCTGTCAAGAGTCTGGTTTGCAAGTCTAATGATTCAGATTCCCACTCTCTAACTTTGTTTTTGTACCAGCTAAGGGTCTTACCAAATAAATACACTTTTAATGAGTCCCAAACCATGACTCTACTGATTTCTGTTGTATTATTAATTTCAAGAAATAATTGTAGTTCTGACAACATCCAGGGTCTGAATTCTTTGATTTTCTTTATATATGATGGAATTCTAGTTGAGAGGATTAAAGGTTTAAACTCTATTTGGAGCTTCATTATCAGAGAGTCATGATCTGAGAAGGGGCATGGAACTATTGAGAAGTTAAGGATTTTTGTTTGTACATCTTGAACTACGAATAATTTGTCTATTCTGGTTTGTGTTACAAATCTATGGTCTTTATGGGAAAATAATAAGGATTTATCATCTTTTACTTTAAAAGTGTCTATTAAATTAAATTAATCAATCCATCTTTTTAAGGATTTTGAAATAGTTGCTATGCGAAAAGACTTCCTGGTGGTTTCAGAAGCTTCTAAGGTACAATTAAAGTCTCATCCCAGTATAAGATTTCCTTTATAATTGTTGGAAATAAAACCTAGGTGATTTTTAACCATTCCTGCTCCAATTCATGGGAACCAATAAAGATTAGCTAAGGTCCATATTCCGTTATTAAATTTAATTATAACAGATGCTAGTAGACCTTTTTGTCTTCATATTTATAAATAACTTTTGGAGTGATTATGTTTTTCTTCCAGGGAATTGATTTTGTCTTTGTTCTATAGGAGGATTGAGCTAAGACTGTATAGTCCTTAGGGTTCCAAATAAAGCTATCATTAGTCTTAAAATGTGTTTCCTGAAGAAATACTACTTGTGCCTTATTTAGATTTAAATATTTTAGTAAGTTTGATCTTTTATTTGCTTTATTTAAGCCATTAGTATTTAATGATAAGAATGTTAAATCCATTTCAAGTTATTGTTGGAAGAAACCTTTTGCTTCTTTTTTATTTTGATTATAGTAGTTATACCATATTCTCTGATAACACTGAATGTTATTTTTATGTGTGTAAACTTGTGAGTGTAATTTAATGTTCTTTCTTCTTTAAATACAAGTAAGGTAAAATTCTGGTCAGGCTTTAAAAAAGTGCTTCTATAAAACATTAATTCTAAAGTATCAAATACAAGTAAATATGAATTTCCCATTAAACATGGAATGAAAGTCATTCCTAATCCAATAGATAAAGATAGATCTATTGGATTATCACTCATACCTTTAACCAACAATATCAACTGAGCTCCATATGTTAAATTATTATATGGAGAATTTTCTTAAAAGAGATATGAAATTCTATATTATTCTGTTATTGTTCTATAGTATTTTATATATCAGGATGGAATGTTAGTAGTATAAACAATTATTATGTTGACTTAGAAAATATTCAATATTTTGTTACCCTTAAGAGATCACAAACATGTCAGATATGTCATTTTGGATAAATTAAATGCAACATAGGAGCATACACTAAGTAAGCCAACACCAATTTGGTTATTACTAAAATAATTTGACTAAAAGGACTCTGCAGGAGACAATGAGTGATTACCAATGAAATATGAATTTACTGTAGGTGTACTGTCTTCCTTTACTTTCCCACTCTTCAGCTCACCAACTTCAACTTACACTTATGAAAAGACATGGCTTATCAGTGGTATCCTGACTCTGAGTAGAGGAACCCTACATTCTAGTGTGCAGTGCTTTTACATATTTATAGATTTACAAAGCACAGTATAAGAATGAACTATGATCACCCTGACAATTGCCATCCTGCATAGGGCACCTCCTGATTCCAGAATGGGTAATCACATCAGGTCTAGAATGAATGTGAAGGTACCTATATGGTAATCAAGACTTACCTTAGGTAAGTATTAATCAAATAGTATTTAAAGCATCTTACAGAGCTCTCGGGGCAGTTAGAATACTCTTAAACCTCTCCTCCCTTGACCAAAAACATATTTCACTTCCCTTTCTTTCCCTTGTTTTAATTCAGTACTAATAAAAGAAATTCAGCAAACATAGGTAAACAGAAATAACATTCAGCAGTCCATCTTGTACATGACTCACAATCCATTAAACAGGTTAGAGACTAACGTCACTTTAGTAAACATTATAAAGACAAATTAGAAATAATTTCCTAGCTCTTTAAATTTTCTGATAAAGCAAAAAGTTAACAATAAGCTATTTTAACTGAAAGTATAAAGCATTTAAATTTTTCCTTGCATGTATACATTTCTACTTATATTGTGGTGTCAATAGCTGTTTTTCAAATCTGTACATTCCTTTTTCAATTCAGGTTTTGTTTTGTCAAAACGGCAACAATATTTCAAGGGAACAATTTATATTTAGACGGATGTTTCAAATAAATAACTTGTCAGTTGCCAATTGAGTTAGTTTAGAATGTATGGTTAGTGCAAATATAGCATGTTTCAAAAATAATATGTATTTTTTGTTTCATATGCAAGTGACATATATAATGTAGCATATATAGAGCTTATGGATTCAGGTTGTTAAATTGTTAAATTATGCTTATTAATCAGGCAGTTTCATTTAAATTCACAAGTAATTTGGGGAGATTTCAGTTGAGTTTCCAGGAATATGTAGTCCAATGTGAGTAATTGAGTCCACTTTTCCTCATAAACATATGTCACAATTCATTAAATAAAGCAGAGTCTAATATCTATCTAATAATCATTATAAAGACAAAGAATAGTAATTTCCTAGCTCTTCAAACTTTCTGATATTGCAAAATGTTGACAGTAAGCTATTTTAACTGGAAGACTAAAACATTTCAATACTTTCTTGTGAATGTATAGTTTTACTTTTACTGTAGTATCAAGAACTGTCTTTGAAATCTATACATTACTTCACTTTTTCAAGTAATTCATTTTACAGTTCAGATTATATTTTGTCAAAATGTCAATAGCATTTCAAGGGCACATTTAATATTTAAACTGATATTTTAAATGAATAGCTATCAGTTACTAAGTCAGTTTGTACAGAGTGTGAGGTAACTGCAAAGATAACATGTTGCAAAAAGTAATATGCATCTCTTCATGTGCACTAGAGACTGACAATTTCAAGTAACATAAAATGTAACTTTTACAGTGCAGACAGCTTGTGAAATCTGCATGTTAAACTGAGTAATACTTTTTAATCAAGCAGCTACATTTAAGTGCACATGTAATTTGGGGACATTTCAGTTGTGTTTCCAGGAATGTGTAATCATATGAGGATAAATCTATTTACAAATAGTCCTATTATGTATTTATTTTAACTTGCTTATGTTGTTTTTCATTTTAATAACTAAACAACATTACTTTTTCTTATTATTTGTTATCTGTGAGGCTAAATGCACTTAGCAGGTTCACAGTGTCCTTAGAAACTGCAGCAGTTGTTTACTGTTGCTATGTCAACGCAAATAGAATGTGAAGAAAGCTTCACTTCTCTTAACCAACAGTACATTTTCCCTCCTTTTTTTTTATATATTTGTCAATACTAAAAGGAAATAATTCAAAGGACATATGTACATGAAAAGAACATTTCAGAGTTAATCACGAACATGTTCCCAATCCCAATAAGCATAACAGTGACTATCATTAATCGCATAAATATTGTAATAACAATTAAGTTCACTATTCCAATTAGTCTACCTTAAAACTAGATTATTTTAGACTATTATTTATCTATGTATAGATAGTGAGTTATTAAATATATACAGACATTACTAGTATAGTAAATAGAAGAGAATTTAGAAAGGGAGACACAATGCAGTTAAAATAAATAATGAGAAAAGAGAGAAGAGAGAGAAAGAAAAGAGAAAATTAAGAGAAAATACACATATACAATGTATGTTGATTTACAGTATAAATATTTTATGTGCTATATAACCCTCCTTCTATGAAAGAAAAGTACCCTGTTTTACATACCTAAGGTAATGTGAAAACCCTCGTGTCATTTATTTTCAAAAAATATAGATAAAGATAGTTAGTTACCTTTGCTTTAAAATTCCAAGCAGTAGAATTGGTCCTTTAAAGTAATGTTAAAATAATTCCTATCACAGTATCAGTCTTTTGCTTCATCTTTTTGACATCTGTCCAAACATTTGTTTCTTTTGTTCTCTTGAGAGAAGGTGATATCCAATTCATACCTTCTGGTAAAGTAATCACATTATTAGTTTTAATAAATGAAGAGGCTTCCTCTAAGGCAATAAAAATCCTCATCTCGTTGGCATGCAGTATTCTTATCTTAACTGGATATGCAAGTTGTGCCGTGATGTTATTTTGTTTCAGAAACGTTATCATTGGCCACACTTTTTTCCTTTGTTCCATCATTCTAGATGAATAGTCGTTATCAAATCTTATCATTCCCTGTTTATATTTTAGAGGTGCGTTCCTCCAAGCAGATCTTAAAATCAGTTCCTTGTCCAAGTATGAAAGAAATTTGATAATTATTGACCTAGGAGGAGAGTTTGAGTTAGTGGCAGGTTTCCCAAGGGCTCTGTGTGCCCTTTCAATGCCAAAGGAAAGTCCTTCTTTTAAATTTAAAAAGTCAGGGATCCAGCTTGATAAAAAGGAAATAATATCCTCACCTTCTGTGTTTTCAGGTAATCCGAAAATCCTGAAGTCATCTACTTTATTAACCAACCAAGTGTTTTGTTTACGAAGCAGTTCTTTCTGTGTTTCCTCTTCCTTAAGTCTGCTTTCTAAGTCATTTAGACAAACCTCTATTCCTGTTATCCTTGTCTGGTGGTGGTGTAGCATTTCCTTGAGGGTGTCAGCCTGTTTTTGACTGCTTGTTTTAAGATTTTCTAGGTTCTCTTTAAAATCATCCATCTTCAAAGACAACTCCTGCAGGGTAGATGCCATCTGTTGTAGTTCCTTCTTTAAGGCAGCATCCTGGTGAGAATTCCTTGAGTTGCTCATTTTAACAAGTGAATATATCTCCAAGCTTTTTGACAGGAAATTATTTGTAAAATGTCACCAAAGTTTCTAATTATGTAAATTAGTCCTTTATCTATAAGATTTTATACTTTGAAGAAAAAAATATTTTTCCTGTCTTATTTAACTAGTTATATGGAGCTGTAAAATATTACTGCTTTCAGCCCCCCCCCCCCCAGTAAGGATATTTTAAGGGAAACTTACACTGTGAAAGACTGGCATCTGCACAGGTTACTAGGGGGAATTTCACTGTGAGATATCGGCATCTATCCTTTACTATCTATAACTGGACATAATGGGAGAGGCGTAACAAGTCTTGTTCTAGCATTGTCTGTTCTCAGGTATTCTGCAAATGAAGTATTTATCAGTTCCTAAAGCAGTCATTCTTGTAAGCATGATTCAATTAACTTGCATGTCCTTTTAACATCTTTCAGCATAACTTCTTGATATCCATTTTAGTTCAATAACAACCCAAACATCTTTATGTTGTACACTATCTCTCCTCTGTCTGCTTTTAAAATCTTAACTTTATTAGCTCACAGGCCTTGCAACTCTTGCCTTTGACTGAACTGCATGTTATGAAATTCAGCTTTTACAATGCACGTCTAGGACTTCACTATTTTTTTTTCACATATTGACGAAAGTGCTGCTAACTCTGGCAATAAAGAGGGATTGAATGTGCTTGTTTTAAAAAGAAATGGGGAACGACTGTGCACAATGCTAAGACTAGCTTATAAACAGGCAGAAAATGGGATCTGTGGCCTTCAATAGGAGCATCACATAGCATGACTGACTGACTGGCATGTTTTCCTCACAGGTGTATATATGTCAGCATGACCACACAAGGGGCAATAATTGTAACAGTTCACTACCCAAGAGAATGTGGTACTACTACAGGCCCCTCAACACACATGGCATGCACCTTTTCCTTTTGGGAAAAGCTGCTGCAGTCAAGCAGTATTGGCATGAGACTTGGCAGGAACTGGTGTAGGATGTAAATGCCACAGGTAGCCATAACAGGTGCCTGCAATAGGTTGGACTGAGAGTTACCGGTATGATGCCCCATGTAAAGGAAAAGGCATGGGACATTATGACAAACAGGTCCATCACAGGGGATAAACCACCAACATAAAAATGCTTAACATGGCCTGAAGAGTTTTGTGCTCGCTTACTGGCCAGGATGAGAAACCCCTTATATCAGGGTGGCTTGGATGTGGGAGTTGCATTGGCATCAACCTTCTGTGTGCCAGATGAGGACAGAGTAGGCTAGTAATACCCATTACAGTACAGTACACTATATTACACTCCCCTGCATACACAGGAAAAGTCTTGCCAAGGCCTACTTGCATATCTTTCTTTCTGGACACCTCTAGACTGAAGACCAGAAACTGAAGGCATGAAAACTAAAGGAGGCAGTGTTTTACTGTCACTGGAGACTCAGTAGTGAGACACATGGATGTCCCACTCACCAGGCTGGACAAGGAGAAAGTCACAGTCAGCTGCCTGTCCGGTGCCATGATTAGCCAAATCACGCATGCACTCGGTTTCTCAACAAGTACCGTTATGACTCTGTCATAGTTCATGTTGGTGTGAATGATCTGAGATGTACCTCGCTGGACTATATGAAGAGAGACATGGTCAAGCTCTCTGAGTATGGGTCCAAGGCAGGTACGTCCCTAGCCTTGAGCAGCATACTACCCCCTCACCTAGAATGATGCCACAGTATAAACAAAAAATGCTCGATTTCAATAACTGGCTTAGTTTTTTTGGTGTCATTCCAAGGGGATCAAGTTCCTGTCTGCCTGGGAAGCCATGGTCACAAACCTCGCCAGAGACGGTTTCCAATTGACACCCCTAGGCTTTCGGCTGCTGGCAAAGGCTCTTGCCTCCCCCATAGTGCCTTTTTAGGCAGGGTCTTAAAAAACAACATTATTGACATGAAATTAACCAATCAGAACAAGAAAAGGGTCATGCTGCTAAATACTAGGGACTTAAAATAAAAACTGCACTCCTTAGAACAACGTCTATCACTAGACGATGTAGATGTCTGTGCAGTCTCTGAAATCTGGTTTAAGGTCTCAGAGAGTACCCCAGCCCTGCAAGGTTACAATGTCTTTCACACCTTTAGACTGCAAAATGAACGTGTGAAATACAAAGGAGATGGTGTTTCAGTCTATTTAGAGATAGATTCACCTCCCGTCCAGTTAGACTGGACAACTCCATGCAGTTACTCTATGTCCAGGTTATGGTGGGTAAGACCCCTATTCAAGTCCTAGCCAGTTATAGATCCCCCTACATGGGTCATGACACCCACTAAGCCTACTTAACCAAAATGAAAACAATCCAAATTTTGCTGAACACACTGATTATGGGGATTTCAGTTATCCCACCATCAACTTGGAAATCTATTCTATCCCAAACTCGCTAGCACAAAAGTTTCTTGACTTTGTGAATTCAAATGTCCTGGAGCAAATTTTCCATGGCCTGACAAGAGGAACAAACATTCTAGATCCGGTCCTCACCAACATGTCAAACAGGTGCTCTGCTTCAACTGTTGGACCCTCATTAGTTAAAACTGACCACAAATCAGTCACCATCAAACTGACACCAACACCAGAACTCACAGAGGGTGAAATCAGACTGAAAAACTACACCAAGGCAAACTATACCCTCCCAGGCCAAGGCATAAATGGATTTTAAGCCCCACCCCAAGCTGAAAGTGGTAACTATCACTTGCATAAGTGTATAAACTTGACTGTACCAGATAGAATCAAAGCCAGAGCTCGAAGTAAAATCAAGCTGCCATGGTGGACTTCCAGCATTAACAAACTCTACAATAAATGCAAAATGTTGCAGTCCAAGAAAACAAAGACAAGGATCCAATAATGGAAAAGCCCCCTCCTCAGCCTTAACAAGCAAATAAGACAAGTTGTTAAATCCTCCAAGAGCTCCTTTGAGAGAAACCTAGCAAGTACTGCCAAAGATAACCATAAGGCTTTTACAGCTATACATGTAACCTAAAGGAAAGGAACCAAGCATGTGCAGAACTGGTGGCCAATGATATCACACACACTGACTCCACAGAGATAGCAAACCTGCTAGCAGATAGGTTTAGTGAAAATTTCACTCCCTTATTCACACGTACAATAAACCCTCCCCCAAAATACCCCGACCTTACATATCTGAAGAGCAGGTCCTCAAAGCCCTGTCCAAGGCAAAGAACCAGCCTCTATGGGACCAGATGACATCCCAGGCTGTCTTCTAAACAGGCTGTAACATGAACTAGCATCACCACTAAGTACCTTTTCAATCATAGCCTAACCACAGGCTTTGTTCCTGTGGAATGGAGAGCTGCTACAGTTATTTCCCTCCACAAAGGTGGCCTAGTGTCAGAAAAATATGTATTAATGTGTGCGCTTAATGCTAATTAGAAACTAAATAAGTTAACACGTTTTTCATTCTATTTTATATGCACTATTTGATATACAGCTGAGTTTCATATGAGACTAAAAGATGCTTTTTGAAACTGCAGTGTGCTTTCTGAAACTTGCAAGATGCCTTCTGACCTAGTAATTGCTAGCGCAGCAATATTCATGTTTATGCCTTTTGAAAATGTACTTGAGAAGCAGGTGATTATCTGCTAGGTCAGGAAGAAATGAATGAACAATGCTATATTCTGTAATGTAATGATTTTGAACAATCAGCTCTGTTCGAAGTATGAGAACATGCACAGCTGCAGAAGTTAGAGATAATATAGACAAAGGACTGTTGGAGAAATGAACTGCGATCTATACTTGCTTTGTGCTCGAATTAGCCATAGTACCATTGCATATATCTAACCGGTGGTAGCCAAGGCCACATTGTTTTTCTTAGGAAGTTTCTCACAAAAATCAATAGTACAAGCAAAATATTGTAAAAACAATCACTATGAAATGATGATGACAAAACTTGTGATTCACTACGTCAGCTTGGTAGGCAATGTCTTATTAGAAAATGTATAAAAATGCCTGCATT
Organism: Protopterus annectens; assembly: GCF_019279795.1. Taxonomy (NCBI): domain Eukaryota; kingdom Metazoa; phylum Chordata; order Ceratodontiformes; family Protopteridae; genus Protopterus; species Protopterus annectens. The sequence goes on along the minus strand of NC_056751.1, from coordinate 706,932,412 downwards.
TCCTGATTATAGTTAGACAAACTCTGTATTATCATGTTTTTGTCTCCTTGCTGCAAGATTAAAGTGCCTTAACCTGAACCTACCGTGTATTGATCATTTTTAAAGTATGTTTTTCCTTTGACACCTAGCAACAGACCCAGGGAATTACAGACACATAAGCCTGACCAACCTCATCTGTAAAGGCATGGAACATATCATTATGGACCTCATAAATAAAGACATAGGTAAACTCCAAACCCTGGATACTACCAAATTTGGCTTCATGAAGGGCAGATCCTGCCTGTTAAATCTGGTGGATTTCTTTGAAAGTGTGATCAAGGCCATTGATGAAGGCAAATCTGGACACACAGCATACCTTAATTTGGTAAAGACTTTCGACACAATCCCACATTCAGGCATTACCTATAAACTTAGCAGACTGAACATAAACCCCTTCATTGTAAGATTGGCTGCCAACTGGCTCAAAAACCGGACACATACACACACACTATCAAAGTGGGTCACTCCACATAATCCAGAAGACCTGTTACTAGTGAGGCGCCACTGCTAGGTGTCAGTGCTGGGCCCCCTACTGTTTGGTATATACTTCTCAGACATTCAGGTCAAAACTAAAGAATTGTGGCTGAACAAATTTGCAGATGATTGCAAACTAGGTGCAATAATTGAATTCCCAAATGATGTGTGTATACCCCAGGAGGGTCTCAGACAGACCAGCGACTTGTGTATTAGTCATGGTCTCAAACTGAATGCAAAGAAATGCATCATCATTCTCTTTGGCACAAACAATGTCCCTTCACACTATCAAATCAACAACAATAACCTAAGTACCCATGAAGTGATAAGGGACTTGGGATCACAGGTTGACCATGAATTTAACTTTCATCACCACGTGTTTGACATTGTAAAGAAAGCTTTCCATGTAGCTCACTTGATTATTAAAGGCATCACCTCAAGAGCAAAAGAAGTTATAACTCCCCTATACTCTGCATTTATCTGGCTCATAATTGATTATAATGCTCCATTCGGTATGTACCACACTATTAGAGAGCCCTCAGAGGTTTCTAACAAAGAAGATCATGGGCCACCAACATGTGCCTTATGCAGACTGACTAAAGTCCCTGTCACTATACTCCATATCTTATGGACTTCTTAGGGGAGACTTATGCCTGGCCTACAGAGCAACCCAAGATCCAAACCTAATGAACTTACTGCATATCTGTAAATCAAATGGGTCTAGGGCTACCCATTCTAGGGACTTAAATATGGCCGGTGACTTAAATATGACATGCTGGAGGGACAAATATATCTCTCAGTGACTGCCGTGTCTTTGGAATAGGCTACCAATTCATGTGAAACAGAGACCTCTATGACACTGTTCAACAGCAACCTGGATGAGTGGATGGGGCACTGTAAATTCTTACCAGGTATACTGCCCACAACCCTCCTGAACATGGGCAGTCATCACTAAATGTAGTCTTGGGTACTGACTAGTACTTCTATGGTATTACATTGGGATGAAACGGTTAGGCTTAAAATGACCTCCAGGTCGACAGCCTAGTAATCTCCTATGATCTTATGATCAATATTCATTAAAGATAAATACATCTCCAGATTGGTTAAACAGTATGATTCCCTGATGATCCTTCAGGTGCAATTAACTGCTGGTAGACACCTATTCAAGTCAATGCCAGCTACAGGGCCCCCTTCCATGAATCAGGACACCGACTTTGCCTATTTGGAGCTACTTGCATCTATCAAGTAGTCAGTCAAGAGGAGAAGGGAATTATTTGCATCACACCACCAGTCTCACATAGACCTATGAAACTAGCACTGGCAAAAAACACACAAAAATACACAAAAACATACTCGGAGGCTCTAAATAAAAATCTGCAGAAGCAACAGAGACCTCCAAAGCAGAAATTCAATCAACCTCCACCCTCCAACACAAACCATGAAACACATACTTCACAAAACCAGTGTGCCACACAATCACAGCTCTTAAGGCAAAATAACATACCCAACACACTAGTAATAGGTGTCTCTATAGTCAGGCACGCTGACGTCCCCCTCACTAGGCTGAACAAGGAGAAGGTTACTGTTAGCTGCCTGTCAGGTGCCAGGATCTGCCACATAACACAAGCAATCAGGTCACTCCAAAACAAGTACAAATATGACTCTGTCATTGTCCATGTTGGTGTGAATGACCTGAGCTGTACCTCCCTGGACTACATGAAAAGAGACATGGAGGACCTCTCTGATCACTTAGCCCAGGCCAGTATGACCCTGAGTATCATCCTGCCCTCACCAAGAATGATATCACGGTATAGAGAAAAAATTATCAATTTCAACAACTGACTAAGTTTCTGGTGTCATTCAAAGGGGATCAAGTGTCTGTCAGCCTAGGGTGACATGCTCGACAAGCCACGCTGCTTCGCTAGAGATGGCTTGCACCTGTCACCCTTAGGCTTTCAAATACTGGCCAAGGCTCTTGCCACCCCCATAGTGCCTTTTTTAGGCAAGGCTCAAAAGACAAACCCACTGCCGTAAATAGCACAAGTAACACAAAAACTGAGGATAATGCTACTCAATGTCAGAGGTCTAAACCTCAAAATGCAAGCACTCGAGGCACTCCTCAGTATGGAGAAAATCAATATATGTGCAGTAACAGAAACCTGGTTTAAGGCTCCAGAGAGCATCCCAGCACTACCAGGCTACAACTCATACCATACATTTCGGCCACAAAATCCAGACTTGAAATACAGAAGGCAGGGAAGTATCCATATTCATCAAGGATACCCACACCTCCAGGTTAGTGGCACAGCACTATGCTTCAGAGATGATCCACATGTAACTAACAATGGGAAAAACTGCTATTCAAATTATAGCTTGCTACAGATCACCCACCATGTTCCAGGACCCCCACTCCACATTCCTGAAAACAGTGGGAAACATAAAGGTCCTATCAAACACCCTGATATTTGGTGATTTCAATTACCCAAACATTTATTGGGAGAACTACTCAAGTACAAACTCCCTTGCCCAACATTTCCTAGAATTTATAAACTCAAATGCACTGGATCAACTGGTCAATATCCCCACCAGAGGTGACAACATATTGGACCTGATCATCACCAACATGGGCAACCGATGTTGCACACCAGAGGTCAACCCCTTGCTAGTTAGATCTGACCATAAACTAATCACTCTGGATATCCACATTCCGCCACCACCCCCGGTCAAAGAAACCACCGTGAAAAACTTTTCAAAATCAAACTTCACGTTACTTAAGACCGAGGTGGGAAGTTTCAAAGCCCCCCATGCTAAAGGATAATGCTGTTCAAGCTGCAAAATCCTTTACTAATGCACTCTATGGGCACCTGCAAGAATGCATGGATCGTGCTATCCCAAACAAAACCAACACTCACTCCTCCAAGAAAAGGAAACCAGTCTGGTGGACCCCTGCCATAAACAAGCTATACAATAGAAGGAGAAAACTAGTACAGAAAAGAGTAAAATCCCAAGAAGGGAAGACATCCCTGATCAGTATCAGCAAGAAACTACATTCCCTCATAAAATCATCCAAGACTAGCTTTGAAAGAGAAATTTCCATGGACTCCAAAGATAACCACAAGGCATTCTTTAGCTATGTCACGAATCTAAGTGGCAATTCTCAGATCTACTCAGAGTTAGTGCAGAATAGCACAAAATATACTGAACCTATGGATATAGCCAACATCCTGGCAGACAGGTTCAGTGCAACCTTCACCCCCCTCTCACCCCCAAAAGGGCCCATAACTATACCAGAAGAATGTAGTGCCCCTGAAATCACAGATACTCAGGTTAAAACAGCCCTCTCCAAAGTCAAAAACACAGCATCAATGAGACCAGACGGTGTCCCGGGCTGCGTCCTACACAAGCTCAAAGATGAACTTACCTCTCACCTAAACACACTATTTAAACTCAGCCTCTCCACAGGCTACGTGCCCACAGAGCAGCACACAGCAACGGTTATTCCACAAAGGTGGAGCCACAACGGACCCCGGGAACTATCACCCTATAAGCCTGACTAGCTTGGTCTGCAAAGCTATGGAGTGCATCATTATGGATCTCATTAACAGAGACATTGGAAACCTCCAAACACTGGACCCTACCCAGTTCGGCTTTGTTAAGGGCAGATCATGCCTCCTAAACCTGGTGGACTTCTTTGAGACAAGTTACCAAGGCTATAGATGAGGGAAAGGTGGTCCACACAGCCTACCTAGACCTTGCAAAGGCCTTTGACACCATTCCCCACTCAGGTATTATAGACAAGCTCACCAGCCTGAACATAAATCCCTATGTCATGAGATGGGTTGCCAACTGGCTCATGGACAGAACCCACATGGTAAGAGTTGCGGGAGCTAGGTCTGACTCTAAACCGGTTACAAGTGGCGTTCCTCAGGGCTCAGTCCTAGGACCCCTCCTGTTCAGCATATACTTCTCAGAGGTACAGGCAAGCACAGGAGGACTATGGCTGACCATTAAGGTCACAGACGACTGCAAACTAGAGGCTATAATTGACTCTCTGGCTGACCCAGACATCCTCCAAAAGGGTCTCACTGAGACAGATACCTGGTGTCAAAACCATGTCCACAAGCTAAATGCCAAAAAGTACATAGTCATCCCCTTTGGAAAAAAAAGTATCCACAAACTACCACATAGGTGGTAGCCCCCTAAATACGGAAGATGTAATAAGGGATCTGAGGACCCAAGTAGATAGTAACCTCTCCTTTGAAAATTGCATTGCCAAAGTGGTTAGAAAATCCTTCTATGTGGCCCACCTAATCACAAAAGGGTTTGCAACCAGATCGAAAGAGGTCATTGGGCCCCTCTATGCATCACTTATCAGACCCATCATAGAGTACAATGCCCCATTTGGGATGCACCTTACAAGACACCTGCAACAACTGGAAAGACCACAGAAGTACCTCGTCAAGAGGATCACTGTCCTCAAACAGATGCCCTATGCAGCTTGACTGAAGAAACTCCAGCTGTACTCAGTTGCATACTGCCTACTCAGAGGTGATCTCTGCCTGACATACAAGGCCATGTCCAACCCAGAATTGCTGGACATGCTCCACCTAAAGAAAACCATATCCCCTCGAGCCACATGCTCCAGGGATCTAAACTTCACCACAACAATAAATAGGATGTGCTGGAGGGATATATTCCTGTCCCAGAGACTTCCCATGCTCTGTAACAAGATTCCAATCTACATTAGGCAGAGCTCCTTGCTAACCCTCTTCAAGAGAAACTTTGACGAGTGGATGGGAAACAGAAAGTTTACCCCAGGGATCACTTCAATGGCTCTGCTGGATAGAGGCACAGGGAACTAATCTAAGGGGGTGGCGAAATCCAACACATTCTGGCTAGGCTTATAAATGCCTTCAGTCAGATAGCCTAGTACCTACATATGAACCTATCTGAGCACCATGGTTTTGGACAACTTTAACTACCCATCCATTGACTGGGTAAATTACTTGCTCAGACTCACTTGCCCAAAGTTTCCTCGACTTTGTTAACTCCAATTCCCTGGACCAGGTGGTTGACATCCCTACAAGGGGTGTCAAAATCCTGGATCTGGTGCTTATTAATATGGGGGGGCCACTGTATTACCCCCACTGTGAGGTCTTCCCTGGTGAGATCTGGCCACAAATTATTTTCATTTGAAGTAACTATCATACCTGACCTCCTCCCAGCAGCAATTAAACTAAAAAACTTCTCAAAGCAGATTAGAACCTCTTACAGGATTGCATAAATAGCTTCACTGCACCTCTCCCTCAGATGGAACTGGCAACTATGTCGAGTCGTACACCAATGCTTTATACAAACACCTGTATAGCTGCATTGACTCAGCCGGTTTACTATCAAAATTTCGAACCATACTCCGTTGACTGTACTATCGTCGAACACGGAAGTTCGAAAACGGTAATATCAATGTCAAAAAAACAATCTAGGAATGGGTTTTAACATGGGTCGAGGTAGGGGAAATGTTTGCAGTTTGGAATAATACTGAACACCTACCTCGACCCATGTTAAAACCCGTTCCTAGATTGTTTTTTTGACATCGATATTACCGTTTTTGAACTTCCGTGTTCAACGATAGTACAGTCGACGGAGTACGGTTCGAAATTTTGATAGTAAACTGACTCAGCCATACCTGACAGGACCAAAACAAGCTCCTCAAGGAAGAGCAAACCTGCCTGATAGACAATTGCCATTAATAGGCTTTACAATAAAAGGAATAATTTGCTGTCTAAGAATAAGAGGGAGCAAGCCCTAAACTGAAAACACTCTCTCCTCATCTTAAACAAGCAAATAATGCTGGAGGGACAGGTTCATAAACCAGAGAGTGACCATGTTCTGGAATGGACTTCCTATACATGTCAAGCAGAGCACCTCACTGGCTCTCTTCAAGAGAAATCTTGATGAGTGGATGGGAAATAGAAAGTTCACCCTGGAGATCATTACAGTGGCTCTACGTGATAGAGGCACTGGGAACTAATGTCAGGCGGCAAGATGCCAGGGTACTTTCTATGGGCTAGGCCTGTAAAGGCTCCAGGGTCATCAGCCTATTACACACCTATAAACCTATGAAGACTTCTTGTGAAGTCCTCCAAAGCAAACTATTAATCCAAATTAGCTTCCTCAACTAAAGACAACTATAAAGCATTCTTTAGTTACATCTGTAACCTAAAAGGAAAGGCCCAGATTTGTGCTGAACTAGTAGTTAATGATACCACATATGCTAAGCATGTGGGCATAGCTAACCTGTTAGGTGACAGGTTTTGTGAAAACTTCACTCCCCCTGTCCCCACCATACGTACCACATGACATCCCTACCACCTGTCCCCTACCTTGTATCTCTAAAGAGCAGGTCATAAAAGCTCTCTCTAAGGTCAAAAACACAGCATCTATGGGACCTGATAACATCCCTAGCTGCATCCTACATGGACTCCAACAAGAATTAGCAACACCATTCAGTACTTTTTTCAATCATAGTCTAATCACCAGCTTCTCTCAGCTGAATGGAAAACGGCTATCGTTATCCCCTTGCACAAAGGTGGTACTTCAACAGACCCCAGGAACTATAGACCTATTAGCCCGACTAGCCTTATCTGCAAGGCCATGGAGAGTATCATGGATCTTATCAACAAAGGTATAGATAATCTCCAAACATTTGGCCCTACTTAGTTTGGAATTATCAAAGGGAGATTATGTCTGTTAAACCTGGTGGACTTCTTTGAGACAGTTACCAAGGCCCTGGATGAAGGGAAATCCATGCAGACAGCTGACCTAGACTTAGCCAAGGCTTTTGACACTATCCCCCACTCAGACATCATTGACAATCTCACCCAGATATGTATCAACCCTTATATCATTAGATGTGTTGCTAACTGGCTCACTGATAGAACTCATACAGTCAAAAAAGGGGGATTCACCTTCAGCAGCAGACCCGCAACCAGTAGTGTTCCACAGGGATCAGTCCTGGGACCTCTACTGTTTGGAATCTATTTCTCTGAAGTACAAGCAAAAATTAAAGATCTGTGGCTGACAAAGTTTGCTGATAACTGCAAACTGGGAGCGGTCTTAGAATCTCCAAGCAATATCAACACCCTACAAGAGGGTCTTACACAAACAAATGATTGGTGCCAAAGTCATTGCCTTAAACTCAATGCAAAAAATGTATTATCATCCCTTTCTGTAAGAGCAATGTTACTGCTAACTACCACAGCAATAGCAACACCCTAAGTATGCACTCAGTGGTGACAGACCAGGGCACACAGGTTGACAGCAACCTTATCTTTGATCACTATGTCTCCACAGTGGTAAGAAGGGAATTCTATATTGCTTATCTCATAAGTAAGGGTATTGCCTCCAGAAAAAAAGAAGTTATAACCTCCCTGTACTCTTCCCTCATAAGGCCAATAATTGAGTACAACGCCTCTTTTGGTATGTACCTTTTCAAGCACCTGCAGCAATTGGAGAGACCACATAGGTTCCTCACAAGGAAAATTCAAGGTCTTCAGCATCTGTCCTATGTGTATCATCTGAAATCACTGTCACTTTATTCCATTTCATACAGACTATTCAGAGGCAAGCTCTCTGCCTTGCATATAAGTCAATGTCTGACCCTGCTTTATTGGAAATGATGCATATTCACAAGTTAAAGGGTACACGGGTTACTTGCTCTAAAGACCTTACCCTGGTATGTGACATTAACAGAACCTGCTGGAGGGACAGATTTGTCTCCCAGAGGTTACCATACCTTTGGAACAGACTCCCACTTCATGCCAAACAGAGCAATTCACTGGCCCTCTTGAAATGCAATCTGGACGACTGGATGGGTAACCATAAATTCAACCTGGGGGTTCCACCTGTGTCCCTCTTGGACAGGGGCAATAGGTGCTGATTGTAGAAATAACTGTAGAACTTGGTTAGGCTTGTAAGGGCACCAGGGCCATTAGCCTAGTAATGTCCTATGCTCCTATGTTCCTATGATCTATTCTTCAACTACAACAACCTGAATAACAATGTATGTCTGGCAAATTAAGTTATAGCTGCAGTTACTTTGTTGTAATATGTATATCAGAAGGGATTATATTGGTAATATGTGTGTCACATTTATTTCGACTTTCATGGGTTCCACTGGTGGAGGTACAGCATAACAAGACAACCTTGCACTGATGTCAGGAGGGCAGCTGTGCTAGAGATGAAGGCAACATGCAAGTGGCACAGTCTGATGACATAGTGAGACTGTCTGCAACACTACTGGGCAAGGGAGTGGCACAGTCTGATGACATAGTGAGACTGTCTGCAACACTACTGGGCAAGGGGTCAACCATGTTCACCATCACAGAGGCCACTTCAGACATACAAGCTGAGTACAAAACCTCACCTGAACATGATGGACAGCTTCTACCTGACAGCCCATAGCCTCCAACTGTGTCCCTGTTGTAACTATCATCTGAAACACCCACCATAGGAGACAGAGACATGGGGGTTAGGTGCTGCCATGATTCCAAGACCGTCCCTGATATGACTGCAGCACTTAGCATTAACTTGCAAATGTGCACGCTAATGATCCATACACAATCCGCTCTACTCACAGCACTGGGAAGATGGTGAGTGTATTCCATGCAACAAGGCACAGTGATGTGCAGTACAAGGATAGGGTGCACAACACAACTAAGATCTCTGGTGTCAAATGCTGCCTCCATTAATACCTCCATGAGATATATATCCACTGTTGTCCAATCTGCCTCCAAAGGCCATACCTTCCATGGCCAGTCAGAAAGCAGAAGATCAGACACAGATTGCCTTATGCTAGACTATACAGACTGTCATAAAGACAACATCACTCTGACCTGTGGGCACACAGCCTGCTATACCCTTTCACAGGTATCATACAGGTTGTGGCCAATGGCAGTAATATAACTCAGCACCTGAGATGTCGCATCTGGCTATATGCACATATTCCCATAATTCCATTCTTTTGCTGTCACCTGTGGGCACAGGGCCTGCCATCCTCCATTTGTGGTTAACAACCATTTCATGAACAGTAATGTTTATAAAGAGCAGTATACAGTATGCAATATCAGCATGAATTCTCATGGCCCCATATTTCTACCCCTTGCCTGCCATGGACCACATCAAGACCTGACACTACAAGCCAATACAGTGGCTAACACCAACAGTCATGTCATGGCAGCTTAGCACCACCACCACCACTAGAGGGTAAGAACACTGACTCCTCACAACCTCTCATGGTCATGTCACAGCAGCCAAGCATCATCACCGCCACCACCGGAGGATAAGAACACTGACTCCTCACAACCTCCGAGAGTCATGTCATGGCAGCTTAGCACCACCACCACCACCGGAGGATAAGAACACTGACTCCTCACAACCTCCCAGAGTATATGACTAGCATAGCTACTTCTCATGATACTAATCCGTCTCGTGCAATACTAAATGCACAGACTGTAAATACCTCCCAGAGTATGTGACTAGCATAGCTACCTCTCATGATGCTAAACCATCTCATACAATACTAAATGCACAGACTGTAAATAACTCCTAGAGTATGCGACTAACGTACCTACCTCCCATGATACTAATCCATCTCATACAATACTAAATGCACAGACTGTAAATACCTCCCAGAGTATGTGACTAGCATAGCTACCTCTCATGGTGCTAATCCATCTCATTGAATACTAAATGCACAGACTGTAAATATCGCTCAGAGAATGCGACTAGGGTAGCTACCTCTCATAATACTAATCCATCTCATACAATACTAAATGCACAGATTGTAAATAACTCCCAGAGTATGTGACTAGCATAGCTACCTCTCATGATACTAATCTATCTCACACAATACTAAATGCACAGAATGTAAATACCTCCCAGAGTATTCGACTAGCATAGCTACCTCTCATGATACTAATCTATCTCATACAATACTAAATACACAGACTGTAAATATCTCTGCTTTCATCTTATTCATTTTTAAATAACTCTCCATTGTAAACAACTTTTATTTTCATTAACGTCTGCCATTTCCCAACCTTGACTTACACTGTCTTTATTTTTACCCTTGTGGTCATGATCATGGCTGAAAAGGGTCTGTCCACCAGTCCATTTACCAGTCTATTTACTGTAAGAAATAAGTAAGTAAAATGGCATTGCAGTCACCTGTCTCTCTGTTTCTTCGCCGCTGATGTGACACTGACTATGCCCTGCCTGTCCCCTTACATGTGTGTGCATGGTGATGTCTGATGCACAACATGATCAGTCCATGCACTACTCTGTACAGCTGAGTCTGATATCACATTCCTCATTTTATTGTGCATTGTCTGTATAATGTTTCATAGCACTGCAATGTGTTATGCCTGCCTCTTCTGATTTTTCAGCCTGCTCTTCTGCTGCTGGTATAACTGGTATGGAAGGTCCTCTGGAGATTTATTCTGACACTCTAAATGTTAATACAATGCCATGCCATGTAGCATTGGGCATGAAGCAAACATCTTTCTGTAGATTTGTGGAATTTATTGCATTGCTTATCCTGACATATCTAGACAATGGCAGCATCCCTTGAGTACATGGAATGTCTTCTCTACTACTACATTATGTGCATATGTTGCATCATAGACCATGCCTTCTCTAGTACTACATTATGTGCATATGTCACATCATAGGCCATGTCTTCTCTAGTACTACATTATATGTATATGTCACATCATAGACCATGCCTTCTCTAGTACTACATTATGTGCATATGTCACATCATTGACCGTGTCTTCTCTAGTACTACATTATGTGCATATGTCGCATCATAGGCCGTGTCTTCTCTAGTACTACATTATGTGCATATGTCGCATCATAGGCCGTGTCTTCTCTAGTACTACATTATGTGCATATGTCGCATCATAGGCCGTGTCTTCTCTAGTACTACATTATGTGCATATGTCGCATCATAGGCCGTGTCTTCTCTAGTACTACATTATGTGCATATGTCGCATCATAGGCCGTGTCTTCTCTAGTACTACATTATGTGCATATGTCGCATCATAGACCGTGCCTTCTCTAGTACTACATTATGTGCATATGTCGCATCATTGACCGTGTCTTCTCTAGTACTACATTATGTGCATATGTCGCATCATAGGCCGTGTCTTCTCTAGTACTACATTATGTGCATATGTCGCATCATAGGCCGTGTCTTCTCTAGTACTACATTATGTGCATATGTCGCATCATAGGCCGTGTCTTCTCTAGTACTACATTATGTGCATATGTCGCATCATAGGCCGTGTCTTCTCTAGTACTACATTATGTGCATATGTCGCATCATAGGCCGTGTCTTCTCTAGTACTACATTATGTGCATATGTCACATCATAGGCCGTGTCTTCTCTAGTACTACATTATGTGCATATGTCACATCATAGGCCGTGTCTTCTCTAGTACTACATTATGTGCATATGTCGCATCATAGGCCGTGTCTTCTCTAGTACTACATTATGTGCATATGTCACATCATAGGCCGTGTCTTCTCTAGTACTACATTATGTGCATATGTCACATCATAGGCCGTGTCTTCTCTAGTACTACATTATGTGCATATGTCACATCATAGGCCGTGTCTTCTCTAGTACTACATTATGTGCATATGTCATATCATAGGCCATGCCTTCTCTAGTACTACATTATGTGCATATGTCACATCATAGGCCGTGCCTTCTCTAGTACTACATTATGTGCATATGTCACATCATAGGCCATGTCTTCTCTAGTACTACATTATGTGCATATGTCACATCATAGGCCGTGTCTTCTCTAGTACTACATTATGTGCATATGTGCATATGTCACATCATAGGCCGTGTCTTCTCTAGTACTATATTATGTGCATATGTCACATCATAAGCCGTGTCTTCTCTAGTACTACATTATAGTATATGGTTCATTATAGGCAGTGTCTTCTCTAGTACTACATTATGTGCATATGTCACATCATAGATCATGCCTTCTCTAGTACTACATTATGTGCATATGTCACATCATAGGCTGTGTATTCTCTAGTACTACATTATAGTATATGGTTCGTTATAGACCATTTCTTGCTTGGTCTTGAGTGGGGGATGGGTGGCATCAATGAGAGTAGCAAACAACAAACAATATAATATATGTTGCCTGCTCCCTGCGTACATGACATCTGTGTGTATAGATCTGTCTACCTAGCCTGTGTGTGAACCTGTGGTATAGGTTGAACATGTGCTAGATATGATAACCATGGGAACTGTCAGGATGGTGCATGTACATATTATAAGTTATTCCTTGGGCATTAGAAATCACCCAGCAGTAAAAACAGTGGAAGCATTTACTGTTTATTCTTTATAGTACCTCTAGAACATGGTATCTTGATGGCAGTGAGAGTGCAATCATTGTTTCCCTGAACCTCAGGAAAAGACTATGGTCATTGATTCCAATATCTGATAGTAGGGTGTTAATACATGCAGCTGAGGTATAGCTGCTGTTATTTCAAGCATTATTTCCTTCCTATACACCATGATTCTTGGAGTGAAATGGGTCTATGGTGTAGCACAGCATGTCCATTTTATCCATTTCTGAAATGGTTCACCAGTTTGGGTGTCAACAGTTCTATACATCTGGCTCATTTTCATGGAGTTCTGTTTCATTTCATTAAGCACTTATTAGCATGCATTACTTACTATGGTGTTATGCCCCTTGAAGAAACTCTCTATCTGCTACTGTCAGTCACCCATATCTTGTCTGCTACCACTTCTTATGGTAACTTGCACTAAGCAATGCACCAATCACCTTTGAATCCTGGCCACTTATGCACCAACCATTTACGAATCCTGGCCACGTATGCACCAGTCATCTATGAGTCTTGGGCAGTTATACACCAATCATCTATAAATCCTGGCCACTTATGCACCAATCATCTATGAATTTTGGCCAGTTATTGCCTTTTCTGTTAAACACACTTCCAATACTTGCACAGAAATCATTATTCAGTGATAAGAACAATTTGTTTCTCTTTTATACTACTCGTGATGTTAATAAAACTCACTTTCTCTTGTTTTACTAGTGAATAATAAACTAACCTTCTTTTAATGTAATTGCATAAAAGTTCAGTATACCCTGATTTGTCAAAAAAGTAAACATTAATTTCCTTTTTGATAGGCATTAACAAAAGAAAACCAAACAAATATTGCCTTCCAAACCAACTCAGGGAGGTAAATCCCCTTCTTGTGGTTGGGGAACCAACTTCGAAAAAACTTCAGCAGTCTAAAAACCCATGGCTTACAGGAATACAAACCAGCAGTGTCCCTGTTGAAATACCATGTTCTCTAAAAGAATATAGTGGTGGAAAGATCCTTTATAGTATCCCACAATAGAAAGGTGGTTAAACATGAAATTAGGACTATCAAAGCTGCTTCTTGTCTAAAAATATCTCTTTATTTGTAAGTACTACTCTGTTAAGTATGCGGTGGAGTGCTGAGGTAGCGTTGTCGCCTCATAGCAAGACGTTGTCCCGTTCGATTCTCAGCTAGAGCACCTTCTGTGTAGAGGCATACATGAATGGGGCATGCCTTCGTGGAAGCTTGTGCATCAGGGCTGGTAATCCGGTACGTAAAAATCCACTACCAATCATTAGCGGACTGGAGTTCCGCTGTGGTGACCCCTAACCGGGAAAAGCCGAAAGACACAAACAAACAAACTCTGTTAAATATAAGCTATTTTTAATGCATAAAATTATATTCTATATTTGTTTTTGTAACATTTACCATTAATATATTTTTAAAATGCAATTTAGGAAGTGTGTGAAGAAAGGGGAGAATAAGACATAAATAGGTTCATAGGTTAGTACTAGGCTAACTGCCCTTGTGAGTCATTTTAAGCCTTGCCAGTTATCCCCTGTGAGATTCAAACCCTGTACCTTGTGTTTGTAAGGCAAACACCTTAACCATTAGGCCACCCTCCCAACATGCAAACTAGATGGGCTAATTCCTGGGGTCTTGAGGAACTTGGTCACTCATTTATGTGTGTATATACTTACGTATGTATGTATGTATAAATACAGTCATTCATTTATTCATTTGAGAGGCAGGTAATTGGTCTGGTCTTATAATCCTCCAGAGTTATGTTCTACACCAAAGATAGTGACTAATAAATACAACATAAAGCCAGAGAAAAACAGTATGAAATAAGAGCTAGAAAAACTATTTTATATTTAGAGTATGAAGAACTATTAATTACAAATAAGCTGATAAGTAATAGAATCTCAGATGACAGAGTATGCCAATACATATATAACTCAGAACAAAGATGACAAGTAGTGCATCAGCAGATTCCGTAACCGGAGTCTTCAACAGACCACAGACTACAGCAGAAGTTACTGAAGATTGAAAGAAGGAATATGTGGGACCCTTGCTCAAGGGGGCAAGTACTAAAAATCCAGGGAAGTGCAGGCCATTAGTTTAAATCATGTACAAAGTACCTAGGGAAAGAAAGCTTGATTTCCTAAAATATATCATCTCCAGGACAAAAAGCAGACTATGTCCATGGCTATGAGGTGCCATCAGTCAAGCTTGATTCAGTTTTATAACCAGGCTATAGAAGGCATTGGCCGGTCAGTTTTATAACCAGGTTATAGAAGGCATTGACTGATCAGTTTTATAACTGGGTTATAGAAGGCATTGACTGGTTATTTTTTATAACTGAGTTATAGAAGACATTGACTGGTCATTTTTACCACCGGATTATAGAAGGCATTGACTGAGAAGTACTGGTGAAGGAGGTTTACCTGGAATTCACGAAGGCATTTGATTCAGTCACACACAGACAACAGCTAGAAATATTGAGGAGAGGTGGTTGGTTTAAGATCTCTGCATGCAAAGCTATAGATGGTTAAAATGACAGGTCAAAAATAAAAGACATCACAAGTGAATTTCTGCAAAGATTAGCCAAGGTTCAACTACTGCTCAGTATTTTCAGTTCATACATGTTTGAGGAATCAGAGAACAAAATCAGTTTCTTTGCTGACGGCATAATGACAGATGCAGCAGTAGTAGATGGGGAACATTTATAATGACGTGCTGGGAAAGGGGGTCCGGTGGGGAACATTTATAATGAAGCACTGGGAAAGGTGATCCGATGGAGAACATTTATAATGAAGCACCGGGAAAGGTGATCAGGTGGGGAACATTTACAATGAAGCACTGGGAAAGGGGATCCGTTGGGGAACATTTATAATGAAGCGCTGGGAAAGGTGATCCGGTGGGGAAAATTTATAATGAAGCGCTGGGAAAGGTAATCCGCTGGGGACAGAGATGGCTGCTGAGATTCATTGCAGATGATGGAAAGTACCATACCTGACATATAATAACCCAGATGTGAATAATCAAATGGGGGAGGAACAGCTGACAACAGTACAGGAAAGGGCTCAAGCAGTGTTTTTCTCACATGGAATGAGCCAACAAGAGAAGAATGAGAAGGCTGGGTCAGCAGCAAACAAAATGCTGGGGTGCATTTTTATGTGGATACTCAATAAGCACAGTAGTAATGCTCCAAGTATACAAGGTGCTGGCCACACTACTCTTTGCAGTGAAAGAGGCCATACAAACATCCATCTGCTGGAATGAGTCCACAGAAAAAGCACCATGAGAATATGTTGAATACAAAAGGATATGAAACTCATTAATGAAAATGGAGCTTTTTCCCAGCGGAGATCAGAAAAGACAGGAGGGCATATTGTTGGTCCATGACAACATGTCAAAATGTTTATTACCCATAAAAGGAAGGGCAGGGAAGAGGGTAGGAGAAAGAGGATATAGCAAGTGGTAAGTGGTAGAACTAGTTACTTCTACAAAAGTATATATTCACACAGCTGCGGACCCATGAGATAGATTATAAGAATGAATTTTGGATAAGGATTCCAATGAGGTATTCAACAGGACATGGGACACACAGATAAAAGGTGAGAGCAAAGGGAAGACTGGTGGGGAGATAAAATTTCATACGGATTTAAACAGCATAACAACTAGGCTAATTATCTCCTTCCTTCATTAATATAATGTAACAGAGTATAATTCCATAATTATTGCCTAGTAAAAAGTAATAGTTTTTGGAAACCATACCATATCATATGACTATTGATGTCAATTGTTTGTTTTTCCTAAATTACAAACTGTGTCATTTTATAACACAAAAGCTTCTAGAAATAGTTGTTTTTATTTTTCATTTTTACTTACTAACCAACCAACCAACTAACTAGTTTGCTACTTTTGGCAAGCGCAAACTGTTTCTTCTTGGCTAACAGCCCACAATGTCCTTTGCATGTCTTTTTCTAATTTACTATTCTTTGAATGCATATAGTTCTTGTGCAGATAAGCTAACCTCCTTGTCATCTGTTCTGTATTTACCCTATGCATATAGTCACAGTAAAACATAAATAAACAGAGACCAGAGCTGCTGTTCATCACATTGTTTACTTACTGTGTTTGCTGTTCAGCTGAAACAGTAACAAGTACATGCAAACACATTCAATGCCAGTGTAAATTAGGAAATACACTAGAAGCACAACTTTAATTAAAAGACTAGATCCTGCATGCAGTTAGTTTGTATAAGGTGTCATGTTCAGATAGCACATGCTAAGAAGTGATGCATATGTCACATCATAGACCATGCCAGATAGCAGTAGCAGCAGCTGATGTTTCTTGCATTCATGAACAGAAGTTGATTTTTCAAGCATGTTACAAAATCTACATTGTATCGCATTTGACTTCAAACTACAGGCACCTGAGTTGAAGCCTTCAGGGTCAGACAGATGTGAAATTAATTTAAAAAAAATGTCATCAAATCACGTTTCAAAATAGGACTCTTACTAACATGCCTTATTTATTTATTTATAAACCCAGCAGGAAAATTATAAAAGTGCCTTTTTTAGGGATGTCACTAGAGCACTGACAAGTTAAGTTACTTGTTCAGGGTTATACAGTCTGCAAATGGTGACTCAGAAAATGAAATTAAGTTTGCAAGGTGAAGCCTTCTAGCAGTTCACAGCTTTAACCATTTGCACTGTACTAAATGAAATGAGTTGTGTCTGGTCAGTGATAAATGAATAGGAAATAACTGACACGTTAGAATCTTTACAAGGACCAATTAAGATGATGCATATATTGTAAATATTAATCATGATGCAGTTAAAACATCCATAAGATGATTTTGTACAATTGTACCATTCCTCCATTTGTAAGGGAAACTCAATACTCTTTGCTTTGGATTATCCTAGCCATTGACAAGAAAGAAATTACTAGAAAATGGATGCTTAATGTACCTCATTCTTCATCTGACTTTTTAGAAATTCTAAGATGAGCTCACAATAATGAAACAGAATCAAGTAAATCTAAAGCATCCAAAAATCTTTAAAGATTAAGTTTTGGAACAAGATTTCAAATATCTTGGTTACATTAATGAATTAGTGATATAAAGTCTTCTGTACCCATTCTATGTTTTTTACTGGGTTTTCTACCTTTTTAACTTGTACTTCCCTACCTGATCTCTTAATTTCATCAGATAGTTTAACCATATTGTTTTGACTGTTTATTTATGACCATGCTGTATATATTTTTGCCTTTCTTTATAAGTTATTTGATCTACTCCTTTTCAAAAGAAAATCTGGCTGCAATTGTTAAAAGGATTGCACTTCACTTGCTATGTTAACTATTCAGATTATTTTATAAAGAGCATGTTTTATCTGTATTTTATTCACTATGTGACCAATAAAAATTCTTTAAGAAAAAAATACTCACACTATATTTACAAGGTCCAGGAAAACAACATGAAAACCTACTTCACAAGTGCTGTAATTTAGGCATAGTGCTGATTTTGTCCATCAGATTTAGCCTTGTTTTTCTTGGATTTGCTAATTTTCTTAATAAAGTTGTACCTTATTTAATGGTACATAAATTATTAAATAACTGAACTAAGTTAACACAAAGACTTCTTCTTCTTTTGGCTTTTCCCAGTTAGGGGTTGCCACAGCGGATCACGTCCGCTCATGATTGGCAGTGGAGTTATTACGGTGTCGAGTTGCCAGACTGTTTGTCATTAATTATATGAGAACTACAGTGGTCTTCTTTCTGACCTTTTCCCATGACTTTTAAAGGCCAGCACAATGATTTTTAATGCTAAAAGGTTGAAGTGTATTTTTATTAGCATATAACCATCCAGCAATATAAAACTAAGAAAATGTTTTGGGATGCTTTGTGTATCCAAATCCTACTTCCAATTTTTGATGAGAATTTAGGAAATCAGCAGTCATTATGCTGTTGCAGAAGTAGGCAGTATATTAAAAAGCAACAGTACTTGACTGGACATCTCACTACAGAGATGTTTATTAATATTTATTAATATTCCAAGCAAACAACACAAAAAGGCTATTTTCTGTGACTGCGGTGGTGGTGCTGCGGTAGCGTTGTCGCCTCATAGCAAGACGTTGTCCCGTTTGATTCTCAGCTAGAGCGTCTTCTGTGTGGAGGCATACGTGAATGGGGTGTGCCTTCGTTGAAGGTTGTGCGTCAGGGCTGGTAACCCGGTATGTAAAAATCCACTACCAATCATTAGTGGACCGGAGTTCTGCTGTGGCGACCCCTAACTGGGAAAAGCCACAAGACAAGTAGGAATCTGTGACTGGTGTTGTCAATACAATGAACATAACTTAAATAGAATCTAGATGAAGAAACAGTTCCTCGTGATTGTAAGCAAGTTGTAAACAACTGCTACCATGTCCACTGTGGCAATAATGGAACTCTGGTTCATAAATCACTGGATTGTAAAAAAGTACACAATTATATTTACCTGCCTGTGACAGAACTCAGTAAAGGGCCAGTATTTACTGCCTCAGTATACAGAATGGATATGCTTACTGTACTGACAAATCTGTAAGAATGAGGTTTATCTTCTGTAACTCCTATGATTGGTGCCTCTGACACTAGGACTGTTCATCAAATAAAGCTTTATCAGGTTCCCAGGCACCTCCTTCTTCCCATTGTGCCCGATGCATCTTTTTTTCTCCAAGTTTGTACACAGAATGAAGCTGGGAATCAAATGAATTCTATAAAATGAGACAAACAATTGTCAGTCTTATGGAAAGAATTGGTTCTGTCCTCCTAGAGTGTAAGTGGGATGTGGGTATCCAAACTATGTCAAAGTTATGCACCGTGATTCAAGGATACAAGGAAAACATATGCAAATTAATAGACTGATACAAATCTGGTTTTGTAGCAACTCTAAGCATAAAAGACAGGTTATTTCTAAGTTCCATAATTTCATTGCATAAATACCATATAACTCAGAAATTCTCTTAGCTGATATAATTGCTACTAGGAAAGGGTCTTCCACTGCAAGAACTCATATCAGCAGATGGAAAGTTTCCTAAGCATGAAGTTAACATCCTAAGGAGGGAGAGGACCCCTAACAAGAGGCTTGATGTGTAAGTACCTCAGAATAGACTTTACAAACTTTGAAAGAAACAATACAAGGAAACCCAAATCAGAATGACAGCTGTAAATGACCACCGTGGGAACTTTGAGGCAGGAGCAACAGAGACTAAAGTAAAGATATTGAATAGGTAAGAAATAACCAAAGGTATCATTGTAAAAAAGGTGTCTGTAACTTTAATTATCGTTCAAAGTGGAAAACAGATCCTTTTATCTTAGTATGTGTTTTGACTAGATGGTGTTTGACTTATGATAATGATGAACACCACCATCACAGAAAAGCCTGGTCCTTTAGATACCATCAGAATTGGTGGAGCCAAGATGTAAACTTCAGTGAACAGAGGTCTCAATGTGGTTTTCCAGAAGGGTGAGACAGCAATGTCCTAGAGGGAATTAGTTTGGGGGCTGCTAAAACAGCAGATGTAGACAAGGAAACTGTATCTGCCTGAGTCAAAAGGAGGCTATGGATTGGCTTTGTCTTTGAGAGATTGATTGAAGCCACCAGACAAGGAGGGATCAACAACTATTTATCTGATATCTAAACTTGGTGACAAAAGCTTTGAAGTAGATCTCTGATGGAACTAACTGAGTCAAACATATTGTGGCTACCACATGATAGAGGGATAGAACCCTGTCTTGACATGAGAATGCTCATGAGACAATTATTGTCCAAAATGCAGTGCCTAAAGTGGCCAAACTTGGGACTTGGCAAGGTTGGTTTGTGACTCCAAGGAAAGAGAACAGTTTGAGTGGAGGGTCTCGTCTCTAAAGCACAGTATTTTGAAATGGCGTTGTGCAGAGCCACATATCAAGGTAATGGAAAAAATGTTGTTCCTTGTCTCTTATTGGCTGCATGTATTGAAATGCACATAATGAACATACTAGGGGCTGAAATAAGATCAAACTGAAGAGTCTTGAATCGATCGATAGTAACTGGCTCAAACCCAGACATGCGGAAACTGTCTGGGTTCTTTGGCTTCCTTGTCATACAGTTAAGTGTTTTTGGAGATCTACAAAACACATACAGTCTCTTCATTAAAATGAAAGAATGGATTTCACTACTGCCTGGAAACAGATGCATCTTACCAACTGAGGTCTACAAATGGCCTCTTTACATTTTTAACTACAATAAATGCTTTGTCAAAACTCGAATCCAAAGCCCAAGCAGGTAATCCAAAGCAGTGCAACAATTCGGAAACAAAAATGAACACCAATAGACGAAAAAAATATTTATTTAAGCCAAACAACACAGTTAGCTTTTCATCGGCGCTCTGCACCAACTTCCTCAGAAATTAAAATCTCGTGCTTCCACACACACATACTACTTTAATACGCTAAAAAATGCACCATTGACCAACACGCCCTCCAGTTTATCTATTAAAGAGCAGTTCGCCCTAAAAAACTAGGTAAGGTGTACCTCGTCCACAGGGTATATGCTATTATTTCTATTTCTATTGTGTGATTATATTTATTGTTTTATTTTATTTATTTTTTTTTTTTTGGCATGGCATTATGTATCATATACTTGAAAAATGGTTTTATGACATCCATTTGAATGTTATTTCAAATGGAAGATTTTTGATATATTTTAATGTTAAAATATTTGTTTTTTTAGGTTTCAGAAACATATTGATTCATCTATTGACAGCGGTTACTTGATTTAGAGATATATATATACCACTGATGCAAGTTGGTTGTTATAATATTTTACATTATGGTTAAATGTTAGACTAGGTAAGGTTAGGGTATGTTATCATTGGTATTTTAGTTTAGTTAGTTTTTTAGGGCGAAGTGCTCTTTAATAGATAATCCAGATGGCATGTTGATCAATGGTGCATTTTTTAGCGCATTAAAGTAGTATGTGTGTGTGGAAGCACGAGATTTTAATTTCTGAGGAAGTTGGTGCAGAGCGCCGATGAAAAGCTAACTGTGTTGTTTGGCTTAAATAAATATTTTTTTCATTTATTGGCGTTCATTTTTGTTTCCGAATTGTTGCACTGCTTTGGATTACCTGCTTGGACTTTGGATTTGAGTTTTGACAAAGCATTTATTGTAGTTTGTTTTGCATGTTTTGGAAGGTGCATTAGTACTCTCTACATTTTTGACATAAAAATAGAATCTGGGATAGAATCCTAATTCCTTTTTTTCTGCTGGGACCCCTTGGGTGGCTGTTTTACAGTGGAGATTTTATACTTTCTTATTCAATTGTTTTTTAACAAGGTAAGGTGATGGGAAAGAGTAAACATGAATCCTGAATCAGGAAAGAGAAAGGACATTTTTAATCTCTGGATGGTATATTTCTTATTCATCTATTCTTCGTGGTCTTTTCCCAGGCCTGGACATGGAGGAAACATTTCCTTCTGACTGTCTACAGAGTGGAGCAGTTGGACAAGGAGTCAGAACTGATGAGATTCGCCTTGAGGTTGACCACAGCTTTACTTGAAACTACAGACCAAGGCCTCTGGGCCTGTGACCTTACTGGAAACCTGACTGCAGTGTTTGCCCATTCCCAGCATGCTCTTGTTTTTGTTGTAAACTACACTAAACCTACACTGAGAACTTTACATCCACAGTAGTGAGAATCTGCACTACTTTGATATTCTTGAGGTACTCAGAAAGTCAAAGAGCTCAGATCTAAATTGGTAATGGCGCTCTTGAATATAATATCCAAGAAAGTTATCTTGGTCATTAGAAAACAAGGCCAAGTATGACCAAAAGTCAGATTCTGTCTCTGTATCAGCTCCTTCTGTGGCATTGTAGGCTAATCTGAACAAGAGATGACCCAGGCTGGAGAAAGAAGTTCAATGGATTATCCAACAACTGCTCTGGTAGTGACAATGTAGTCAACATAAATCACACTTCCCAAACCTGTTGATAACATTAGATTTCTTGCCCGGTCTGGAAAGTGGGGCTGTGGGCCATGGAAGACCAGTGGAGGAGTGTAGTGTGATATTCTATAGTTTGGACCTCTTCTTTCCAACCACACACTCCCTTAGAGGACACAAAATCCATTTTCCTAGGGTTAGGGGCTACTGTGTCTGAGTTTTTCTATGCTATTCTTGTGACATCTTTTGGAATGTCGATTAATAGAGGGAGCACTCTGAAGGATTAAGAGTAAGCTAGCATGCTAACATCTCCCCTAGGATGTCAGATGGCCAAGCACCACCAGTACATTATTTGGAGAAATTCTCTGAATTTTGGGATTATATGGGAGAAGAGGTGTTTCTATATCTTCCAGGGCCTCTGTAGGGGATTTAAATCTGGCTACAAATAGTTTTAGCTATAGTATCCACCACTGAAGTCAGTAATGTTAAAGTACTCTAAGTATCCAGCACTGAAGTCAGTAATGTTAAAGCACTCTAAGTATCCAGCACTGAAGTCAGTAATGTTAAAGTACTCTAAGTATCCAGCACTGAAGTCAGTAATGTTAAAGTACTCTAAGTATCCAGGACTGAAGTCAGTAACATTAAAGTACTCTAAGTATCCAGCACTGAAGTCAGTAATGTTAAAGTACTCTAAGTATCCAGCAATGAAGTCAGTAATGTTAAAGTACTCTACGTATCCAGCACTGAAGTCAGTAATGTTAAAGTACTCTACGTATCCAGCACTGACGTCAGTAATGTTAAAGTACGCTAAGTATCCAGCACTGAGGTCAGTAATGTTAAAGTACTCTACGTATCCAACACAGAAGTCAGTAATGTTAAAGTACTCTAAGTATCCAGCACTGAGGTCAGTAATGTTAAAGTACTCTACGTATCCAGCACTGAAGTCAGTAATGTTAAAGTACTCTAAGTATACAGGACTGAAGTCAGTAATGTTAAAGTACTCTACGTATCCAGCACTGAAGTCAGTAATGTTAAAGTACTCTAAGTATACAGGACTGAAGTCAGTAATGTTAAAGTACTCTAAGTATCCAGCACTGAGGTCAGTAATGTTAAAGTACTCTACGTATCCAGCACTGAAGTCAGTAATGTTAAAGTACTCTAAGTATACAGGACTGAAGTCAGTAATGTTAAAGTACTCTAAGTATCCAGCACTGAGGTCAGTAATGTTAAAGTACTCTACGTATCCAGCACTGAAGTCAGTAATGTTAAAGTACTCTAAGTATCCAGCACTGAAGTCAGTAATGTTAAAGTACTCTAAGTATCCAGCTCTGAAGTCAGTAATGTTAAAGTACTCTCCATCTTGATCTCTCAGGTCTCTTATGTATGTACATTTCTTTAGAGATGCACACATCTAACTTCCTTAGATGCTAAAGTCTTGCTTACTAACAAGATTGTCAAGAACATACACTCTACATCTCAAACACATACCGCACACTACACACACACACACACACACACACACACACACACACACACACACACACACACACACACACACACACACACACCGCTCACCACACACATAGACCTTCTAACACTGAGGCACTTAAAATAAACCTTCCTGAAACTCACCATCTAATGGCAACACCTATCCTCAACAGTCACTAAAGCACGTATGAAAAACAATACCTAACACCACAATGGTCCCCAAAGAACAAAGCCCATAAGACAAACACTTTACCTAATACCCTTGACATAGGGGATTCTACTGGATGACACACAGATACTTCTTTCACCAGGCTGGCAAGGATAAGATAACAGTTAGTTGCCTGTCAGGGGCAGGATCTACAGTATCACACATACACTTGTCACTGTGCTGCAAGTACGAATGTGATTCTATCATAGTTCATGTGGGTGTAAATGACCTGTGATGCATCTTTCTGAACTATATGAAGAGAGACATTATGGAACACTCTGAATATCTGTCCCAGACAGGTACATGCCCTGCACTGAACACCATTCTACCTTCACCTAGGATAATACCACATTATCAACATAAAATGATTGATTATGACAACTGGCTTTGTTTCTGGTGTCACTCCAGAGTGATTCAATATCTACTAGCATGGAAGGACATGGTTAACAGACCACATAACATTGGTAAGGATGGTCTGCACCTGTCCACCCCCCCCCCCAGGCTTTCAGATGTTGTCTAAAACTTTATCCAGTTCCTTAGAGCCTTTATAAGGCAATGGCAAAATGACAAAACTACCAACATAGTAAAAAAAAACATCAAAGCAACTTGAGGTGCTACTGCTCAGTGCTAGCAGCCTAAATAAGAAATTCCACAAGACTTAAGCCTAATCCTAAATCCAAAATACTTCAAAGCAAACCTTAGTACACACTATGTTCCTGCCACTCTTCTCTTGGTTAAATGTTGCTACAACTCTGTATAACCACCAAGCAGAACAGTGTAGCAATATCACACAATACTGAGAAGGCCAGTAATCCAAAAGCCTAAAACACTTTATTAAAACAAAAAATCAACAGAACAATCTTTAGCACCTTGGCTAACAAGCCTTTACAGAGTATAAGTTGCTTCAGCTCTATATACCTGTCCTCTTCCTATTGTGTCCTTTTGGTCTTCTTACATAATCGAAGTTCTGGGCTTTCATCTGAAGACCAAATAGCTACAGTAAAACTGAAATGTAACTTTGTAGAAGATATATATATATATATATATATATATATATATATATATATATATATATGTATATATATATATATATATATATGTATATATATGTATGTATATATATATATATATATATGTATATATATATATATATATATATATATATATATATATATATATATATATATATATATATATATATATATATATATATATGTATATATATATATATATATATATATTTATATGTATATATATATTTATATGTATATTTGTAAGTGTGTGTGTATATATATATATATATATATATATATATATATATATATATATATAGATATATATATATATATATAATATATCCCCAGGATTTACTAATCTTCTGCGTAAGACTAGATTAGTCTTACAAGGAAACGCCAGTCTATGAGTATGACGGCAGTGTGCCATGCATATTAATGAGGGCGCGCTGCCTCAACTCTAAAGCTTACACAGAGCATGGACGAGTGTAAGGGGGTGTGTCGGACTGCCGAGCAGTCCAAAAATCCACGGCCCTGCACTGACAAAACCCAAAAAATGTCGAGTTACATGAGCAAGTCCGCCATATGTTAAACTTGTACAAATTAAAAAATTTAAAAAAATGTATATTTTTGTTTTATTTCCGATATAGCTGCCTGTATTTGCACGGGTTTGCAGGGATTGCCCATTGCTTAGTTACAGTTAGCAGCTTAGACACCGAAGAGGATAATAAAAAAATATGCAAATTAAGCAAAATACCGATAGCGTAGTGGCTAGATCCTTCGCACAAAGAGGAGGCATTCCCGGTTCGAGTCCCACTACTGCACGTTCCATTTTGTGTTGGAAATCTGTATACAAAAATATTTCCTGACATTTATCATGTATAAGTTTTGTAAAAAGCATTCAAATATTATATGTAGTAGTGAACGAATTTTATATATATATATATATATATATATATATATATATATATATATATATATGAAGGTGAAATGGTTATGCATTCTGAGGCATGAGTAACTTATTTTAAGCAATATAAAGCACTGCTAAGCACATTTTAGCAGTATTTAGCATATTTAAAACCAATTGCTCATAGCTGAGCACCGTGTTAACAAGCGCAATGCATTTGCGTGTAGCTGCGCACCGCACTAACCAGTGCAAAGAATGTACTTGCGCGTAACTGCGCACCACGCTAACCAGCGCAAATACAACATATTTGCATGTAGCTGCACACCGCGCTAACCAACGCAACGTCAGGCAACGTCGAGCAACATTGAGCAATGTTGGGCAAAGTTGAGCAAAGTCAGCTAAACACGGCCACACCTCCTTTACTGTATCTTAACCATTCAGGTCTGGCCAGTAGGAAAATAAAAAGCAGTGATAGGGCTTGAACCCAGGATACTGTGCACTATAGTCACAGTACATAACCATGAAGCCATCTCAGCATTTCATAACCATGCACTTTCAACAGGCACATATCTATCAAAGGAAAATTAAACATTGCCTACATCAGCTAAGCAGGTGTGCCTACAGCTGAGTTGTTTCAAAACTGGCCAATCACAAATAAGTGCAGGAAATGAGGCATATTTAAGCTCCACAGGTGGGAATACTTGCCATAACTGGTTGTAGCTCCCTTCTGCAGTCAGCATGGCCGGTATTGGAGAAGGCACTCAATTTCGAGCACAACGCTGGGGCATTGAGGAGACCAAAGTAATGGTTTGGCTCCTTGTCCACAATCATGAGGAAAGACTCCTGAGGGGCCAGTACCAGGGCACCCAATACAAAATGGAGGCATGGAACAGTCTAGCTCGTGATCTTACCAGTGCCACTGGCATTCCTCGGACTAGTGAGCAGGTCAGGAACCATTATTCTGACCTGAAGCGACAAAAGGAGGATCAACTGGACCAGTGGATCCAGGAGTCCCGTGTGATGCCTAATGCCCCAATACTGAGTAAGTAGCCATTGTATTAAGTAGTTAAGAATTGCCATGCTTGTCTATACTATGGATAGGTATGTCTCAATATCACTGCATTTACTTCACAGCTGCAGGTGTCCGGGCTATGAATCAGCAAGCCCATGAAGATAGGTTGCAAAGGCTGAATCATCAGGCAGATTAGTAATTATTCTGCATGTACTGTTATATAAAATAAATGAGAGAGCCTTCAAAAAGTGTTTTAACCCAATAAATAAAGGTGTAATAATCCTTTATAAAATGTATAATTCCTGGACTTTGTCTGTGTCATTTTCTTTGATATGTTGTTGTACTGTTGCATTTTACACATAGTACTGTTGTATTAAGCAGTGTTAACCCACACTTGGGTAGGCCCATATAATGTGGATGAAGGGAGTGCCAGTAGCTTTTATGCATATTTACAGCCCTCAACTGTTGGTTCATGCCCAGCATGTGCAGGTTAATCTGGCAGATGAGTAGCTTGGTATTTTGTTCCCCAGAAATGTCAGTGTACTGCCAGAAATGTAGGGAGTTGTTAACATATAACTGATACTTTCACCTGAACATATCTAGACAACTATATGAAAGTAGAGCTGTCAGTGTAACATCTTAGCAGTAGTGTGTGTGTGAGCAACTCTCAAAATATGTAGCAGTAACATCTGCATCTTGGACAGTTTGTATGTAAGATACAGCTCATGCATATAATGATCTAGCAACATCCAATTGCACAATATAAGGACATTGGGTAGTGTAATAATACATGTAAGGGACATATAACTGCAGTTAATAGGAATGTAGTGAAAACTAGAAGAATATATAAGTTAATTGAGCTATCCTTTTCCACCCTACTGTATGTGCATAAAAAATGCAACCCCACACCTCAGTCGGTATGTCTAATCTCAAAACATTTGTTGGGACATATGTCCTATTGGTTTATAAATATTTGCATTTATTTCTATGCATGTGCCCTGTTAAAATACCTGAATATTTTTGGCCTGTTGCCATCAATTCAACCTGCATGCTGTTGTAATGTCCACTATTGTTCTATATATGCATGTGTTATGCTTGCTTTTCAACTGTTGAAAATCTGGTGTGTTGGGTTAATGGGAATACTTCTGCATGCTGTTATAACTAATTGGGAATGCTGTTGACTGTTACTAACCCACATCTTTATTAAACCCTCCAAAACATAGTTTGTATGGGAAGGCCGGTCCCAGCGGACCCACCTGTCCCACCTCAGCTGGCCATGGCACCTGACACCAGCAGATCTGGTGCCCAGCCTGGGACCTCCTCCTCCGTTGGCCCTGTGCCAACTTCAGGTGGAAGCACTGCAGGGGATGGGGCTTGCCCCCCCATGCAACGGTTCGGGCTGTGATGCATAGAGAGATTGAATGTTCTGTTGCAGAACCTCTATGCCAGCTTGAGGCACGAGTGGCGCAACTCCCGGGTCAGCCTGCCCCTTCTACACAGCCCCCAGCACAGCCACCCTCTGGGCTGTGAAGGTGCAGTGGTGACTGCCCATGGGTGGAGACCTCAGTCCCACTGTTTGCATCTATGGGCTCACGTTTTTAACGTAAGCATTATCTGATAATGCATACATTTCTACAATTAATTGTAAGCAGCACCTAATGGAACCAAGAATGCTCCTATGACTTTACCACTGGTATCGGCTAACTGTGGCTGCGTGTAGCATGTGGTAAGGATTTTAAATCCGTAGTTATCTGTTAATGCTCAAGTGAATCTCTGATTTGCATGCAGTAAACACAACGGCTTAGTAGCATGTGTACTGTTTAGCATTATAACCACTTAAGAGTGTGTTACTAGACTTCTTTTTGCATAAAACAGGGTTTATACATATTAAACACCATGATTTAGTACAGTGTGTACTCTTCATGCCTTGACTCTCACTAGAATGCGCTCGGGACCCTGCTATACATAAACACTTTACCGAACACTGAATAGTCCCTCTTTACAACAGTAAAGTGGTAATATCTTAGCGCTCTAACTATTCTTACCCTAAATATCTGCCTGAATTCTAAAAACCTGTAAAGGGTCATGTTACCAGCGGAGTTGGTATACTCTCATTGACAATATACATGTTATTAATGTTAACTGGAATAAGCAAGTGTCGTGTTTGAGTTGAACTGCCCTTTGCCTGTACACAAGCTTAAACACCTTGTTCCTGACCTTATATCTGATATTTACTGCCTGTGTGCCCAGCTTTTTGTTTTTCTTGAATCATACTATGTTGACTACATGACAATCCTGGTTGCTACTGGAATGTGATTGCTATGTAATTTAATCTACCTCTGTATTTTGACTTGAACCTCAATATGTTGAAGAATAGCTACCAATTGCACCTTATGTTTGTACTGTATATGCTTTATCTTAATGTTTGTTACCTAATATCTGTGCTTTACATCCTACTTATCCAACCTCTTTGTTTCTCTCTCCCTTCATTCAAATAGTTGCCCTACCTGCTCGTAAGGCACTATAACTGTGGACCTACCCTGCCCTGTTGGCCAGCAACCTCTTATCACCTACTGCCGTCTTCACCTCACACCAAGGAATTGCCTCTTCTCTCGCCCTGTGAATCAGCCCCTGAAGAATAAGAAAACTGAAGAAAGTATGTGTTATACAAATTCTGTCAACAGAAGTTACATTGTATAACTTATTGTAGCTCTTAAAGCATAATCCCCTGCTAGGGCGTACAGCAGCTACTATAACCCTTTTCTCCTTCCTATCCCTCTTTCTCTCCTATACCCTTGTTAATACACAAGTTACTGCCTTCTCCTCTAATTCCAGTTCCAATACCTACTACCTACTAAAGGGAACTTCTGTAACCAATTTGACATTGGCCACTAGGTGGCGCCTTTGTCCTAAATTATCCTTCTGTCTTGAAACTCTTCTCTCAGGAACTTAGTATCTTAAGCTTGCAGAGCTAAAGTCTTACACTATCCCTATATCCTCTTACTCTGTATCAGCCAACTATACCCCCTCCATCCCTAATATCAAAACTACCATCTTACACCTTTCTCCACCTTTCACTTACCTTAACAAACAGCTCTCCACTGATTTTTCTACTAGGGTTCACTCTTTCTGTGGCTCTACCCGCTCCGTTCGCCCTGCGGGCTCACTCCGCTCCCCTACCCTGCCCCCAAATCTCACCCGCCCCCAGTGCTTCTACATATATACACACTGACCACACCCCCTGCAATTCAAGCAATCACATATACCAACTCCTTAAAGTGCTAAATCCTACCTCCCACCATTCAATCTCTATTAACACACATCCCTATATAATTACCTACACACTACAACTTACAATGTCACCTAACATTACATAAACACACATTAAACCCTTACTTCTACTATCACTTATATCTATTTTAGCTGTACCCTATATACTTACATCCTATGAACACCTCAACCACCTACACATTCACAACCATATGAAACAAATGTCTACACCAACATTCATCATCCCTCATAGCCACAATTATACATCCTATCCACTAAATTATTTATTATCCAAATTTCATAGGCTCACTCACATCACATACTATAGCACTAGAGGCTCACTCACATCACATACTATAGCACTAGAACTAAAAAATACCATAACCTAACATGTAAAGGACTAACACTATCTCTTGCAATACAAGTCCACTCCCTAATTGATGGTGATATACACCCAAACCCTGGCCCAAATTCTTCCACTTCCATAAAGCCTAGCACACCAAATGCTACTAATTCTGACCTGGTCAACAGACACTCCAACTCTCTCCTTATAGCCCATCTCAGTATTCGTAGCATAAACAATAAAGTTGCTCACCTACATGCACTCATAGATGTACATTCATTTGACATCCTCTGCCTCTCTGAAACATGGCTCAAGCCAACCATACACGATACTACAGTCATCCCCCCTGGCTATAGCATCTTGAGACTGGACCATAACTCTAAGAAAGGAGGAGGGGTAGCTATCCTATGTAAATCTGAATTACAAATCACTTCCATTGATTCTAAACCTCCCCTAACTAGCAACGCTGACATTCTTATCTCTAAATTTCAACTCAACAAATGTAAATCCATCTATATAATCTGTATTTACCTTCCCCCAGGCAACAATATCACTACCTTAGAAGCTATCCTAAGTTGGCTGTCCACCACCTGCCCACAAGAAACCATAATACTTGGTGACTTTAATATAAACTGGATGTCTTGCACATCTGAACAGCCCTCTTCACACATCAACCTACATGGTTTTATACAAAACATTACACTCTCCACTAGAACCAATAAACATAATAATGACAACAGCATCCTAGATTGGATTCTTACAAACAGTCAAACCAATCTTATAAAGTAGGGACCCTTCCAGAAGATATAAGTGACCACTCACTCATCTTCTTAATCAGGTATAAGACTGATATGCCAAACCCAACCATATATAAGAAAATAAGATGTAATAAAAATTTTAACACTGACAGCTTTCAAAAAGAACTTGTAGCTTGCGACTGGTCACCCCTGAAACACGTTCCATTAGACAATGCCATTAAATACTTTAACTCTAAATTTTTAACCATTCTAGACTACCATGCCCCAACTCAAATAGTAAGAACTAGCTCACCAAAATTACCAAACAAAAAATCCTCCATAGAAACAAACAATGGGCTACCTGGCGTACAACCAAAAACCTGGCAGATCAACTAATATTTAGACAACTAAGAAATGAAACCAAAAAAGCCATATTGTCAGATAAAAGAAACTATTACTGCCAACTCCAACAGACCAACCAAAACAAACCTCAAAAATTCTGGTCAGGTATAAACAAACTCCTGCACCCAGGTCACTCAATCACACCCACCCCCTCAGGCTCCAATCCCGTTAGCCCCAACCAAATTGCCAATTCTTTTAACATTTTCTTCACAGACACCATTCAATCTTTGGCCAATCAGCTATCCACTAACACTGCATCTCCTTCTAATATTATCCCTAATAGCCCCCCAATATTTCAATTCCAACTCGTTCCTACATCCTTTGTCTGCACCCTAATCAAAAAACTTAAACCCACCACCCTCTCTGCTGATCTATTACCTGGAGAATACCTGCAAAAAGCAGCCAACGCTATAGCCTACCCCATATCCATCCTCATTAACAGAACTATTTCTGAAGGAACTATTCCAGCTATTTGGAAAATCTCACATGTTATCCCCCTGCATAAAGGTGGTAATTCCAAAGACTTTTCTAACTATAGGCCTATAGCCATATTATCCCCTCTGGCTAAAATCATGGAGAAGTGCATTCATAAGCAACTATTAAACCACCTCCTAGCAAACAACCTGCCAACATGGATTCAGACCATTTCACAGCACCTCTTCTGCTCTTCTTTCCTTCACAGATGTCATTATTAAAAATTGTAATAGTAACACTCTTTCCTCAGCCCTCTTCATTGATCTGTCAAAAGCCTTTGACATGGTCAACCACCAGCTACTCATAAACATACTTGGCAACTTCTCACTGGATCCACTTGCTATTCAATGGTTCCAATCCTATCTAAATAATAGGCAACAGGCTGTACTATGGGAAAACAACTTGTCTTCCCACTTACCAATTGCCCTTGGAGTCCCTCAAGGCTCCATATTGGGTCCTCTCCTCTTTTCTATTTTTATAAACGACCTACACACTGCTCTACCTCAGGCCACCTGTATCCAATATGCGGATGACTCTACACTAATATGCTCAGCCTCCTCACTTTCCCATCTGCATTCCCTAACCCAAGACACATTTAACACAGTAGACAATTGGCTCCTTCAATGATGTCTCATCCTCAACCCAAAGAAAAACAAAAATGCTACTATTTACTCCCACCCACAGAGCCCCCCCCCCCTCACAATCACATCTGGCAATGGTACAATCATATCTCCAGACTCTACTACAAAACTACTTGGAGTACTAATTGACAACCACCTCACCTTTGAGCCACATATTAACAACACTATAAAAACAGTAAACAAAAAAACTAGGCTCCCTTTATAGTATCAAACCCTTTCTTACCCCACTAGCAAGGACCACTATTGCCCGGACCCACCTTATCCCAACCCTGCTATATGCTTCCCCAATCTATATCAAACTATGCAAAAGCAATCTGAACAAGCTGGCTAGCTCCTACAATAATATTGCCAGATTTGCAACTGGTTCTACCTATAGAACACATCATTGTAACAATCTTAATCAACTAGGGTGGTTAGAATTGTCAAATCTTATCCTATAAAACAAGCTAACTATTGCCTATAAGATACTGTTCCATCCTACATCTACTCAAATACTAACCGATCTAATCACCCCCTACAATAACCTGAAAACCCTGCACTCTTCAAACAAAATAATGGTAAAGATATGTAAAACCAACAACCTGGCTGGAGATTCTTTATTCTCTAACACTGTGGGTAAAACCTGGAACTCCCTCCCTACTGATCTTATCTCCCTACCTTCTACTACCCTATTTAAATCCAAGCTCAAACCATACATTAAATCACACTGGCTATGCCCCTGTGCAAACCCAGACTAACTTCCTCCACTGTCTCTTGACCCTATTCTTCTCACTCACACAAAACTAGCTATTCCTTTTCTATTGATATCTTTGTCTGTAAAACCATCTGAAAGTTCAAATAGTGCTCAATGTTACTTACCTACTGTTTTTAGTTGTATGTATATCCATACATGATTTGTTAGCTTAGAATACTTTTTCCTTACTCTTAAGCTAAAATGTATTTACTAGTATTCTCTTAGCTAAAATGCATTTACTAGTTAAATTTGTTAAATCTTAGTACTGTACTTATGTTATTGTGATCTTTTTTCTGGAATGTGTAGCTTTTCTCTCCGGGCCTCCACTGAAAATGGACATGTATCCAGTTGGACTAGCCCTGTCAACAAATGTAAAATAAAATAAAAAATAAATGGGCTTGAGATTCCCAAACATCCCTTCCCGTCAAAGGTGTTCACCCACCACATGTGTCATATACCGCCCCTGTATGTGTCTTGTTTGTCTTGTCTGTTTACCTCCCCAACCTACCTCCCCAAATATACCTACTTCCCCTACCCCACATTCCACTCTCACCTGAAAAAAAAAAGGGAAATTTGATCCCAAAAAAAAAAAAAAAAAAAAATTATGCCCCATACATAGCTGCCCATTTTGCACACATGTCCACTGGACACATAAAATGTAATTTAATTGGCATTACAACATACTTTGTTGTCCTCACCCCTCTCTCAGGGGTTGAAGGTTTCATATCTACCGCCAAATTTATTCCATATGCACAGCTGTTGCTGTTAAAGAAATGGGCAGCTATGGACCTTCCCTACACCCGTCCTGCACATCCCGAGCTACTTTGTATACTGTCTTTCCCTCTTTGTGCCCCTTTTTCACCACTTTCCTATCTCCCCATTTTTGTTTTCTTTCAAAGAAATGAGTGTGGGGGTTAGTGGGAGTAAGCACTATTAAGCAGTAGTTGGTGGGTCTGTGCGAGTGTGCGCTTATTTGCGCTTAGCTAAGCATTGCTAAGCATTGCGCAAACCTGCACAAACCCACTTACAACTGCTTAAAAGTGCTTTAGTCACTCTGTATGTGAGGGCCCTTGTTCTGCTCAGGAGCAAAATAAAACACCTCTGTCAGTCTCGAACCCCAGACCTTGTACACACTACACAACATGAAGTACCACTAAGCCATGGTAGATATACAACAAGTTGGTGCTGAAATAAATATATCATGCATCAGAATGAGTGAATGTAAAGGAAAAATAGGAATGCCATACCACACAACTTGTTCTGTGGATCTTTACCAACAGTTGTTGTGGGATTACATTACATGACTGTGATAAGAGAAGCAGCCATTCTAGCAGGGAATAATGTTACACCATCACTTTACAACCCCACACAGTATCACAGTAGGACACACACTGGCATATCTGTTTAGGGCAGAGGCCATACCTCCCAACTGTCCCTAATTTTCAGGGATGTCTTTGATTTTGACACAAATTTTAGCTCTGTCCCTCTGAATCCCTCCTAAAACTACTGCCTTTGGCCAGAAAGGTTGTGAATTACACAATGAATAATGACAATAATAAAGAGTTAGACACTTCTTTTACATCAGAAAAGGTGTATTAATTCATATGCTCTGATTCTCTCAATGTTTCAACTTAATGGCACTAACATTTTAAAGGTGTCCCTGACTTTTTACTTTACTTTTCCCTGAGTCTGTTTAAAGATGTACCTGGGTGTTTGAGAGGTCTGGCAGAAGCAGAAACACAGAGGCATATCAGCCTTTTTGCTGTTACACACTGTGCAAATAGCTTTGGAAGGAGTTTCGGAAGCATACCCTTATGTAGGAATACAACACTGAAATACAAATAGATGTAGCCATGTACTGGTAGCAACCAACTGTAACAATGCCATTGCTCTATTGCTGAAAAGACATGTGTGGTGCACAGACAAAAAATAACAGGCTATTTTCTGGCTACCATGTGGATAGGTCCACAGTTGGGAGTTACGCAGACAGACTACTTGCCTTGATAAACTAACATGTACACAGCAACCCTGTAAGTCCAGCAAGATAAAATCCACACAATAATACTTCTGCTCTCTGTACTTCTGCACCCCTACCCAAATGTAGAATATACCTATGTGTGCAGGGTCTACCAAGGGGGGTGTAAGTAAGCATACTCACAGTACTGAAATGTGTCCGGTTTTTCTGAGCAGCTTGTGCTAATGTCAACACTAAAAAAGCACAAACTGTTTAGAACTGAGTAAATGAATATTCACAGTATAGCAGTTCACAAACAATTCTTGTGCCAAAGGAATTCATCTCAATAACTAGCTTTGTATGGCAGTTAATTGTAAAAGTTGAAAAGAAAGTACATCTTTCCATGTATCATGGGGTAGCATTTTGAGGGCTGAGTACAGTTCTACACTGACAAGTGGGTACTGGAAGCAGCAACATTAGGTCTGAGTACAAAGTGTAAATCTCTGGCTACACCCCTGGCTTCTGATATAAGAACTATACCAACCTTCTGTCTTAAACAATGATGTCCACTGCAAACAAGGATGATCTCCATCTTGGAAAGCTAAAAGGGCCACACCTACCTGAGTTAGCAATTTATAGTACTGGGTTGCTATGACAGTGATTACTGCAATTACTACACAGCATGCTGCATGCAATTAGCAAGTGGTGGCCACTAATTGGTGCAGAGGCCATCACATGCTCATGTGCAAATACCTACAAAAGCAGGCTGCAATCTATGCCAATAAACTCAATCACTCTATTGCAGAGACTGACAGAGAGAGAGAGACAGAGAAAAGGAAAAAGAAAAATAAATATTACCAAATTATACAAAGGAAAGGTATGTGACACATATGTATTTACTGGCATGTAGTAGATGTTATTGAAGAATAGTCTACATAATGTGAACCATTCATATGTGGCAGCAGTACTTATTTATGCACAGATGTTCTGCTTAACTACTGCTATGGACAATACAGTGTGTACCTGTGGGCAGTGGGATATATCTGTGAAATGTGTAGCTCAGCATTACATGTCAAAGATCTGATCCATGTTATCTGTGTTCTGTATAGTAGTGTGGCCAATGGCTGTTGGGGGGATTAGCGCTGACATTATATAAACATGGGTGTGACAGAACAACACATGCATGATAGTCATATTAAAGTGTAGTTTAGCATTGGCAACTGCTGTAGCAGTCTAGTATGCTTATCTAGCATTTGTAGCCATATATATCCCCCTAATGTTAGTGTGTGTTCATATGTGACACCTGTTTGTGTTGCAGCAAGGCCCAACAGTTCAGCTGTGAGGTCCAGGGACTTACAACAGTGTGGACCTTGTGTGTGTATGCCACACACATACGGAGAAATATATATGTGTCATATATATTCACAGCTGTATATGTGCATAGAGCAGAGGACATATTGCAACTGTTTGTGAAGGGTAGAGATATATATGTTGGTGAAGGTTAGTATGTGCATATTTGTATGTAGGTTTTAGTGTGTGACAAACAAGGCAGCATACAGTGCTAGTATATGACATGTGGTGGTTAAACACTGTGGGTGGTTTGTACAGTTTGCAATGTTGAAGCCAGTGAGGCCTGCTAAAGCTACCTGGGCTGTGAACACCTTCAATGCACTTATCCCAAGACTGTGCGATTTTATTACATTACTGTACACCTCACATCCTTTGTATAATTGAAATTCTCACTATGAAATGTGAAATGTATATGTGCCTATACACCAATGGATGTGTATGTGTGTGTATATATATATATATATATATATATATATATATATATATATATATATATATATATACACATACACACCTACATCTACTTGTTGCAATAGATTATCTGTACTATTAACTGACTGTGATGGTCAATGTGTTTGTGAATATGTCAAAGATATGTATCTGTGGGATAGCTTAGTGGGAAACTGTTTATGTCATGGTATTATGGGTCCTTGCTTTGTTCCTAGCAAAAGCTGTGTATTCTGTTGCTATGCAGAAAAAGTGCTATTGCATACAGTGAGATTAAGTCCTTTGGTTTTAACTAGGGTGAGTCATTGGAGGCTAAAGCACTTCATCTATGATTATTGATTGGTACCGATGTTGAATGCAAATCCTGTGTGTACTGTAGTACTACTTGAAGCTCTGGGCCTGTACAGCAAAGTATAGTGTATGTCCACATTGCTTGCATCCACTGTTTTGTGTGGTCCCTTTATTCATCACAGATTACATTTCTCAAGATTAAGGTTGTGTAAATACTGACATACAGTACTGTATAGTACACAATGAAAGCTTATCTGGGTTGTCATACCTTTGTGTCCTGTAATTATGTCTGATGTGTGTGTGGGTATGTCTGTAACATGTTCTTTGACATATGTGTGGTAAAACATATAACTGCGTATCTAGCAACATTCATAGTGTACTACAGCAGTATGCAACCTATATTCCCAATTGTGCACATATTTTGGACATGGGTTTGCCATTAACAAGTTGTGTGGTATAATAGTGATACATTTACTGGTCCTTACACTCATTGTGATGGATGATATATTTCTTTACACATCAGCTTGATGTATATCTGCTGTGGCTAGGTGGTGCATCGTGTTGCATACAGTGTGCCAGGCATTCTTGTATAGTCTTATATAGTTATTTTATTTTGTTGCTGTGCAGAACATGGTTCATTAGATTGAAAGTGAGCCAGGCACTTCCAAGCAGTTGTGGGGTGAGCAGTGATAAGTGGCAGTTAAAGTGTTTCACTCTCGGTTAGTTAATAGGTTGCTATATATGGCAGTTCAGTGATATCTGTACTGTATAATGTTAAATGTGCCATATGACTTGCTCAGACATATTTTCTATTTATGTCTTCCAGGGATCATGGCACATCACAGGAACCCCACTTCCAGTAGTGCTGAAGATGACATAATTACTGCCAGTATGATTCAGCACTACAGTCTCATGTTCTCACGAACCAGCCAGGACCAACAAAAGCATACTGCAATGTGGCAAGATGTTGTCCACAGGGTAAATGAAGTAGGCCTGCATAACCTGACATATGGGCAGGTACGCCACCACTGCAGTGATCTTCTCAGACATGTCTATCAGCGTGCTGCTGATGTGCGGAGACAACAGCTTGCAACAGGAGGTGGTGTTAATATCCCCCCCCCACCAGAGTGGAGGAGCTGCTCCTGAGCCTGGTGGCACCTGCCCAACAACAACAACAGCAGACATACACCATGATGGAGGTTGGAGCCACCCAGCAAACACACATGGAGCATGCAGGTAACATGGCATATCTGTAGACTACTGTTATCTGTATTGGTAGATCATGCATATGTGAGATGTGGAGTGTGTCGTTAAAAGATGTGGAGCCTGTTGTTGTGCAATACTGATCATTTGGAACATAATATGTAGCCCTGTGAATGTAAACTGTTGTTGTACTCTAAGATTGCAAACACACAGTAGCAATGCCACAGTTGTGGCCACTGACAAACTGTCTCATCTCTATGTAGGTCCCTCTGGGGTGATATCAAGGCAGTGGACAGATGCTGGTGAGTGTGTTCTACATTTATTATTGTAAATAAAAAGTGCATGTCATAGTTAAGGTGTATGCCATGTACACATGTAACACACCTGCCCATAATGCATGCTGTGCATGTTTATTGTAAGACCACGCACATCTCACTAATGTGATTAGCTGCCTCAAACACATGCAATACCCAAACCATCTCAAACAAATGTGGCTAGACTGTAGTGACCATTGGATAGGCACAGTTGATACTCAACATGCACATAACATACACATCTATGTCATACACAGAGCATTTTAACATGTTACACATAAAGTATTCCCAAACCCTCTGTATAGACACACTCCAGTATCCAAAATCTCATACACACATTACACATAATATACCTGAGGGGTAGAGGCCTATCATGGGGCATTTAAACATTCTGCAACACACTACACATTCATGTCAGGGTATGCTCCTTATTGGCCTCCTTACAAAGTCATGTAACAACTGGTTGTGAAATGATGAATGTAGCCAAGGTAATACAGTTCTGGTACAGCATGAGTAGTGCTGGTTTGGGAAACATTTGTAGCCTTGAGTGACCACATGATGCTTCATGATGATGGCCTATGGTACTATACCCCATCCAGTTATTGTAACCACAGTACTACACATAGCTTTCATTGATATACACCTTGCTATACACCTTAATGTTGCATGTGTGCACACATATGCACCTCAAAACAATATGCATACCAATCACCATTTGCACAACTGACACATATATGTCTTGTGATGCTATTGAGTGGCTAGGTCATATGACACACATTGGGTTTGTGTAGTGTTTAAATATGCAGTTGTGTTTTAGCATGCCATGTCATGGATGACACTGGCATGTCCACAATATAATCTACACTCACCATAAGTACCGTACATTGGGTATGTGGCCGAATGGTATTCCATCAATTATCCATGCACCACTGATGATGTTGTGTGAATACTCATCATGCATGTGCTAAAAATGTGTCTACAATTATTTGCTAAAGACAAAGAGGCTGTATTCATCATTAGATACTTATCTGACACACAGATACACATCCAGCCATGGTATGTACACCTGTTTGTTATGGTGCACAGTACATTACAGAGTTTTGAATACCTACACAGCAATGTTGTGTCCATGTATGCATTGTGTTCCAGGGGGAGGCCCATCACCTAATAACAAAACACATGCATCAAAGCCATGTATACTGTTAGTAACAAGGACTGTCTACACTTGCACTGCATGCTGTTGAGCAACACATGTCCTGCATGCTGACATGTGTGATATGACCATTTTGCTTGTGATACTGTACCCCACCATCACCTGCTATTGTGTATGTTCTGAGATTACTGGTGTTGTGTGTGCCTGCTTTAGGGAGGAGTGTATTTTTATGTGTGTGCATGTGTGCATATGCGCATGTGCGCATGTGGTCTGACATCATGTTCAGGTCTTAAAGTGTGATTCCTGTTTTCCTCTCACAGGTGCCAAGGTGGGGCTGGTTCAGTACAGCAGGGAACCTGATGTCACTGAGACAGACAGTGATCATGAGGATAGGTGTGTTGAGGCACAGGCAGGTTTGTCAGGGTCTGTTGTTGGGCCATCAATTGACAGTACACAAGTCTCCACCCCATCCGTGCACATAGTCATACTGCCTGTACATCCATCATCACCATTGCCCTTAGCTGAGGGACAGTGTACGGTTGGCAGTGGCCAGGACAGTGTGGTATCTATGGCACATGTATCAGGACACAGCAGCCATAGCCAGATGTCTGGAATGGTACCACATAGGCAGATACCCAGAGGTTCTTGTCAGAGCACTGCTGGTCATCATGACCCTGGCAGATGTGCCACACATCTTTCTACCACTTGCATGTTCCAGGCTGTCATAGAGGCACAGACATGAATGCAGAGATACACCAGACAGGGACTAAGGGCACAGTGGGCTCATAACAACTCTGTAAATGACAGTATCCATGACCTAGCAGGTGCCAT
Source organism: Protopterus annectens (assembly GCF_019279795.1). Taxonomy (NCBI): domain Eukaryota; kingdom Metazoa; phylum Chordata; order Ceratodontiformes; family Protopteridae; genus Protopterus; species Protopterus annectens. The sequence continues at coordinate 706,890,739 of NC_056751.1, read as the reverse complement.
ATGTAATTACCCTGAGGTCATTGATAGACGTTGGGGTAAGACATTGGATGTCCTCCACAATGTCATGTCCATGTGTCAGGACAGTGCGGGATGGTTGAGACGTTGATGTGGACATATGCCAGCAACATCAGCAGCTGGAGGTCACCATGGACATCCAACAAGTCATAGCCACTCCCGTAGTGCCAGTACCAGCCCCAGTAATGTTGGGGGGGACTGTCTATAGACCATCCTAGCAGACCACGTACACATGGCTCTGGCCAGTCCCAGCAGGGACCTGGATCCAGTGGACATATGTCAACCTCTTCAGATAGTACCCAGTCTGGATTAGTAGCTGATACTGTCTGTAGCACCCCTGCCAGGCACAGGTTCCGTATCCATGGCCAGAGACGGTGATCTGTAAAGCCTGCCAGGTATAGTCTGTAGCTGTCTCACAAATCCCCGTATATGGCAGCCACATGGTGGAACTGTGTGCATGCAGACACACACACACAAACCAGAAACCTAGGGCAAACACATACCCGTACACATTACATCAACATTGGCCCATAACAGTACTCATGGCCCTCACACACACACTCACACACACACATGTCGATTATATGGCTCGGTGTAAGCCTCTGGCAAACCAACAACACACCCTGTGCATATGATGAAACCTGTGCCACCTCCTGTCATCTGTAACACTGATGCAGGAACAGGCTAACATGGTGCTGATGCGCAGGGTGACTTTAATAAAGTATTGCAATGGTTGAATGTGTAGCATGTTGTCAGCAGTAAAGTGTAATGATATCCTTGAAGGTGTAGCTGAGCAGGCATGATGCATTAAAGCTGTAATTAGCAATGTTCATAGGTTCATAGGTTCATAAGTTCATACTAGGCTATCTGCCCGAGGGCATTTACAAGCCTAGCCCATTGTTTTGTGGCTTACGCCACCCCTTTAGTATGGGGAACTATACCCATTATTTTGCTGTGCCTCTGTCGAGCAGTGACACTGAGGTAATCCCTGGGGTATATCTGCGATCTCCCATCCATTGGTCAAGATTTCTCTTGAACAAGGCCAGTGAGGTGCTCTGCCTCACATGTACCGGGATTTTGTTCCACAGCATAGGGAGTCTTTGGGTGATGAATCTATCCCTCCAGCACGTCCTATTAATAGCCGTGTCAAGGTTTAAGTCTCCGCCCTTGTGGCTCTGATGGATCTAGATTTTTGAGGTGAAGCATATTCATCAAATCTGGGTTTGACATGGCCTTGTATGTTAGGCAAAGGTCACCTCTGAGCAAGCGTAAGTGACTGAATAGAGCTGGAGTTCTTTCAGTCGGGCAGCATAGGACAGATTTTTGAGACCCTTTATCCTTTTGGTGAGGAACTTTGTGGCCTCTCCAGCTGCTGCAAGTGTCGGGTCAGATACATTCCGAATGGGGCATTGTACTCAATCATTGGTCTGATGAGTGATGAGTAAAGGGAGACTATGACCTCCCTTGATCTAGATGAGAATCCCTTCATGATAAGGTGGGCAATGTAGAAGGTCTTCCTAACTACTTTAGCTACATGGGTGTCGAATGACAGACTACTATCAACCTGGGTCCCCAGGTCCCTGATAACTTCTTCTGTGCTCAGTGGATTGCCACCTATTTGGTAGCTAGGGGTAACCTTGTTTTTCCCGAAGGGTATGACTATGCATTTTTGGCATTTAACTTTAGGCCGTGGCTCTGGCACCAGTTATCCATTTCTGTGAGACCCTTCTGAAGGATATCTGTGTCAGATGTGTTTTCTACTATGGCGCCCAGTTTGCAGTCATCTGCAAACTTTGTCAGCCATAACCCTCCTGTGTTTGCTTGTACTTCGGAAAAGTAGATGCCAAACAAGAGTGGGCCCAGGACTGAGCCCTGTGGGACACCACTTGTGACAGGCTTTGAGTCTGACATGGCGCCAGCAACTCTGACCCTGTGGGTTCTGTCACTCAGCCAGTTTTCAACCCATCTTGTGATGTATGGGTTGACATTTAAGCTGATGAGTTTTTCAATGATACCCGAGTGGGGTACTGTATCGAAGGCCTTAGCCAGATCGAGGTAGGCTGTATGGACTGCCTTTCCCTCATCAATGGCTTTGGTGACTGTTTTGAAAAAGTCAACCAAGTTTAAAAGGCATGATCTGCCTTTGACAAAGCCAAACTGGGTTGGATCCAAAGTCTGCAAATTCCTATGTCTTTATTTATGAGGTCCATTATGATCCTCTCCATGGCTTTGCAGATAAGGCTTGTCAAGCTAATGGGCGGTAATTTCCAGGGTCGGTGGAGGCACCGCCTTTGTGAAGTGGTACCACAGTTGCAGTGCGCCACTCCTGGACGTATCCAGAGGTAAGACTTTGATTAAACAGCTGTCCTAGCTGTGGGTTTAATTCCTCATTGAGTTCATGGAGCACACAGCCGGGGACACCATCAGGTCCCATGGATGCTGTGTTTTTGCTTTGGAGAGAGCAGTTCTCACTTGGGCGCTGGAGATGTTTGGGGGCTGCAATCGTTTGGTATAGATATCTCTCCTTTTGGGGGGAGAAGTTTGCACTGAACCTGTCAGCCAGTATGTTGGCAATGTCTGTAGGATCAGTAATCTTCACATCATTTTGAACTAGCTCTGAGCATATCTGGGAGTTTCCTCCCAGGTTTCTAACATAGCTAAAGAAGGCCTTATGATTGTCTTTTGAGTCTTTAGCTATTTTTCTCTCGAAATTTGCTTTGGATGATTTTATGAGAGCTCTTAGTTTTTACTTATAGTGATCAAGGGTGTCTTACCTTTTAAGGATTTTGCTCTATCTTGTAGTAGCTTCCTCCTTTGTTGTAGAGTTTGTTTATGGCTGGGGTCCACCAGACTGGGCGCTTGCCTTTGGTACAAAGAGTCTTTGTTTTGCTTGGGATTGCCTTATCCATGCAGTCCTGCAGGTGCTGGTAGAAGGCATTTGTAAGTGATTCAGCGGCTTGAGTACTGTTTTCCGCTGGCTCGGTGGCCTTAAAGGTGACCACACTAGTGTTGAGAAGTGTGAAGTCGGCTTTTGAGAAGTTCTTTACTGTGGTCTTTTTATTTCAGGTGGGGTGGGATGAGGACCTCCAGCGAGATTAGTTTGTGGTCTGATCTCACCAGTGAGGGTACACCTCCAGTGTTGAACATTGTGCTCCCATGTTCGTGATGATGAGATCAAGTATGTTATCTCCTCTTGTGGGGATGGTGACTAGTTGTTCCATGGCATTTGAGTTTATGAATTCCAGGAACTTTTGGGTTAGGGTGTTTGGGCTTGAGTAGTGTTCCCAGTCTATATTAGGGTAATTGAAGTCACCTAGTATGATGGTGTTTGGTGATACATTTATCCTCTAGTGTTTTCAGGAAGGCCATGTGAGGTTCCTGAGTTTGTGAGGGTGGCCTGTAACATGCTACAATTTGCAGAGCAGTCTTGCCTATGGTTAATTGCACCTGGATGGTCTCCGATGCATCGTGCGTTGCCACCAGTCTTAAGGTGTGGGTGTCCTTGATGAATATGGATACCCCCCCTCCTTTCTTGGTATTGTCCGGATTTTGGGGCCGGAACGCATGACATGAGGTAAAATCTGATAGTGCTGGGGTGCTCTCAGGAGCCTTGAACCAGGTTTCTGTCACAGCAGACATCGATGTTCTCCATACTGAGAAGGGCCTCGAGTGCGTGCATTTTGAGATTTAGACTTCTGGCATTGAGCAGCATTACCCTTAGTTTTTTCCTTTTTGTGTTCTAGGGTGGTAGGTTTAGAATTTGAGCCTTGCCTAAAAGGCACTATGGGGTGGCAAGAGCCTTTGCCAATATCCGGAATCCCAGGGTGACAGGTGCAAGCCGTCCCTTGAAGCAGCGTGGCTTGTCCAGCATGTCATCCCAGGCAGACAGACACTGGATCCCCTTTGAATGACACCAGTGTTTAAGCCAATTGTTAAAGCTGATCATCTTATCTCTGTATTGTGGCATCATTCTTGGTGAAGGTAGGATACTGCTCAAGGTCAGGGTCATACCTGCCTGGGCTACATAATCAGAGAGCTCCTCAATGTCTCTTTTCATGTAGTCCAAGGAGGTACGTCTCAGGTCGTTTACACCAGCGTGGACAATGACTGAGTCATATTTGTACCTGCTGTTGAGAGACCTGAGTGCATGCGTTATGTGGCGGATTCTAGCGCCCGACAGGCAGCTTACTGTGACCTTCTCCTTACTCAGTCTGGTGAGCGGGACGTCAGTGTGTCTGACTATGGAGTCACCAATGACTAGTGTATCTGGCATTGTGTTTGGCCTTAAGGGCTGTGACTGTTTGACACTCTGACTGTGAAGTCTATGTGTTGCAGGTGTTGTGTTCTGAGGTGGTGGTTGTTTGGGTGTCTGCTTTGGTGGCCTCTGCTGTTTTGGTAGATTTTTGATCAGAGCCTCCAGTATGTCTTTGTGTGTTTATGTGTATGATTTGAGGTTGTAATGGTACTATGTGAGACTGGGTCTATAGTGTGTGTGGTAACCTTCTCCTCCTGACTGGTCTTGCCAGTCCTATGTTGAGAGAGCTCAGCCTCCAGTTTGGCCGTATAGTTGCATCTCGCATGTATTTGTGTTTTGTGGGAGGAGGAGAGGGTTGTCTGTGTACATGAGGCAATTGTAACATTGCCTCAATATTCCCAGGTTCACCAGCTGAGCAGGAGAGGACACTAGCAACTGATCCCTCGACATGCTAGAAGGAATAGACAAAAAACTTTAAAAAGATTCGGGACGTGGGTGACCGAGAAATGGGGGTTGCCTTTTGGGGTACTATCTATGACAAGAGTGCCGTATCAAGGTAATAAGTACTGTAGGAGCAAGTGCTACGTTTAACAGATAGAGAATAGTCTACTTGGAGTCAAGTAGAGAGGATCTTTTTAATTATAGGATACGCTGATTAGATCAGTAGTATAGTTCGAGGAAGGTAGTTTTAAGGGAAAATTTGAAGAGTGGACTTTAGGTAGCCCGAATAGTTTAAACCTGCTTAACCGGAGCTGCCCTAGTGTGCAACAGTGGCAACTCCGCGCTAAATCGCTGTGTTATTTCCACCAGTGTTTATTCCAATTGTGTTTTGTTTGCTCATGTGCCACTTGGCTGATGTGTGTAGTTGTGTCAGCATGTGTTTTACAGTGGGCAGGTAAGTGTGGGGTGTGTGCAGCACAGGTCTGCAGGTGTACATTTGTGAACATGGTGGAGGTGCACTGTCTGCATGTACATGCATATTGGACACATGGGCATGGTGACATGCCCTGTATTGGTCAGTGTTAACACTCCATACTTTCTGTTGGTGGCCAGTATGCATTGTACTACACACATTTTGGAACTTGAGTACACGTGTGTGTATGACATGGGTTGACACTGTGCTGTGGGTGATGCTGTTGTTGCTATCTGTCATTGGTTTGCATTACTAAGGTTAACACTGTCCCAGCTGCATAATCCTTTATTAATGCACACTGTTCACCTACAGGGTTGCATGGACCGTGTTATCACAAGCATAAGAAATTCTCACTTATACAGTAAAAGTGCATTACTCTCATGGACCCCTGCCATAAACTAAATATATAATAGAAGGTGTGAAGTTGTACCAAAAAAGAGTTACATACCAAGAAGGGATAACCTCTCTGGCCAGTATCATTGAGAAAATACAATCCCTCAATAAACATACAAGGCAAGCTTCAAAATATAAAATGGCAAGGATTCCAAAGACAGCACTAAAGCTTTCTTCAGTGTTGTTCATAATCTACAGGGGAAATCTCAGATCAGGTCACAGTTAATGTAAATGGTCACTTATCTGACTGACATTACCAATTCCTTGTCAGACAGTTTGAATGCGGAATTCACCACCCTGTCATTACACAAGGGCCACATTTCCAGACCTGAAGAATGTAAAACCTGATGATTCACAGACACTCTAGTTAAAACATATCTTTAACAAAGTACACACCACAGTGGCAATGGTACTGGACAGTGTCCCTGTCTGTGTCATACACAAGCTGACATATAAAGTTGCCACTCACCTAAACACTCTGTCCAGATGCAGCCTCTATACAGGTTACATACTTGTGGAAAGACACATGGTAATGGTGTTCATAGTCCACAAGGGTTGAGCTACGTTTTCTTCTTCTTCTCCTTTCGGATGCTCCCATTAGGGGTCACCACAGTACATCATTTCTTCCTGGCCTCTGCATCTTGTGCTATCACACCATCCACCTGCATGTCCTCTCTCACCACAGCCATAAACCTCATCTTAGGCATTCCTCTTTTCCTGTTACCTGGTGGCTTCATCCTTAGCATCTATTTCACAATATACTCTGCGTCCCTCCTCAGCACATGTACAAACCAACTTAATCCTGCCTATCTGGCATGGTCTACTAACCTTCAAACCTGGCCTGACCCTCTAATATACTTATTCTTAAACCTGTCCACCCTCGTCACACCCAGTGCAAATGTTAACATAAATTGATTAAGGGTAGAACTACAACAGGTCCTGGAAACTCTCACCCTATAAGCCAGACCAATGTTATCTGGTAGGCTATGGAGCACAGCATTATGGAACTCATTAACAGAGACATTATGAACCTGCACACACTGCACCATACCCACTTAGGTTCTCTAAAGGCCAGATCATGGCTCCTACACCTAGTAGTCTTCAAGCCAGTCAACAAGGTTATAGGTGAGGGAGGGGAGGTCAACACAGCCAAGCTATAGCTCACCAGCAATTCATACCCATCCCACATACTGGTATTATACATAACCTCAACAGACTGACCATAAACGATTGTTAGATGATGGCTTGACATCTGACACACAGATGTAGGACACACAGTAACATTTGCAGCCTCCATGTACTATTCTATGCAGTAAAAAGTGGTATTCACCTGCACTCAGTCCTGGGACCATTTCTGTTTGGCATATAGCTTTCTTAGGTACAAGCAAACACAGTAGGGATATGTCTGCCCACGTTTGATGACAATGCATACTGTGGGCTATACTTTATTCTCCAGATGACACACACATCCTTCAAAAGGGTATCACACAGACAGATACCTGGTGTCAAACTCATGCTGTAAAGCTATAAGCCAAAGAAAGCATAGTTATCCACTTTTAGAAAACAAAGTATCCCCAGAGTACCACATATATAGTAGCCCCCAAAATGTGGAACAGGTACTAATGTATACATAGAGCCATGTGTTAAGTCATCTCTCCTTTGATAATCACATTACCAAAGGGTTTTGGAAATCCCTCTGTGGAGCACATAAGCAATAAAGGGTTTGCATGCAGATCCACAGAGGTTGTTGCACACCTATAATGATTAGTCATCTTTGCCAGACTTTGCTTGCTTTGGAACAGGTTTCAAATATACCTCAAGCATAAACCCTCACTCACACTCTTCAATAGAAACCGTGATGAGGGGATGTGAAATGGAAGACGTAGCCCAGGGATCACTGCAGTGGCTAAGCTTGTCACAAGCATACAGAAGTGACCTAAGGTCTGGAAAGCGCCAGCATGCTCTGGCAAAGATAACAGATGTGTTCATGGAGAAAGCAGAGTACCCACCTATGAAGTCACATGTATGTATATGGATTTGCCCCACAGCTACCCTACATGTGTAATGCACATACAGTTGCCATTGTGATATGTTATACACTAGAAAAATCAAAACCCACTCCACATTGGCCAATGGTGTCACACACCTGGAGCACACACACAGTCAGCAAGTGCAAGATTCAAACTCTTTCCTAACTACAGCAGTTTGCATTTACACAATGCGCTATACACATTACTGGGATTTCACCTTTCCACAGGTGTATTTGTAGGATGGTGACATCATCAGACTTGACAAAGATGAGTATACCACTTTTAAGGTGTGTGAGTAGTCTCCAAATGGTTGCTCCTCCCCAGGGAGACACACACACTCACCAAGTGCAGGATTCAAACCCCTATTTAACTACATTATGATACTACAGCAGTACACATTTACACGACGTGCTATACACATTACTGGGATTTCACCTTTCCCCAGGTATAGTTGTAGGATGGTGACATCATCAGACTTGACAAAGATGAGTATACCACTTTTAAGGTGTGTGAGTAGTCTCCAAAAAGGTTGCTCCTCCCCAGGGAGACACACACACACTCACACACAGTTGGCAAGTGCAGGATTCAAACCCCTACCTAACTACATTATGATACTACAGTAGTACACATTTACACAATGCACTATACACATTACTGGGATTTTACCTTTCCACAGGTATATTTGTAGGATGGTGACATCATCAGACTTGACAAAGATGAGTATACCACTTTTAAGGGGTGTGAGTAGTCTCCAAAAAGGTTGCTCTCTCCCCAGGGAGACACACACACACACACACACACACACACACACACACACACACACACACACACACACACACACACACACACACACACACACACACACACAGTTGGCAAGTGTGGTGTTCTTAATCCAAACTAAGTACATCTTTACACTTTAGCAAGCAACATAGAGTTACAGGGTGCAATGCAGACATTACTTGCTGACAGTTTGCACAAAGGTTTTTCTCACATTTGCTAACCTCAGCAGGCTTATCATACTAGGTGTATTGTGAGTGTATTGTATAAAAAGGCCATGACCATATCATATATGGGTTGATGCACCACATGCTGGCACACACAGAATCAAATCTTGAGTAGCATCTTACCTTCACCTACATGATACTGCAATGTAACAGAAAGATGATAAACTTCAACAATTGGCTGAGCTTCTGGTGTCATTCAAAGGGGATCCAGTCTCTGTCTGCCTGTGATGACATGATAGACAAGCCTTGTTGCTTCACTACAGATGGTTTGCACCTGTCGCCCCTATGCTTCTGAATACTGGCCAAGGCTCTTGCTGTCCCCATATTACCTTTTTTAGGCAAGGCTCAAAGGTTCATAGGTAGGTACTAGGCTAGCAGCCCTGGGGCCTATACAAGCCCAGCCAAAAAGGTACCCTGGCTTTTGCCACCCAAGAAATGTATTTTCCTGTGCCACTGTCGAGCAGAGACACAGACATGATCCTCAGGGTGAATTTCCTATTTCCCATCCAATCATCAAGATTTTTCTTAAAGAGTGCTAATGAGGAGCTTTGTTTGATATAGATAGATAGTTTATTCTGGAGTATGTAAAATCTCTGGGACCAGAATCTGTCCCTCCAGCATGTTCTGTTTATTGTGGTGACAAGGTTTAGGTCCCTAGAGCGTGGAGGTTCATAGGTTCATAGGTAGGTACTAGGCTATCTGCCCAAGGGCATTTATAAGCCTAGCCAGAATGTGTTGGCTTTTGCCTCCCTTTTAAATTAGTTTCCTGGGCCTCTGAATAGCAGGGCCACTGAAGTGATCCCAGGGGTAAATTTACAATTTCCCATCCACTCGTCAAGATTTCTCGTAATGAGAGTCTGCAAGGGGCTCTGCCTAACATCAACTGGGATTCTATTCCAGAGCGAGGGAAGTCTCTGGGACAGGAATCTATCCCTCCAGCACGTCCTGTTTATTGCTTTGCTGAGGCTTAATTCACTGGAGTGTTTGGCTCTAAGAGATTTGTTTTTCTTGAGGTGGAGCATGTCCATTAATTCTGGGTTGGACATGGCCTTATACATCAGGCACAGATCACCTCTGAGCAGGTAGTAAGCAACCAAGTAGAGCTGGAGTTTCTTTAGTCGAGCTGCATAGGGCATCTCTTTGAGGCCCATGATCCTCTTGGTGAGGTACTTCTGTGGTCTTACCAGCTGTTGCATGTGCCAATTAAGGTACATACCAAATGGGGCATTGTACTCTATTATGGGCCTAATGAGCGATGAGTAGAGAGGCACAATGACCTCTCTTGATCTAGAGGTGAACCCTTTCATGATTAGCTGGGCTACATAGAAGGAATATCTAACCACTTTGACAATGTGATTATCAAAGGAGAGGTTACTATCTACCTGGGTCTCCAGGTCCCTAATTACATTTTCCGTACCTAGTGGATTACCACCTATGTGGTAATTCGTGGGCACTTTGTTTTTTCCAAAGGGGATGACTATGCATTTTCTGGCATTCAGTTTGAGGCCATGGTTTTGACACCAGGTATCTGTCTCTGTAAGACCCTTCTGGAGGATGTCTGTATCAGACAGAGAGTCGATTATGGACCCCAGTTTGCAGTCATCTGCAAACTTGGTTAGCTATAGTCCTCCCATGCTTGCCTGTACCTCAGAGAAATATATACTTAACAGAAGAGGTCCCAGGACCAAGACCTGTGTGATGCCACTTGTGACTGGTTTAGAGTCGGACATGGCACCCGCAACTTTGACCATATGTGTTCTATCCATGAGCCAGTTGGCCACCCATCTTGTGACATAGGGGTTAATGTTCAAGCTGGTAAGCTTGTCTATGATGCCAGAGTTGGGAATGGTGTTGAAGGCCTTAGTGAGGTCCAGGTAGGCTGTGTGGACCACCTTCCCTTCATCTATGGCCTTGGTAACTGTTTCAAAGAAGTCAACTAGGTTTAGGAGGCAGGATCTGCCTTTAACAAAGCCAAATTGGGTAGGGTCCAGTGTCTGGAGACTCCCAATGTCTCTGTTTATGAGTTCCATGATAATTTGCTCCATAGCTTTGCAGACCAGGCTGGTCAGGCTTATAGGGCGATAGTTCCCAGGTTCTGCTGTGGCACCACCTTTGTGGAGCGGGATGACTGTTGCTGTACGCCATTCTTTGGGTACATAGCCTGTGGTAAGGCTGAGTCTGAACAGTGAATTTAGGTGAGGGTTTAGTTCCTTTTGGAGCTCGTGTAAGATGCAGCCTGGGACACCATCCGGTCCCATTGATGCTGTGTTTTTAGCTTTGGTGAGGGCTGTTTTTACCTGCATGTCCGTGATGTCTGGGTCTCTGCATTCTTCTGGGATGGACACAGGCCCTTTGGGGGTGAAAGGGTGAAGTCTGCACTAAACTTGTCCGCCAGGATGTTGGCAATGCCGGTTCAGTGTATTTTTTGCAATTTTGCAGTAGCCCAAAGCATATCTGAGAGTTGCCACCTAAATGTTTGATACAGCTAAAGAAGGCTTTGTGGCTATCTTTACATTCCTTGGCAATTTTTCTTTAGAAACTGGCCTTGGATGATTTTATGAGCGATCGTAGTTTCTTGCTAATATTGATCAGTGATGCCTTTCCTTTTTGAGATTTAGCTCTATCATGTAGTAGTTTCCTCCTTCTGTTGTAAAGCTTATTTATGGCCAAGGACCACCAGACTGGTTTCCTCTTTTTGGAGGAGTGAGTCTTGGTTTTACTCAGGATGGCTCGATCCATGCATCCCTGTAGATGCTCATATAATGCACTTATAAAGGATTCTGCGGATTGGATAGCATTATCCTCTAGCAAGGGGGCTTTGAAACTTTCCACTTCGGTCTTGAGAAGTGTGAAGTTTGCTTTTGAAAAGTTTTTCACAGTGGTTTCCTTGACCAGGGGTGGGGTCGGGATGTGGATGTCCAGTGTGATTACTTTATGATGTGTGAGGTGTGGCTGGCACAGCTCAACAATTTGCTGCAGGAGGTTGCTGTCCACCCTATAGCGCTCCACTATCTCCAGCTCATGTAGCCCCTGGTAGGTTACCCTGGGTCTGTACACTCTTCTCCGTCTCCTCACTGTGGGTTGCTCAGCAGCATTCACAACATCACCACCCTCAGCACCTTGCACATGTTGGTTTATGATAGCATGAGCAGCCCCTAACATTTTGTCTGACTTTAAAGTTTTTAAGCTTTCCCTCTTTGTATACTGCAGTGTTGCAGAGTTCTTGAGAAACAACAGGGAAGAATGCTGTTTGCAGAGTTTAAAGTGCTGTGCTGGGCTGGGCTAGACTGCTGCCTGTGTAATTGGCTGATTCTGATATATTTCACCTGGCAGCTCTGCTAGTTCTCCTTGATTAACTTCCTACTGCTTCTTTTCCTTCCTTTTCCCTTTCTGTTTCCGCCCAGGGCAGCACCGCGCAAACGAGCGCACATGAGCACACACGCTGTGTGCATGTTTGCAAGAAATGTCAGATATATTCACAGCATACACCTTTAGTTTCTGGTTTTCAAAAAGGACAACTGGAGACATGCCTCTTGCAATCCTGAGCAACTCAGGGCAAACACAAGACACTGTGCTCCAATAAGCTTACAGCCTTTCTGACACACCCCCTCATGATGTTACCTATATTCTACTCTACTACTCACCTACTCCTACACTTACACTCTTGGGACATGGCTCACATGCTGAGGAAAATTGGGATTCACTATCCTTATCCTCATTTGCATACGACTGCCTACTAATGCATGGTTACATCTCTCACAATGAGCTTCCCCCCCTTAGCAACCACTACTCAGTGGCCATGTTGTCTTCAGCCTGCCATTCACCTGCATGGCAGGATAAGCTTTTTAGTGAAAATGGTTATTTTTAAATTATTTTCTGGTTATTTAAAGCGCCGCACATTTGCGCGGTACTGCGCTATGCTTAAACATCAGAGATCGGGGGAAAAAAAGTTAGATTTTTAATAATTTTAAACATTTATAAATGCCTATGGCCTTATATTTGGCCATTGGCATGCTTCCTCAACTGTATGCATCCTTTATTTGGAGCTGTCATAGCTCCATTTAGCTATTTGCAGAACGGTACTCTGTTACCAACGGAGTACATTTCTGCAGATAACGCTAATCTTCCACGGACAGGTTAGTGTTTCCTGGATTGCAAATTTACCTCATCTGCATAGCTTTCAGGAGCAAATGAGGTAATTTGCATACCATGACACTGTCCGTGCAAGAGTAGCTTTAGCAGCTCTCGTGCACGCCCCTGCTGGCTGTACCTGGATCGCATGGCAGACATATTGCCTCCGTGAGATCCTACACTCTTCTTGCACTCCATGCAAGCTTTCGTGAATCCGGCCCTATATATACATATATATATATATATATATATATATATATATATATATATATATAAAACATATATACATAAACTTTTGTTTTTTCTATGTGATAGTTAATATTTGCTGTTTTGCCTTGTTTTATATTGCATGATAGCTTGTACACATGAAAGTATTAAACTTTCATAATTTGTGTTAGTTGTTATCTTGTAAGATTTGTTAAATGTGGAGCTTTTCTCCCTGGGCCTCCGCTAAAAAAGGGCCAGTCATGACCCAGATGGACTTTCCCAGTGAACAAATGGTAATAAATAAATACTTTCCAGGTGGGTCTGGGTCTGAGGATTCCCAGGTCCACTGGCCTAAAAGGACAAAAGAAGACCTGTAGATCCTGGGTTGACTCAACAGGTTGAGCTGATCGGCTTGCAATGGGGATTTGGCTGGTGAATGATCTACAGGAAGGTGCCCACTGTGGGAGCTGAAGTTGGGCAAGTCCAAATGCCAGGAACATAATGCTGGAAACACTGATATTAGAACTGTCAATGCTGGAGAAATGGAGTACATGGATACCCATGCTCATGATACAAGCAATGCCAACAATGGACCCAAAGGAAGAAAGACTAAAGCCAAGACCACTGATGAAAGAAGTGCCAGCATTGAGAAAATGGGCACTGGTCCAGAATAAACCTGTGTCAGTACAGTCATAACTGACAAAGAGAAAATGAATAGGAAAAAGTCTCTCCTTCACAGCTCTTTAACTCAAAGCCATATAGGACAGGCAGGGTAAACAAGGTGAATGCCCCTGGCACAAGCTGTTAGGAGGCATAATTGACACTATAGAGGAGGTGTTATTGAGTCATTGCAAGCAGTATAGGCAATCATGGCTGCTTAAATGACAGTCAGGCAGTGTTTGTATGTTAGGGCCTGTAGCAAAGAGTTATACTGTAGTACGCAACAGCTCCTTGAAGACTTTCTTTATGATAGTCAGTGAAGTGTATCAAATAATTATTTTATACACACACAGAGAAACACACACACATACACATACACACACACATAAATATATATATATATATATATATATATATATATATATATATATATATATATATATATATATATATATAGTTGACTTTACTGCAGTTTAGCAAACATAACAACACAATAACACACTATCTGAGCACTCTCTGATTAAGTGATTCACTTAGTTGCACAGAAGGTAAATGGAGACTGTTGGAATAAAACTCTGGACTACAGGAAGTCACACATAGTATTAATAATACTTTGAAAATTATCCAGATATAGAATACATCCTGTAATTTATGATTTTTAACAGTTCAATTTAATAAGTACTCTGAGTTTAATTTTCGAATTAATAAGCACCATGCAGCATTCTATTGCATATGACACCGAATGAGATCTATAGAAGCCTTAGGTGCTATTCCCAGTATATTAATAGAGTATTAATATATGTGCTCATATTGTTTTTGGTTTTGCTTTCCTATATTTATTCAGTCGTATTTTGTATATTTTAAGTAGTAGGAATTGTCTTTTATTCCCGGAACATCGTCAAGACTCTAAAGGTGTGTAAGCTTGCCTTTATAAAATGCTGGGTGCTTACTGAATTCTTTCAGCCTGCGGGTTGAAGTGTTTGGCACTAGGACCGGGGGGATAACTCCTCAATGTAGGAGGCACTCTTTTTAGAGTACCCAAGGCATGTGATGTCATCAGCGAATGGAGTGAGGCTTAGCTCGCAGTGAAGTTTATAGTATGTTGATGCCACTTTATGGAGTTTATACCGCCGATGGAATTGTGATTAAGTATCTGCTTTGTACAGAATTCCTGGTGATTAAGGTACGGGATTTACGTATGTATATTTTGAGGGACTATGAGCACTGCAGCAATACTTGACTTTGTTATAAAAATCTTAAGCAAGCAACTGATGCAGACTATCTGTGAACGCTATACGCTTTAAAGTCAGTGTTTTTATTTAGTAATTTTATTGAATACGTATCCTTGAAGTGCGTTTATCATTTTTATCTTCATTTCTATGTATTGTCTGAATTTAGGAAGGTTTTGTCTCTTGGTGAAATCTTAGCAATGTTTTGAAGTGTTGTGTGACATGTGTTCAACTTGAATGAAAAGAAAAAATGCACACTCACTTTAAATTTAACTTGAATGTCATGATGAGTTCAATTTGGTTAAGAGATAATTAAGGTTTAATTTAATGAGCCCGCCAAAACTTGAGTTATTTATTTATTTATCCTGGAATTGTTTTATGTTACTGTATCTGATGAAGCATAGTCTAACTATGCGAAAGCGCTCATCCTATGTTCCAAATAAATGATTTTTTACATCTTTATCGTGGACATCATTGGTTTGAATTGTGATTATCTTGGGACCTGTCTACATAAGTGATTTGTTCGTGGTGACTGTTCTCATTCTTTGGTATTCATTATTCAAGTCACACATAGTCTTAACATTCTGCAGTAACTGCCAGGACAGATTCTACTTCTTTGCTTAACCTGAAGATCTTTTTTTTTAGCCCTACTTTCCTGGTCCTGAACATCAAACTGGGGGTAAAACATAGGTGCATTGCCAAGAGAAGCCAACCATCTTTGTTATCCCCTTTCCTTGAACTCACCACAAATTACCAAATAGAAAAAAAAAGCTACCTTGGTAGCCTGGATGATTTCTTTCATCTGAATTTGAATGTGTCAAAGAATTGTAGACCATGAGAGTCACGTTGACTGGTACCATAGAAAACTTTTATCTGCAGAGCACTTCTAATGCCTGCAACATCAGTCCTAAAGGTTACTGAAGATGAACATCTTATCAGACCTCCTGTACCCCAAGCTTTCAGATCGTGAAACCAAATAAAAATCAAAGCCTGTAGTTAAAGAATATGGGCCTATGGTAAAATCATCAGCCTCATGTATATCTTGTCCTGTGACCCTGTGTCTGGTTAAGTCAGATCTGTGAATCACAGTTTATAAGAAGTTTCTTAGACAGCAAATGTTATCTTTGTCATTCTAAAAAAAAAAGAAAAAAAAAGACCAGTCTCTGCAAACCAAATATTGACAACTCTGCATTTGTAAGACAATGTGTAACTGAGAAAGAAACATTAGAATATGATCATGTAAGGGTTAAATACCTAACTTCTTTCATTGACACCTCTGCATTTGTAAGACAATGTGTAACTGAGAAAGAAACATTAGAAGATGATAGTGTAAGGGTTAAAATACCTAGCTCCTTTCAATAACACCTCTGCATTTGTAAGACAATGTGTAACTGAGAAAGGAACATTAGAAGATGATTGTGTAAGGGTTAAAATACCTATCTTCTTTCAATGACACCTCTGCATTTGTAAGACAATTTGTAACTGAGAAATAAACATTAGAAGATGATAGTGTAAGGGTTAAAATACCAAGCTTCTTTCAATGACAGCTCTGCATTTGTAAGAGAATGTGTAACTGAGAAAGAAACATTAGAAGATGATCGTGTAAGGGTTAAAATACCTAGCTTCTTTCAATGACACCTCTGCATTTGTAAGACAATGTGTAACTGAGAAAGAAACATTAGAAGATGATAGTGTAAGGGTTAAAATACCTAGCTTCTTTCAATGACACCTCTGCATTTGTAAGACAATGTGTAACTGAGAAAGGAACATTAGAAGATGATCGTGTAAGGGTTAAAATACCTAGCTTCTTTCAATGACACCTCTGCATTTGTAAGACAATGTGTAACTGAGAAATAAACATTAGAAGATGATAGTGTAAGGGTTAAAATACCTAGCTTCTTTCAATGACACCTCTGCATTTGTAAGACAATGTGTAACTGAGAAACATTAGAAGATGATCGTGTAAGGGTTAAATACCTAGCTTCTTTCAATGAAACCTCTGCATTTGTAAGACAATGTGTAACTGAGAAAGAAAGATTAGAGGATGATAGTGTAAGGGTAAAAATACTTATCTTCTTTCAATGACACGTCTGCATTTGTAAGACAATGTGTAACTGAGAAAGGAACATTAGAAGATGATTGTGTAAGGATTAAAATACTTAGCTTCTTTCAATGACACCACTGCATTTGTAAGACAATGTGTAACTGAAAAATAAACATTAGAAGATGGTAGTGTAAGGGTTAAAATACCTAACTTCTTTTAATGACACCTCTGCATTTGTAAGACAATGTGTAACTGAGAAAGAAACATTAGAAGATGATCGTGTAAGGGTTAAATACCTAGCTTCTTTCAATGCGACCTCTGCATTTGTAAGACAATGTGTAACTGAGAAAGAAACATTAGAAGATGATAGTGTAAGGGTTAAAATACCTAGCTTCTTTCAATGACACCTCTGCATTTGTAAGACAATGTGTAACTGAGAAAGAAACATTAGAAGATGATAGTGTAAGGGTTAAAATACCTAGCTTCTTTCAATGACACCTCTGCATTTGTAAGACAATGTGTAACTGAGAAATAAACATTAGAAGATGGTAGTGTAAGGGTTAAAATACCTAACTTCTTTCAATGACACCTCTGCATTTGTAAGACAATGTGTAACTGAGAAAGAAACATTAGAAGATGATAGTGTAAGGGTTAAAATACCTAGCTTCTTTCAATGACACCTCTGCATTTGTAAGACAATGTGTAACTGAGAAAGAAACATTAGAAGATGATAGTGTAAGGGTTAAAATACCTAGCTTCTTTCAATGACACCTCTGCATTTGTAAGACAATGTGTAACTGAGAAAGAAACATTAGAAGATGATAGTGTAAGGGTTAAAATACCTAGCTTCTTTCAATGACACCTCTGCATTTGTAAGACAATGTGTAACTGAGAAAGAAACATTAGAAGATGATAGTGTAAGGGTTAAAATACCTAGCTTCTTTCAATGACACCTCTGCATTTGTAAGACAATGTGTAACTGAGAAAGAAACATTAGAAGATGATAGTGTAAGGGTTAAAATACCTAGCTTCTTTCAATGACACCTCTGCATTTGTAAGACAATGTGTAACTGAGAAAGAAACATTAGAAGATGATCGTGTAAGGGTTAAAATACCTAGCTTCTTTCAATGACACCTCTGCATTTGTAAGACAATGTGTAACTGAGAAAGAAACATTAGAAGATGATAGTGTAAGGGTTAAAATACCTAGCTTCTTTCAATGACACCTCTGCATTTGTAAGACAATGTGTAACTGAGAAAGAAACATTAGAAGATGATAGTGTAAGGGTTAAAATACCTAGCTTCTTTCAATGACACCTCTGCATTTGTAAGACAATGTGTAACTGAGAAAGAAACATTAGAAGATGATAGTGTAAGGGTTAAAATACCTAGCTTCTTTCAATGACACCTCTGCATTTGTAAGACAATGTGTAACTGAGAAAGAAACATTAGAAGATGATAGTGTAAGGGTTAAAATACCTAGCTTCTTTCAATGACACCTCTGCATTTGTAAGACAATGTGTAACTGAGAAAGAAACATTAGAAGATGATAGTGTAAGGGTTAAAATACCTAGCTTCTTTCAATGACACCTCTGCATTTGTAAGACAATGTGTAACTGAGAAAGAAACATTAGAAGATGATAGTGTAAGGGTTAAAATACCTAGCTTCTTTCAATGACACCTCTGCATTTGTAAGACAATGTGTAACTGAGAAAGAAACATTAGAAGATGATAGTGTAAGGGTTAAAATACCTAGCTTCTTTCAATGACACCTCTGCATTTGTAAGACAATGTGTAACTGAGAAAGAAACATTAGAAGATGATAGTGTAAGGGTTAAAATACCTAGCTTCTTTCAATGACACCTCTGCATTTGTAAGACAATGTGTAACTGAGAAACATTAGAAGATGATAGTGTAAGGGTTAAAATACCTAGCTTCTTTCAATGACACCTCTGCATTTGTAAGACAATGTGTAACTGAGAAAGAAACATTAGAAGATGATAGTGTAAGGGTTAAAATACCTAGCTTCTTTCAATGACACCTCTGCATTTGTAAGACAATGTGTAACTGAGAAAGAAACATTAGAAGATGATAGTGTAAGGGTTAAAATACCTAGCTTCTTTCAATGACACCTCTGCATTTGTAAGACAATGTGTAACTGAGAAACATTAGAAGATGATCGTGTAAGGGTTAAAATACCTAGCTTCTTTCAATGACACCTCTGCATTTGTAAGACAATGTGTAACTGAGAAAGAAACATTAGAAGATGATAGTGTAAGGGTTAAAATACCTAGCTTCTTTCAATGACACCTCTGCATTTGTAAGACAATGTGTAACTGAGAAAGAAACATTAGAAGATGATAGTGTAAGGGTTAAAATACCTAGCTTCTTTCAATGACACCTCTGCATTTGTAAGACAATGTGTAACTGAGAAAGAAACATTAGAAGATGATAGTGTAAGGGTTAAAATACCTAGCTTCTTTCAATGACACCTCTGCATTTGTAAGACAATGTGTAACTGAGAAAGAAACATTAGAAGATGATAGTGTAAGGGTTAAAATACCTAGCTTCTTTCAATGACACCTCTGCATTTGTAAGACAATGTGTAACTGAGAAAGAAACATTAGAAGATGATAGTGTAAGGGTTAAAATACCTAGCTTCTTTCAATGACACCTCTGCATTTGTAAGACAATGTGTAACTGAGAAAGGAACATTAAAAGATGATCGTGTAAGGGTTAAAATACCTAACTTCTTTCAATGACACCTCTGCATTTGTAAGACAATGTGTAACTGAGAAATAAACATTAGAAGATGATAGTGTAAGGGTTAAAATACCTATCTTCTTTCAATGACACCTCTGGATTTGTAAGACAATGTGTAACTGAGAAACATTAGAAGATGATAGTGTAAGGGTTAAAATGCCTAGCTTCTTTCAATGACACCTCTGCATTTGTAAGACAATGTGTAACTGAGAAAGGAACATTAGAAGATGATCTTGTAAGGGTTAAAATACCTAGCTTCTTTCAATGACACCTCTGCATTTGTAAGACAATGTGTAACTGAGAAAGAAACATTAGAAGATGATAGTGTAAGGGTTAAAATACCTAGCTTCTTTCAATGACACCTCTGCATTTGTAAGACAATGTGTAACTGAGAAAGGAACATTAGAAGATGATTGTGTAAGGATTTAAATACTTAGCTTCTTTCAATGACACCACTGCATTTGTAAGACAATGTGTAACTGAGAAATAAACATTAGAAGATGATAGTGTAAGGGTTAAAATACCTAGCTTCTTTCAATGACACCTCTGCATTTGTAAGACAATGTGTAACTGAGAAAGAAACATTAGAAGATGATAGTGTAAGGGTTAAAATACCTAGCTTCTTTCAATGACACCTCTGCATTTGTAAGACAATGTGTAACTGAGAAAGGAACATTAGAAGATGATCGTGTAAGGGTTAAAATACCTAGCTTCTTTCAATGACACCTCTGCATTTGTAAGACAATGTGTAACTGAGAAATAAACATTAGAAGATGATAGTGTAAGGGTTAAAATACCTAGCTTCTTTCAATGACACCTCTGCATTTGTAAGACAATGTGTAACTGAGAAACATTAGAAGATGATAGTGTAAGGGTTAAAATACCTAGCTTCTTTCAATGACACCTCTGCATTTGTAAGACAATGTGTAACTGAGAAAGAAACATTAGAAGATGATCGTGTAAGGGTTAAAATACCTAGCTTCTTTCAATGACACCTCTGCATTTGTAAGACAATGTGTAACTGAGAAAGAAACAGAAGATGATCATGAAAGGGTTAAAATACCTAGCTTCTTTCAATGACACCTCTGCATTTGTAAGACAATGTGTAACTGAGAAAGGAACATTAGAAGATGATCGTGTAAGGGTTAAAATACCTAGCTTCTTTCAATGACACCTCTGCATTTGTAAGACAATGTGTAACTGAGAAACATTAGAAGATGATCATGTAAGGGTTAAAATACCTAGCTTCTTTCAATGACACCTCTGCATTTGTAAGACAATGTGTAACTGAGAAAGGAACATTAGAAGATGATTGTGTAAGGGTTAAAATACCTAGCTTCTTTCAATGACACCTCTGCATTTGTAAGACAATGTGTAACTGAGAAAGGAACATTAGAAGATGATCGTGTAAGGGTTAAAATACCTAGTTTCTTTCAATGACACCTCTGCATTTGTAAGACAATGTGTAACTGAGAAACATTAGAAGATGATAGTGTAAGGGTTAAAATACCTAGCTTCTTTCAATGACACCTCTGCATTTGTAAGACAATGTGTAACTGAGAAAGAAACATTAGAAGATGATAGTGTAAGGGTTAAAATACCTAGCTTCTTTCAGTGACACCTCTGCATTTGTAAGACAATGTGTTGCTGAGAAATAAACATTAGAAGATGATAGTGTAAGGGTTAAAATACCTTACTTCTTTCAATGACACCTCTGCATTTGTAAGACAATGTGTAACTGAAAAAGGAACATTAGAAGATGATCGTGTAAGGGTTAAAATACCTAGCTTCTTTCAATGACACCTCTGCATTTGTAAGACAATGTGTAACTGAGAAACATTAGAAGACGATCATGTAAGGGTTCAAATACCTAGCTTCTTTCAATGACACCTCTGCGTTTGTATGACAATGTGTAACTGAGAAACATTAGAAGATGATAGTGTAAGGGTTAAAATACCGAGAATAAGAAAAGCATGAGTTTCTGAATGCACACCTTTTCAGAGTAATTATGAAAACTGGATGAGTATGGCAAGCCAAAGCTGTTGTTTTCTCTCTCTTTTCTTCCTTTTTTGCTATTCATTCTCATTTGCATTCAGAACAAACTGCTAGATACTTTGCTTAAGCTATTGATGTCCACTGATAGAAAAGCAAGTGAAGACAGCAAAATGAATGCAAAGACTAAATGACTTTGTAAGAATGAGCTACTGTTGCATGTATAGTAATGCAAACACATTTCATAACACTCTTTTTCCTGACTTCAGAAAACTGCATACTTTCTCTTTTGCTATGTCTGGCTGTACTGTCTCGCTGGTAGAGTAAAGCTGTGCTTGAACCTTGAATATCTGACTTTTCTGCTTGGTCCTGCTCAATCTAATAGCTGATGAGTCAGCCCTAGGAATAATGGTAGCTGAAATAAAAATTACAATGATCTCCATAACTTATGGGTGAAACTGAACTATTATTCAACAAAGAAATCCTACTGCATGCTGTAATGGACCTAGAAGAAATTAAGTTAATAACACCGCACTGCAGTCAAACATTCTGGATTCATGTTGTGAAGCTTAAAACATAAATCAGTGAGACTCTCCTTATGAGTGACCCCCTCCAGTGGAAGGATGTCTGTATTATTTGGATTATTGGTGTAAAATGTGATATTGGCAAGTACACGAGGCACAACCGGATAATAGAGGCAAAGCAAACTATGTAGCAGAGGCACTAAAACTTACTGATAACATTGTTTCACATAAACAGGAGAGAAAGAGGACAGGCTGAAGATGAGGCATGGCTATAGGGGCAGTAGTACATGTGGGTTAACCGAAGAAAGAAGGTGGTATATGTAGACCTTGAAAAGCCGGACTGCAAATTGATACAGGGACCAGGCTGCAAGAGAAAAACAAAATAAAATAATCAAACTTATTATCTACTCATATTATATGGTGAAGTGGGCAAGCAGGAAGAAGAATAAAGTGGCAAGTCAAGAGTACATTAAAGAAATTAGATACCACTGAGCCTGATGTAGGGAATATGGTGGCCATGATGAAATACATTAAAATGGAAACTGAATGACTTGAACAAAAACTACTGGTGCAACAACCAAAACCTGATGGAATAAAGAAGCAAGAGAGACCTGACTGTGAACTATTGTACATTAAGTCCACGTTAAATAAGAAGGAGTGTAGAAACAGATGACCTGAAGGCGTAACGTTTGTATAATAGGGGTGATGGAAGGAGTCCAGGGAGAGAGACATGGGTGAATTTGTGCGAGACTAGGTCACTGAACTGCTCAAGGAAAGTAGCAGATTGAGTTGACAAGAAGAAAGGACATACAGGATAGGAAAAGGAAATGGGAGTGTATTATGAAACTTTGACGAAGATGAGTACTTCTGAGAGAAGCTTGTGTTGGCTAGTGAGTCTGGGGTGGGGATAGTGTGATTAAATATGCAGTTCTGTCTCACAATGGAGGGTTGGTTGTACAAGTGGTTATAATAGAGTATGAGGTAGTATGAGAGGCCAAAAGTGAGTTATAAGGGAAAAGTGAGGTACATGGGCAAATGGGCTGCAGAGTGAAGGCAGAAGGAATGGGTGAAGTGGGGAGGCAATAACTGATAAAGATGGTAGAGCAGAAGTCTACAGCACTACATTGTGTGAAATAAGTATCACAAAGTCAGGAGTATAAAACAGGACCATGAATGGAAATAACTTTTAAACTAGTTGGAAGGGGAGGAAGGGTAATTGATGACATGAGTGAATACATGCAAAGTAAAGTAGAATAACTGCAATTCCCAAGTAGGCTGGAGGCATGGTAGTGTAAAAATGGAGTCTAGTTACTTGCAAGAAACTGAAGAAATAACAAATACAGCATTGCTTGAACTGGGGCGGGGGGGCAGAGGAAGGTTAAGAGAAGAGTAGGTCTTGAAAGTGTTAGTAAGCTGGCTGTATCAGAAGTAAAGTAAATAAGCAATGTAGGGGGCCATATGAACAATCAGGTGTAAAAATAATTGTTATTTTAAATAAATTCAGTGCTATGACTATGGATGAAGAGGCAATAGAAGCAACCATGGAGACAGAGTGAATTAAGCAAAAGATACAAGAGCAGAAGTTGAAGTTACAGAGACCGATGGACGAAGGATGCAAGCATGAACTTTAGTTACTGGAAATTAAATCCAGATTGGATATAGTTAGTATAAGAATAGATTATCTGGAGAAGACAGCTCAATGGGATAACTTTAGAAATGTAGATGTGACAGACAAGAGTAGATAAGCATATAATACAATTTTTTTTCAGGTTTGAGTCATGCCGTAGATAACAAAGCACAGAAGGTGGGGAAGCCCCACAGACAGACAAATCATTATTAAGATGCATTGCCATCAAATTAAAGAGTGCATGTTAAAGCAAACTGCATTGGAGAGGGATCCTATTATGACAGCCACACAAGTAAATGAGGCAGAGGACTTTCCAGCATTTGTGCTCCTACAGGCAGTGAAGATGGGGGCAGTTTTATGGCAGCTGAAACAGGAACAGTTGGGGGGCACACTGTTATACCCTGCAAGTATATGAATTAAATGTTAGGTAGGACACTTACTACTGCTGCACTAAGGAACAAATAAAATTGGCCCCATCTTTGTAGGACACTTACTGCTGTTGCACTAAGGAACAAATAAAACTGGCCCCATCTTCACTCCCTGTAGGGGCACTAGGAATCAACATAGCATGTGATAAAGGCAAATATGTATCATCACTATTTTTAGACCTCTCAAAAGCATTCAACACCATCTCCCACTCCTTACTCCTATCCCAGCTCTCATTCTTACATCTCTCTCTCTCTCTCCACCCTTGCCTGGTTCACCGGCTATCTATCCAACCGCCAACAAGCCATCCAGTGGAAAGAATCTACCTCTCCTTTCCTACCTACATCCACTGGGTCAAGGTTTAGCACTAGGCCCTCTGCTCTTTCACGTATATATCAACAACTTCCACCTCTCCATCCCTGAAGCCTCCATCATCCAATATGCAGACGACTCCACCATCATCTCCTCAGCCTCCTTCCCCTCTGAACTACTACTAAAACCCAACTTGCCTTTTCCAAAACAGAATCCTGGATGAAAGTCAATCACATTGCCCTAAATGCTACCAAAACAAAACTAATGATCTTTACCCTCACTAGAAACTCCACTTTAGACAGAAACCTGTTCTGCATTACAAGCCAAAATAAAATCCCATTAGAAATAGTTCCCTTGACCAAACTGCTAGCCATCATTATTGATGAAAACCTAAAGTTTGAATCCCACATACACTCTGCTATTAAGAAAACCCATCAAATGATTGGTCTCCTATACAGGCACAACCGCTATCTCAGCCCCTCCACCTGACAAACACTTGCAACTACCTTCCTCCTCTCCTCTCATGTACGTTGCTGCCCTATTTATTAACCTCTAACTAGGCCTGCACTCCAAACTGGAATCCTGCTACCACAAAATTAGAAAATTCGCAATAAGCTCCAAAAATTCATCTCATCACTGCCACTCACTACTCATCCTCACATGGCTAGAACTCCCCAAATACCTTAGATATTTGCAACTTACCACTACCCACAAGCTCATCTTTAAACCAGCTGACTGTCCATCCCTGGCCACAGCCCTAATGCCCTACACTCCCTCCTGCTCCCTAAGATCCGAGAGCCAAAATTTGCTTCAAGTACACAAACTCTCTCATCCCCCAGGCCAACTATTACTAGCCTGCACAATAGCTAAACTATGGAACTCTCTTCCCCTCTCAACTACACAACATGTCTAACATGCTCCTACCTAAAGCACCTCCTTTAATTTTGTTTTCTTTCTTTTTACTCTCTCTTTTTTTTTCTTTTCTTTTTTCAAAAGAATCGATAGATACATGACTACCTAATGAGCATTTTCTTTGCCAGAGTGGTTTAAATGTGAATAATTTGATTTCCATTCTACTAATGCTACTTAATACTTCTAACTGAATATTGTCTACTGATATTAATGTGATGTAATTTTGTTGTGGAGCTTTTCTTCCCGGGCCTCCACTGAAAACGGGCCGACTTGGCCCAGTGGACTCTCCCGGTCAACAAATGCAATAAAATAAAATAAAAAAAGAAGCTATCGGGTTTTATGTAAACAAAATGAGAGGAACAAATAAACAGTAGAAGCAAACACCCCTGAGTGGAGGAGGGAGAAGTGCACCAATGGAGGTAAGGCCTGAAGAAGGACTGTGGAGGTATGCAGTGCTGCAGTAGCATTTGGTGGTAAATGTGACAAAGATTGAAGGGTTGGAAAATGAGGGAAAATGATGGCAAGAAGAAGAGAAGAGAAGAGAAGGGTAGGGAAGAGAAGAGAATGTAAGAGTAGAGAAGGGAAGGGAGGGAAGAAAAGAGAATGGAAGAGAGGGAAGAGAATAAGGAAGAGAAGAGAAATGAAGAGAAGAGAATAAGGAAGAGAAGAGAAAAGAAGAGAAACGAAGAGAAGTGAATAAGGAAGAGAAGAGAAGGGAAGAGAAGAGAAGGGAAGAGAAGAGAAGAGAAGAGGAGAGGAGTGGAGAAGAGAAGAGAAACAAAGAGAAGAGAATAAGGAAGAGAAGAGGAGAGAGGAGAGGAGAGGAGAGGAGAGACTGTACAGATTTTCGCAGAATGTCCTGATTTTTGCTTCTTATTTTTGGTCAGTTCTTCATTAAATTTGTGATTTTCTGGATTTCAATGGTAAATCTGTGAGGTTTAAATTTACTAAATAATGGTAGTCATTTCAGTTTCAGACTTTTTATACTTCAGAAAATGCATGGTAAACAAGCCCTTTTATTCTAGAAACTTTTTATGTCTATAAGATCAGTATTTAAAATTTGTCCCTATTTTTGAGGCTTTGTCCCCTCATTAATTTGGGGTTTGCCCAGATCTTTTATACCAAGAGGTTGAGAGATATGAAGAGAAGAGAAGAGAAGAGAAGAGAAGAGAAAACAATGGAGTTAGGCCTGAATAAGTTCATGAAGGTATAAGATAAGATTCAGAGGATCACATGGTACAGACTTTATGGTTGTAGTAAATGAGTGACAGCAGCAAGTGTTTAGGAAGGTACTAGATGAATGGGAAGAGGAAGGGCTGAGATATGTGGAGCATGTGCAAGAGGACTTTTGAGGGGCCTTTGGTCTGAAGATGAGGAGACGGGTAGGTGGGCAGAAGGGTGGTCAGGAGGATAGTGGTGGAAGAAGGAGAACACAAAAGTACACAGTGCAGAAGGTAGGAGGAAAAGAATGTGAGTGTGGAGTAATACAACAAGGAAATATATAAAATGTGGGGTACAGAGAGAGAGAGAGAGAAAATAGTTTTTGTTAAAGTGAGGCAGATATGAGTGAAGAAATGTGAGATGTGGGACAGTGATATTAAATGAAGTGAGGCTTGCAAATTTGTGAAGGCTTTAAAAGTTTCCAGACCAGTAATGGACCAGTACTTGAGGTCATTACACTGGTGGTATTGTACTAAAAAAGTAGGCACGGAAGATCAGTGGGAGCATTTAGAGGGCTGGAAATAAAGGTAGATAACAGCAACATGTGGTGAGTCTGTAAAGTCACACAAATGAAGTTGCAGAATATGAAATAAAAAAGGTTAATAAGATGCAGTTAGTATGTCTATTTTTAGCAAATAAAGGGCAGAGGGTGTGGAGGAATATGAAAGGATTAATGTTAATAATGGCAAATTGTTTGAAAAATGGAAATTCCTAAGGGATGGAAGTTAGAGGACATCAGCTGAGTACAGATGAAAAGAAATGGACAATGGATACAGGAGGGACTGGAGAGTGAGAATGAAAGACGTTAGGTCAAAAGGTTAAAAGTGAAGTTATATACAACTTGGCAAGGAAGAAAGCAAAGGGGAGAGGGGCAGTTGACAAAAGAGTTGAGGGGTGAGCTACATAAGATAAGAAGACTGTAGATATATGGCACGGGGAGTAGACCTTCCCATTTAACACAGGAACACTGACGGATCTGCTAGTTATAATATTGGAATAATGGAGAGGTGTTAAAATATAAAGCATTTTCTTTCCTAATGTGGAATGAATCTGTACATGATACCAAATCTGACACGTGTTAAATGTACATTGCAGTGCCAGTATGTACAAGTGTTTTTTTTTGTTTTGTTGCAATAAGGACTGTCCAGTTTTAAGTATGGCTCAGTGCTGCTGCATGTGATTTTTAATAAAAAAGGTTTGGGGGGGGTAGAAGCACTGGCTCCAAATGGGAGAATGGATCCCAGGACAAGCTGCCTGGAAGACAGGCCTGATGATAGGGCTTGTGAAAGTGTAAGTGGTGGATGATTTTTTGGTATGGGTACATCAGCCGAGAGGAAATAAAAACAAAAACGGTTATAGGTTGCTGGGTATATTCAGCAATGAGAACAAACTAGTGGTGAAGGGCACGTTATTACAATACTAGAGTGACATACATTAAGTTGTATAATGAATGAATGAGAGATGCTAATAAATAGTGGGAACAAACTCTGCTTATAGGGAGAGGAAGGAAATCACCAAAAGAGATGGGCAAGGGAAGAAGTGCAGATGATTGAAGGTACATGGAGCTGCAGCAGTAAATGACACAATAAAATCAGCATTTGGGGCAAGGTATGACCCCCACAATGGAGAGAGGGAGTGGTGCTAACAGATGCACTCACTTGGAAGTGGAGGTGGAGAAAGACGTGGCTGATTCACCACTATTTACATCTATATGGGCAAGTAAACTGGTATATAATACCCATGCCAGAGAGAAGACAAGGCAGAGGAGGAGAGAGAAATACAGGGTCAGATCCCCTGAAGAGGAAGGAGTCTGAGACGGACTTCAAATGGAGGAGGATCAGAGGAGAAGTCCAGAGACATCCAAACCCAGGCAAATGGTAGAGTCAATGTTAATGGCCAATTAGTTAGAAAAAGGTATATCAGGCTCTGTTTGTGTAAGGTGAACTAGGCATGGCATTACAGCGCAGTATTTGCAGGATCCTTTGGAGGGAGCCTCAGAAAACTAGAGCTTTACTATGTGTGTTTATTGTCTGTTCTCTTCCAGGTGAAACAAAATGTCACATGGAAGAAAAGGATGAGGAAGAGTAGACGGAGGAAGAGGAGGCATAACTGTATGAGGGATAAAAGGATGAACTGATGGAAAACAGACTTCAGAGTGAGGTAAGACTTTATTTTTGTTAAAGAAGAGAGAGTAAAAGTTGTATTATGAACCCAAACATCAACTGAAATGTGATTTCTATATAGAGAAAAATATTACTTAAAATGTTTTATAAATGAAAAAGAATAGTATACCTTGAATACAGAGGAGAGTTTATCCCCTAAGCCCATTAAGAATTATCAGTGGACATATGTAAGTTTGGGCAATGCAAATGTTAGCTTATTAAAGTTTGTAAAAGACAGTTATATTTTACAAAGCCATTAGGAGTTGAATCTGTTTTGTGTTAGCTAAACATGGACTAGGTATCTTTAAACAATGCACTTTCTATTCCAATGCTATATTTTCAGAGTAGTGGAATTATGATGTGAAATAGCCAGTATTGTCACTAGTTAATTGTAGTAAGGGCCAAATTCAGCACAAGGTGACCTATGCAAATGTCTAGGGCTCAGTGATGGCTGGGGTCCTGGTCCAGTCACAAAAAAAAAAAGAAAAAAAAAAGAAAACCCAGATTACTATTAAACTCATCTGCCATGTATGCAATAGCTACAGCATTTTGAGCCAATGAAATTTCTAGCATTTCACCTAATGAGACTGCCAGCATTTGGGAAATTGAGAACTCCAGAGAGCCTTTTTTCTTATGATACAGTAACCGTGCAGTAATGATACCAGAGATTGAAAAGGTGCTCTGTGTGTGCATGTGTCATGTCTATATATGAGGGTGTGTGTGTGTGTGTGTGTGTGTGTGTGTGTGTGTGTGTGTGTATCTAGCTCCAGATCACTTGCTTTCCAAGGATGAAACAACCTGCTTCCCTTGATTACATAGAAGAAATAATGTTCTCTTTACAAGCTTAATGTTTTATCTGCTTATTTGGATAACAAGCTGCAAGTCAACAATATGTTATGATAGTTTTTCTTGTAGAAGAAATACAAACAACTTCACTAATTTATTTGTTAGCTAAGTCCCAGGAGCAGTGTCTGGTTAACAGACTTGTTCACAGTAGGCAAAAGTAGGTAGAAATAATCAAAGCTTGTACCCCTGACCACAGGAAACAGCTTACTTATAGCTTAGAGTCTTAATCCTCTGCACTAACTGCCAGACCTTTATTAACTTCTACATTTTCTGATAAATCACTGAGGATTACATTCGGTCAATAATGCTAATCATTAGAGTTTTATAATACGAACCAAAGCAACAATCCGTGGTGAAGTACAGCTGACCAGATAAACGAAAACACTCTTGATATATAAAAAAGATTTTAATCCACAGTATTGTAGCAAACACAATACAGATAGAGATGCAGTTGATAAGCGCTTTCACCCAAAGTGAGCTTCATCAGATCGTATTACTGCTACCCATCAATCCTTTATATACAATTCATAAAACACAATGTAATTCAATTGTTCAATAATTCAATAAAACAATCATGATTTTTTAAAAAAATATATATATATATATATATATATATATATATATATATGCTGTCACTGAGGTGCATTGTAAATATTATGTAAAATTCTAAATCATAACTTATACTCCTGTGAATATACTTTCTAAAAACTTGTTATAATGTAAACAAGATAAATAAAAGAAATGTATATGTACATATGTAAGTGCTATATATGAAATGAAAATAAAAAGTGAAGTATGTGTGCGTATTGTGTATTATTGAGCATATGGAAGAAATTTTAAAAGGATCTATTATATTATATTATATGTTTATTTATATATATGTGTAAATGAATCAAAGAATAAATGCATAAATTATATGACAACTCAATATTTCATATACCAGTATGTATCAAAATTGGTCTAAAACTAGAACATAAGAAATATATATGTACATACATCTCTAATGAACAGCTCATTACTTATAAATCATATATCGTATAAAACTATACATAATATGCTTGAATATCATAAAACCACATGTATATGCCTGACACGCTGGTAAAAAACTATGCTATCTAAGTTTAACATTAATATTCCTTCTCTTCTTCAGAGCCGGTTTTATAGAGGCTCTCTCATTCAAACCTGAGCCCCTATCAGCTCTTAACCTCACAATCCACTTACTTTCTCTGTCCTCAGTGTGATTTCTAACATCCCCACCTCTGATATTAGGTTTAATTACTTCTAGTGCCCTGAATAAGAAACAGTGTGTTCTACCTGCCTCTACCACATGTTTAGCAAGAGCATTATGTGTATTACCTTTCCTCATATGGTATATATGCTCACGTATTCTGTCCTTAAATTGGCGGTTGGTTTTGCCAACATAGAATGCCTTACATATCTGGCAAACTGCCAGATATATGATGTATTATACATACTGAAGATGAGATATGTACTGGCAATGATAGTTTAGTACAGAATAAAGTACACACTGAACCCATAGCAACGAATTTATATCCTGACATAAGAGTTGTGAATAGGGTGGTGAACCAAGATAAAATAGACAATGTAGAGGTGGTTAGACCTAAGGTCACTAACAAGAATATAAGTATCTTGTTTACATTATAACAAGTTTTTAGAAAGTATATTCACAGGAGTATAAGTTATGATTTAGAATTTTACATAATATTTACAATGCACCTCAGTGACAGCATATATATATATATATTTTTTTAAAAAATCATGATTGTTTTATTGAATTATTGAACAATTGAATTACATTGTGTTTTATGAATTGTATATAAAGGATTGATGGGTAGCAGTAATACGATCTGATGAAGCTCACTTTGGGTGAAAGCGCTTATCAACTGCATCTCTATCTGTATTGTGTTTGCTACAATACTGTGGATTAAAATCTTTTTTATATATCAAGAGTGTTTTCGTTTATCTGGTCAGCTGTACTTCACCACGGATTGTTGCTTTGGTTCGTATTATACATATTTGCCGTGTATTGTGGGGTATTTATCCGTATAAGGCAACCTTTGGTACTTTTATTTGAGTTTACATTTATCCTTGCCTTATTGGAAGCAGACCAGTTTGCATTGTTATTCGAACTATTACGTACACATGCCTAATACCAAGGAAATGGAGAATGAATCGAATCAAGTTGACATTGAGCTTGACTATCAGCCCCGGGGTGGAGACCTGGGCTCGTCGGCTCACTTAGTCAAGAGATTCGAACAACAGTTACAGTGTTCTAAGGCTGTATCCTGGCAATTCACTAGCGAGTCGCGTTGTGATGACGATAACACGCCGACCATGGACTTAGAGAAACTACAACACATGCTTGACAAAATAGAAAAAGATTTTGGCCGTTTGAAGAGGCTACAGACTCAGCGTATGCACTTTCAGTACTGTCTGACTGAACGGATTGTGCCAAGAGGACTTCGCGTGTTTAACATGCCGAACCAGGGGGAACAACACCCGGAGTTGATGACCAGATGGCAGCAAATCAATTTAGAGGTCAGTAGGCAGTACATGCAGCTACTGATAGACTATTTTTTACCGGAGGAGAATGAACTGATTGAAAATATCAAAACACAGAGATCGGACTTATGTAATATGTTTCCTGATGTTGTAACTATGCCTTTGTTTGAAAGTTTGTTAGACGGCATTTCGGCATTGGAACGCAAATTATTACAACAGAAACAAAATAAAATTAGACGTGACCACAAGGATTTTTCCTTGGGCCACGTCTTTGTTTGGCCAAGGCATGATGGTAGACACAATGATAAAGAAAATATTGAGGTGGGTGAATTATCTAATGGGCAGAATGTGCAAAGTAAAACTAGTGATACTTCAAGATTTAGGAATAGTCAGTTAGTACATGCTGACAGAATTAATCATTATACGAATAATGACACAGGTTACACACCAAATAAAAGAAGTAAGATAAGTGCTCAAGATGCAACACATGAGGCCTGTCATGAGGTGGAACCTCGACACAATGAAGGCTTGAGGAGGTTAGCTGACATAGATACTGATACTGAGGATGTAATCAGTATTATACATACTGAAGATGAGATATGTACTGGCAATGATAGTTTAGTACAGAATAAAGTACACACTGAACCCATAGCAACAAATTTATATCCTGACATAAGAGTTGTGAATAGGGTGGTGAACCAAGATAAAATAGACAATGTAGAGGTGGTTAGACCTAAGGTCACTAACAAGAATATAAGTATGATTAATACAATAAATGGAGAGATCCCTTTTCCCCTACCAGTGAGGAAGGGCAGAGGTATGAAGAGAAAGCGCTCTATGAGCAGAGGGCGACAGAAAAGGAAGGGTTCAGGGAACTATCAACCCCAACCGCAACACACTATAAAGAGAATGTGGAAAAACAAGATAGGACAGCAACATTAACAGAGAGACACTTAAACAATAATAGTATGAAGAATGACAATTCTTTAGTATTCAATATATCTAGCTATGAATTGACATACCATGAGATGAAATTATTGAACAAAGGACTTAACTTTATCCCCAGTGGTAATAGCATTTTGGCAGATATTATATTAGACACCAGAATGTTTTGCAGGAATTTAATGTTAAAGATACTTTTTCCTAGTAATGCTGGAATTATTGAGGACGGAAGAGGGACAATGCCAACATTTAGGAATTTAAGTAGTTTTACACCTACACATCACCCGTTAGTAGAAGCTTATTTGCAGCTAACAGAAGATGAGCTACACAAATACTATACTAACAACACATATAGTAAAAGAAGGGACAATCTTAGTAGAAAGGAAAGGGAGAGTCTACGGAATCTACAGATGAATAACAACATAGTTATTAGACCTGCGGACAAAGGAGGACAGGTTGTCATCATGGACACTATTTATTATTACAAAGCTATGTTGAATTTGTTAAATGATAAATTTTATCTAAGAGTTGATGGTGAGGTTGTGACGATGATTATATCACATGTGGGGAACATCTTACTGGATATGTTTAATGGTGGCATTATTGAGAAGGAGCTGTTTGAATATCTTAAGATCTTAAACCCTTTGGTTCCTGTAATACAAGGCTTTCCTAAGATACACAAGAGTGTCAGCGAACCACCTATGAGACCAGTGGTGTCTGGACAAGGTTGGATAACTGAACATATTTCAGTATATATTGAAAAACATTTACATCCTGTTTTAAACAACAATCATATTATATTAAGAGATTCTAAGCATTTTCTAATTGAATTATATGAATGTATAAGTAAATTGGTGGATGTTGATGATTTGGTGTTGGTTACACTTGATATCCAATCTTTATTTACAGTGCTACCTAATGACTTAGGTCACATATATATCAGTGAATATCTATTGAAGCACAGTACATATGCACCAATACTGATTGATCTATTGACACATTTTATGGATATAGTATTGGGTAACAATGTGTTCATGTTTGATGACATAGTATATCAACAGCAAGCTGGAGTTGCCATGGGTACGCCCTGTGCAAACAGCTATGCGAACATGTTTCTAGCCCATTGGGAGAACGAAATATTGTTTGAAACCGTTGAATACAAGGAATCTGTAGTATTCTACAGACGTTTTGTAGACAACGTCTTTTTGTTATGGAGAGGAGACATAAATTTGTTGAAGGGATTTCTTGAGATGATCAATAATTTAACTAGTTACCTGGTTTTCACAATGAACTATTCCACTGACAAGATAGATTTTTTGGATTTATTTGTTGAGAAATTAGGTAATGGCTTGATTAACACAGGTGTGTATCGCAAACCCTGTCATCATAACACAATACTATACAGAGGTAGCATGCACCCACATTATATATTTAAGAACATTATAAGAGGTCAAGGCATGCGTATTTCCAGATTGAATGCCACAGATACAGGTTTTAGAACAGGGATCAGTGATCTAAGAGATAGGCTGACGGAACATGGTTATAATTGCAAGGAGATTGACAACCAGCTGTTTGATATACATGAATTGAGACAGGGTAGAGCAGCACCATACTATGGACCTGAACGAGAGAAGGTAAATAGTTCGCCAATTATCAGGAAAGAAGTGAAGCTATCCATGCCATATACCAATGATCATAAGGCTCTTAAGGAGATATTTAGTAAACATTGGTCAGTTTTGTGTACAGATGATAGAATTAAACAAGTAGTAGGAGAGGAACCACGATTTTTATTTAGAAACAAGTTGAATCTTAGGAGGTTGCTATGTTATTCTAACAAAGACAAACAAATAGCAGCACCAAGTTACACGAAGGCATGTGGCCATTGTAATCAATGCATATATATTGACCATGAAACGACATTTACCCATCCTGACTCACATGTGCAATTTAGAACTCAGGTAGAGGCCACGTGCATGAGTATGAACATCATATATCTGGCAGTTTGCCAGATATGTAAGGCATTCTATGTTGGCAAAACCAACCGCCAATTTAAGGACAGAATACGTGAGCATATATACCATATGAGGAAAGGTAATACACATAATGCTCTTGCTAAACATGTGGTAGAGGCAGGTAGAACACACTGTTTCTTATTCAGGGCACTAGAAGTAATTAAACCTAATATCAGAGGTGGGGATGTTAGAAATCACACTGAGGACAGAGAAAGTAAGTGGATTGTGAGGTTAAGAGCTGATAGGGGCTCAGGTTTGAATGAGAGAGCCTCTATAAAACCGGCTCTGAAGAAGAGAAGGAATATTAATGTTAAACTTAGATAGCATAGTTTTTTACCAGCGTGTCAGGCATATACATGTGGTTTTGCGCATATTCAAGCATATTACGTATAGTTTTATACGATATATGATTTATAAGTAATGAGCTGTTCATTAGAGATGTATGTACATATATATTTCTTATGTTCTAGTTTTAGACCAATTTTGATACATACTGGTATATGAAATATTGAGTTGTCATATAATTTATGCATTTATTCTTTGATTCATTTACACATATATATAAATAAACATATAATATAATATAATAGATCCTTTTAAAATTTCTTCCATATGCTCAATAATACACAATACGCACACATACTTCACTTTTTATTTTCATTTCATATATAGCACTTACATATGTACATATACATTTCTTTTATTTATCTTGTTTACATTATAACAAGTTTTTAGAAAGTATATTCACAGGAGTATAAGTTATGATTTAGAATTTTACATAATATTTACAATGCACCTCAGTGACAGCATATATATATATATATATATATATATATATATTTTTAAAAAATCATGATTGTTTTATTGAATTATTGAACAATTGAATTACATTGTGTTTTATGAATTGTATATAAAGGATTGATGGGTAGCAGTAATACGATCTGATGAAGCTCACTTTGGGTGAAAGCGCTTATCAACTGCATCTCTATCTGTATTGTGTTTGCTACAATACTGTGGATTAAAATCTTTTTTATATATCAAGAGTGTTTTCGTTTATCTGGTCAGCTGTACTTCACCACGGATTGTTGCTTTGGTTCGTATTATACATATTTGCCGTGTATTGTGGGGTATTTATCCGTATAAGGCAACCTTTGGTACTTTTATTAGAGTTTTACAGTTCATGTTCAGAAACTGCATGTCAATGCAACATCGGTTGTTCTATTAGTGTTTCAAGTGAATTGCATTTCTCTGTTTGGCACTTAAGGCCCTCAACTGTTAATGACCTGCTTCCTATGGTCAGATGTACAGGGTATGAATCCTTCTACCTCCATTTGCCAACTATGTGACTTTGAGCAAGTCAGTCAGGCAGTGCTTCTGGGTCACCTCTAAAAATAGACACAATAATATTTCAAATGTATTTATTTTATGTATTTGACATTTGTTAACCGGGACAGTCCAACTGAGCTAGTGACCTTATAGTGGAGACCCAGGGAGAAAAGCTCCACAAAAAGTAAGAGAATATAAATACATAAAGAAATATATACTACAAGCTATACATACAAAAACGAAGATGACTTGCAAAATTACAATATAGAACAAATAAGAAAAATGAGGATAGAAGCAAAATAACAGGTAGAAAAAAAAAGAATAAAAGGGATTATCCACGGTATATAGAATTTAGGGAAGAAATTCAAGTAGGGTGATTACACTGACAAATCCAGGTACTATATAGGTAATTTTTTAGAGCTTTCTTAAACTCATGGACTTGAGGAATGAATCTGAGGTACAGGGGGAGCTTATTCCAAGCAAGAGCAGGAATGTAACTGCAAAGACTTTGGCCAATAGATTTACTTGGTTTGTATATCTGTAAGAGACATTTATCTGAACTTTGGAAGGTCCACATGTGTGTGCGTGTGTGCATGTGTGCATGTGTGCGTGCACGCGCATGTGTGTGTGTGAGCACGCATGTGTGTGTATCTGTGTGTGCATGTGTGTTTGTATGTGTATGTGTGAGTGCATGTCTGCACTCTGTGTGCATGTGTCTCCGTGTGCATGAGTTTGCATGTGTATGTTTGAGTGCATATCTGCACTGTGTGTGTGTTTGTATGCATGTGTGTGTGCGTGTGCATGTGTGCATGTGCGTGTGTGTGTGAAGAACTACAAGGTGAAACTATAGAAAAAAGATGCACTAAGTGAAGTCCAGAAACTAGTAAATAAAGATACACATATATGATGGAAAACAGGTTTGGGGTATTAGAAACAGAGGAAGAGGTACTTGTGAGATCTGAGTCAGAAAAAAGATTGGAAGGTATTACTGGGGGAAGAATGAGGGGGAGACCAAGAAGGCCTAAAGATGAACTGAAAAACTAAAAAGCAAAAAATGAAAAGGCTAACATAAGTATAGCATCACTGAAGGTGAGTAGCATGAAAAGTGATGTTAGAATAATGACAGTGTTTCAATGGCAAAACATAGATGCAGAGGTAACTTTTTTGATATAAGATGTACATATAAGGAAAGGAGAGGAAGGTGAGATGATGTAGAAAAGAAAGGTGGTGTGTGCTAGAGCAAGAGATACATGATCAGGTATTGCAGTATTACTAAAAATGAAGAGATGCAAATATTAGATATAAGGAGGGGGTAACAGACAGAATTCTAGTAAATATTAGATATAAGGAGGCGGTAACAGACAGAATTCTAGTAAATATTAGATATAAGGAGGCGGTAACAGACAGAATTCTAATAAATATTAGATATAAGGAGGCGGTAACAGACAGAATTCTAGTAAATATTAGATATAAAGAGGTGGTAACAGACAGAATTCTAGTAAATATTAGATATAAGGAGGCGGTAACAGACAGAATTCTAGTAAATATTAGACATAAGGTGGTGGTAACAGACAGAATTCTAGTAAATATTAGATATAAGGAGGCGGTAACAGACAGAAATCTAGTAAATATTAGATATAAAGAGGCGGTAACAGACAGAATTCTAGTAAATATTAGATATAAGAAGGCGGTAACAGACAGAATTCTAGTAAATATTAGATATAAGGAGGTAGCAACAGACAGAATTCTAGTAAATATTAGATATAAGGAGGCGGTAACAGAATTCTAGTAAATATTAGATATAAAGAGGCGGTAACAGACAAAATTCTAGTAAATATTAGATATAAGGAGGTGGTAACAGACAGAATTCTAGTAAATATTAGATATAAGGAGGCGGTAACAGACAGAATTCTAGTAAATATTAGATATAAGGTGGCGGTAACAGACAGAATTCTAGTAAATATTAGATATAAGGTGGCGGTAACAGACAGAATTCTAGTAAATATTAGATATAAGGTGGCGGTAACAGACAGAATTCTAGTAAATATTAGATATAAGGAGGCGGTAACAGACAGAATTCTAGTAAATATTAGATATAAGGAGGTAACAGACAGAATTCTAGTAAATATTAGATATAAGGAGGCGGTAACAGACAGAATTCTAGTAAATATTAGATATAAGGAGGCGGTAACAGACAGAATTCTAGTAAATATTAGATATAAGGAGGCAGTAACAGACAGAATTCTAGTAAATATTAGATATAAGGAGGCGGTAACAGACAGAATTCTAGTAAATATTAGATATAAAGAGGCGGTAACAGACAGATTTATAGCAAATATTAGATATAAGGAGGCGGTAACAGACAGAATTCTAGTAAATATTAGATATAAGGTGGCGGTAACAGACAGAATTCTAGTAAATATTAGATATAAGGTGGCGGTAACAGACAGAATTCTAGTAAATATTAGATATAAGGAGGCGGTAACAGACAGAATTCTAGTAAATACTAGATATAAGGAGGCGGTAACAGACAGAATTCTAGTAAATATTAGATATAAGGAGGCGGTAACAGACAGAATTCTAGTAAATATTAGATATAAGGAGGCGGTAACAGACAGAATTCTAGTAAATATTAGATATAAGGAGGCGGTAACAGAATTCTAGTAAATATTAGATATAAGGAGGCGGTAACAGACAGAATTATGGTAAATATTAGATATAAGGAGGCGGTAACAGACAGAATTCTAGTAAATATTAGATATAAGGAGGCGGTAACAGACAGAATTCTAGTAAATATTAGATATAAGGTGACTGTAACAGACAGAATTCTAGTAAATATTAGATATAAGGAGGCGGTAACAGACAGAATTCTAGTAAATATTAGATATAAGGAGGCGGTAACAGCCAGAATTCTAGTAAATATTAGATATAAGGAGGCGGTAACAGACAGAATTCTAGTAAATATTAGATATAAGGAGGCGGTAACAGACAGAATTCTAGTAAATATTAGATATAAGGAGGCGGTAACAGACAGAATTCGAGTAAATATTAGATATAAGGAGGCGGTAACAGACAAAATTCTAGCAAATATTAGATATAAGGAGGCAGTAACAGACAGAATTCTAGTAAATATTAGATATAAGGAGGCGGTAACAGACAGAATTCTCATACATATTAGATATAAGGTGGCGGTAACAGATAGAATTCTAGTAAATATTAGATATAAGGTGGCGGTAACAGACAGAATTCTAGTAAATATTAGATATAAGGAGGCGGTAACAGACAGAATTCTAGTAAATATTAGATATAAGGAGGCGGTAACAGACAGAATTCTAGTAAATATTAGATATAAGGAGGCGGTAACAGACAGAATTCTAGTAAATATTAGATATAAGGAGGCGGTAACAGAATTCTAGTAAATATTAGATATAAGGCGGTAACAGACAGAATTCTAGTAAATATTAGATATAAGGAGGCGGTAACAGACAGAATTCTAGTAAATATTAGATATAAGGAGGCAGTAACAGACAGAATTCTAGTAAATATTAGATATAAGGTGGCGGTAACAGACAGAATTCTAGTAAATATTAGATATAAGGTGACTGTAACAGACAGAATTCTAGTAAATATTAGATATAAGGTGGCGGTAACAGACAGAATTCTAGTAAATATTAGATATAAGGTGGCGGTAACAGACAGAATTCTAGTAAATATTAGATATAAGGAGGCGGTAACAGACAGAATTCTAGTAAATATTAGATATAAGGAGGCGGTAACAGACAGAATTCTAGTAAATATTAGATATAAGGTGGTAACAGACAGAATTCTAGTAAATATTAGATATAAGGAGGCGGTAACAGACAGAATTCTAGTAAATATTAGATATAAGGAGGCGGTAACAGACAGAATTCTAGTAAATATTAGATATAAGGAGGCGGTAACAGACAGAATTCTAGTAAATATTAGATATAAGGAGGCGGTAACAGACAGAATTCTAGTAAATATTAGATATAAGGAGGCGGTAACAGACAGAATTCTAGTAAATATTAGATATAAGGAAGGTAACAGACAGAATTCTAGCAAATATTAGATATAAGGAGGCAGTACAGACAGAATTCTAGTAAATATTAGATATAAGGAGGCGGTAACAGACAGAATTCTCATAAATATTAGATATATGGTGGCGGTAACAGACAGAATTCTAGTAAATATTAGATATAAGGTGGCGGTAACAGACAGAATTCTAGTAAATATTAGATATAAGGGCGGTAACAGACAGAATTCTAGTAAATATTACATATAAGGCGGTAACAGACAGAATTCTAGTAAATATTAGATATAAGGAGGTAACAGACAGAATTCTAGTAAATATTAGATATAAGGAGGCGGTAACAGACAGAATTCTAGTAAATATTAGATATAAGGAGGCGGTAACAGACAGAATTCTAGTAAATATTAGATATAAGGAGGCGGTAACAGACAGAATTCTAGTAAATATTAGATATAAGGAGGCGGTAACAGACAGAATTCTAGTAAATATTAGATATAAGGTGGCGGTAACAGACAGAATTCTAGCAAATATTAGATACAAGGTGACTGTATCAGACAGAATTCTAGTAAATATTAGATATAAGGTGGCGGTAACAGACAGAATTCTAGTAAATATTAGATATAAGGTGGCGGTAACAGACAGAATTCTAGTAAATATTAGATATAAGGAGGCGGTAACAGACAGAATTCTAGTAAATATTAGATATAAGGAGGGGGTAACAGACAGAATTCTAGTAAATATTAGATATAAGGAGGCGGTAACAGACAGAATTCTAGTAAATATTAGATATAAGGTGGCGGTAACAGACAGAATTCTAGTAAATATTAGATATAAGGAGCCGGTAAGAGACAGAATTCTAGTAAATATTAGATATAAGGAGGCGGTAACAGACAGAATTCTAGTAAATATTAGATATAAGGAGGCGGTAACAGACAGAATTCTAGTAAATATTAGATATAAGGAGGCGGTAACAGAATTCTAGTAAATATTAGATATAAGGAGGCGGTAACAGACAGAATTCTAGTAAATTAGATATAAGGAGGCAGTAACAGACAGAATTCTAGTAAATATTAGATATAAGGTGGCAGTAACAGACAGAATTCTAGTAAATATTAGATATAAGGTGGCGGTAACAGACAGAATTCTAGTAAATATTAGATATAAGGAGGCGGTAACAGACAGAATTTGAGTAAATATTAGATATAAGGAGGCGGTAACAGACAGAATTCTAGCAAATATTAGATATAAGGAGGCAGTAACAGACAGAATTCTAGTAAATATTAGATATAAGGAGGCGGTAACAGACAGAATTCTCATAAATATTAGATATAAGGTGGCGGTAACAGACAGAATTCTAGTAAATATTAGATATAAGGTGGCGGTAACAGACAGAATTCTAGTAAATATTAGATATAAGGAGGCGGTAACAGACAGAATTCTAGTAAATATTAGATATAAGGAGGCGGTAACAGACAGAATTCTAGTAAATATTAGATATAAGGAGGCGGTAACAGACAGAATTCTAGTAAATATTAGATATAAGGAGGTAACAGAATTCTAGTAAATATTAGATATAAGGCGGTAACAGTCAGAATTCTAGTAAATATTAGATATAAGGAGGCAGTAACAGACAGAATTCTAGTAAATATTAGATATAAGGAGGTGGTAGCAGACAGAATTCTAGTAAATATTAGATACAAGGAGGCGGTAACAGAATTCTAGTAAATATTAGATATAAGGAGGCGGTAACAGACAGAATTCTAGTAAATATTAGATATAAGGAGGCGGTAACAGACAGAATTCTAGTAAATATTAGATATAAGGAGGCGGTAACAGAATTCTAGTAAATATTAGATATAAGGAGGCGGTAACAGACA
Source organism: Protopterus annectens (assembly GCF_019279795.1). Lineage (NCBI taxonomy): Eukaryota > Metazoa > Chordata > Ceratodontiformes > Protopteridae > Protopterus > Protopterus annectens. The sequence continues at coordinate 706,848,342 of NC_056751.1, read as the reverse complement.
GAATTCTAGTAAATATTAGATATAAGGAGGCAGTAACAGACAGAATTCTAGTAAATATTAGATATAAGGAGGCGGTAACAGACAGAATTCTAGTAAATATTAGATATAAGGTGGCGGTAACAGACAGAATTCTAGTAAATATTAGATATAAGGAGGCGGTAACAGACAGAATTCTAGTAAATATTAGATATAAGGAGGCGGTAACAGACAGAATTCTAGTAAATATTAGATATAAGGAGGCGGTAACAGACAGAATTCTAGTAAATATTAGATACAAGGAGGCGGTAACAGAATTCTAGTAAATATTAGATATAAGGAGGCGGTAACAGACAGAATTCTAGTAAATATTAGATATAAGGAGGCGGTAACAGACAGAATTCTAGTAAATATTAGATATAAGGAGGTAACAGACAGAATTCTAGTAAATATTAGATATAAGGAGGCGGTAACAGACAGAATTCTAGTAAATATTAGATATAAGGAGGCGGTAACAGACAGAATTCTAGTAAATATTAGATATAAGGTGGCGGTAACAGACAGAATTCTAGTAAATATTAGATATAAGGAGGTAACAGACAGAATTCTAGTAAATATTAGATATAAGGAGGTAACAGACAGAATTCTAGTAAATATTAGATATAAGGAGGCGGTAACAGACAGAATTCTAGTAAATATTAGATATAAGGAGGCGGTAACAGACAGAATTCTAGTAAATATTAGATATAAGGAGGCGGTAGCAGACAGAATTCTAGTAAATATTAGATATAAGGAGGCGGTAACAGACAGAATTCTAGTAAATATTAGATATAAGGTGGCGGTAACAGACAGAATTCTAGTAAATATTAGATATAAGGTGGCGGTAACAGACAGAATTCTAGTAAATATTAGATATAAGGTGGTGGTAACAGACAGAATTCTAGTAAATATTAGATATAAGGAGGCGGTAACAGACAGAATTCTAGTAAATATTAGATATAAGGAGGCGGTAACAGACAGAATTCTAGTAAATATTAGATACAAGGAGGCGGTAACAGACAGAATTCTAGTAAATATTAGATATAAGGAGGCGGTAACAGACAGAATTCTAGTAAATATTAGATATAAGGAGGCGGTAACAGACAGAATTCTAGTAAATATTAGATATAAGGAGGTGGTAACAGACAGAATTCGAGTAAATATTAGATATAAGGAGGCGGTAACAGACAGAATTCTAGCAAATATTAGATATAAGGAGGCAGTAACAGACAGAATTCTAGTAAATATTAGATATAAGGAGGCTGTAACAGACAGAATTCTCATAAATATTAGATATAAGGTGGCGGTAACAGACAGAATTCTAGTAAATATTAGATATAAGGTGGCGGTAACAGACAGAATTCTACTAAATATTAGATATAAGGAGGCGGTAACAGACAGAATCCTAGTAAATATTAGATATAAGGAGGCGGTAACAGACAGAATTCTAGTAAATATTAGATATAAGGAGGCGGTAACAGACAGAATTCTAGTAAATATTAGATATAAGGAGGCGGTAACAGACAGAATTCTAGTAAATATTAGATATAAGGAGGCAGTAACAGACAGAATTCTAGTAAATATTAGATATAAGGAGGCAGTAACAGACAGAATTCTAGTAAATATTAGATATAAGGAGGCGGTAACAGACAGAATTCTAGTAAATATTAGATATAAGGAGGCGGTAACAGACAGAATTCTAGTAAATATTAGATATAAGGTGGCGGTAACAGACAGAATTCTAGTAAATATTAGATATAAGGTGGTAACAGACAGAATTCTAGTAAATATTAGATATAAGGAGGCGGTAACAGACCGAATTCTAGTAAATATTAGATATAAGGAGGCGGTAACAGATAGAATTCTCATAAATATTAGATATAAGGTGGCGGTAACAGAATTCTAGTAAATATTAGATATAAGGTGGCAGTAACAGACAGAATTCTAGTAAATATTATATATAAGGAAGCGGTAACAGACAGAATTCTAGTAAATATTATATATAAGGAGGTGGTAACAGATAGAATTCTAGTAAATATTAGATATAAGGAGGCGGTAACAGACAGAATTCTAGTAAATATTAGATATAAGGAGGTGGTAACAGACAGAATTCTAGTAAATATTAGATATAATGTGGCGGTAACAGACAGAATTCTAGTAAATATTAGATATAAGGAGGCGGTAACAGACAGAATTCTAGTAAATATTAGACATAAGGAGGCGGTAACAGACAGAATTCTTGTAAATATTAGATATAAGGAGGTGGTAACAGACAGAATTCTAGTAAATATTAGATATAGGGTGGCGGTAACAGACAGAATTCTAGTAAATATTAGATATAAGGTGGCGGTAACAGACAGAATTCTAGTAAATATTAGATATAAGGTGGCGGTAACAGACAGAATTCTAGTAAATATTAGATATAAGGAGGTAACAGACAGAATTCTAGTAAATATTAGATATAAGGAGGCGGTAACAGACAGAATTCTAGTAAATATTAGATATAAGGAGGCGGTAACAGACAGAATTCTAGTAAATATTAGATATAAGGCGGTAACAGACAGAATTCTAGTAAATATTAGATATAAGGAGGCGGTAACAGACAGAATTCTAGTAAATATTAGATATAAGGTGGCGGTAACAGACAGAATTCTAGTAAATATTAGATATAAGGAGGCGGTAACAGACAGAATTCTAGTAAATATTAGATATAAGGCGGTAACAGACAGAATTCTAGTAAATATTAGATATAAGGAGGCGGTAACAGACAGAATTCTAGTAAATATTAGATATAAGGTGGCGTTGACAGACAGAATTCTAGTAAATATTAGATATAAGGAGGCGGTAACAGACAGAATTCTAGTAAATATTAGATATAAGGAGGCGGTAACAGACAGAATTCTAGTAAATATTAGATATAAGGAGGTGGTAACAGACAGAATTCTAGTAAATATTAGATATAAGGAGGCGGTAACAGACAGAATTCTAGTAAATATTAGATATAAGGAGGCGGTAATAGACAGAATTCTAGTAAATATTAGATATAAGGAGGCGGTAACAGACAGAATTCTAGTAAATATTAGATATAAGGAGCCGGTAACAGACAGAATTCTAGCAAATATTAGATATAAGGAGGCGGTAACAGACAGAATTCTAGTAAATATTAGATATAAGGTGGCGGTAACAGACAGAATTCTCATAAATATTAGATATAAGGTGGCGGTAACAGACAGAATTCTGATAATATTAGATATAAGTTGGTGGTAACAGACAGAATTCTAGTAAATATTAGATATAAGGTGGCGGTAACAGATAGAATTCTAGTAAATATTAGATATAAGGAGGCGGTAACAGGCAGAATTCTAGTAAATATTAGATATAAGGAGGTGGTAACAGACAGAATTCTAGTAAATATTAGATATAAGGAGGCGGTAACAGACAGAATTCTAGTAAATATTAGATATAAGGAGGTAACAGACAGAATTCTAGTAAATATTAGATATAAGGAGGCGGTAACAGACAGAATTCTAGTAAATATTAGATATAAGGTGGTGGTAACAGACAGAATTCTAGTAAATATTAGATATAAGGAGGCAGTAACAGACAGAATTCTAGTAAATATTAGATATAAGGAGGTGGTAACAGACAGAATTCTAGTAAATATTAGATATAAGGAGGCGGTAACAGACAGAATTCTAGTAAATATTAGATATAAGGTGGCAGTAACAGACAGAATTCTAGTAAATATTAGATATAAGGAGGCGGTAACAGACAGAATTCTAGTAAATATTAGATATATGGAGGTGGTAACAGACAGAATTCTAGTAAATATTAGATATAAGGAGGCGGTAACAGACAGAATTCTAGTAAATATTAGATATAAGGAGGCGGTAACAGACAGAATTCTAGTAAATATTAGATATAAGGAGGCGGTAACAGACAGAATTCTAGTAAATATTAGATATAAGGAGGCGGTAACAGACAGAATTCTAGTAAATATTAGATTTAAGGAGGAGGTAACAGACAGAATTCTCATAAATTTTAGATATAAGGAGGCGGTAACAGACAGAATTCTAGTAAATATTAGATATAAGGAGGCGGTAACAGACAGAATTCTAGTAAATATTAGATATAAGGAGGCGGTAACAGACAGAATTCTAGTAAATATTAGATATAAGGAGGCGGTAACAGACAGAATTCTAGTAAATATTAGATATAAGGAGGCGGTAACAGACAGAATTCTAGTAAATATTAGATATAAGGTGGCGGTAACAGACAGAATTCTAGTAAATATTAGATATAAGGAGGTGGTAACAGACAGAATTCTAGTGTGTGATGTAGAAAGGGACAGAGGATGTTTAGAATAGTAGTAATGCATGCATATGTATTTTTACTTTGAATTTGTTAACCAGGGGTACAGCACTAAGCCATTGAACCATTTCAGTTCCAATCCAGTGAAAATGCAATAGTTACGTGACATTATATACAAAATGGAAGACAAAATGCAATATGTGCTTATGTTATATACAACACGAAAATCATAGTTGGCTTGAGGGAATAAAGACAATAGATAAATGACATTATATATAGAGCAAGTAGAGCTGCAGTAACTACAGAGGGATAAAATTGATCAGTCACAGCTTGAAGCTATGGGAAAGAGTAGTGGAAGCTAGGTTAAGAAGGGAGGTGATGATTAGTGATCAGCAGTATGGTTTAATGCCAGGAAAGAACACTACAGATGCAATATTTGCTCTGAGAGTGTTGTTGGAGAAATACAGCGAAGGTCAGAAGGAGTTGCATTGTGTCTTTGTGGACTTAGAGAAAGCATATGACAGGGTGCCTAGAGAGGAGTGGTGGTATTGTATGAGGAAGTTGGGAGTGGCAGAGAAGTATGTAAGAGTGGTACAGGATATGTACGAGGGTAGTGTGACATTGGTGAGGACTGCGGTGGGAGTGACATATACGTTTAAGGTGGAGGTGGGATTACATCAAGGATCAGCTCTGAGCCCTTTCTTATTTGCAGTGGTGATGGACAGGTTGACAGATGAGATCAGACAGGAGGCACCGTGGACTATAATGTTTGCAGATGACATTGTGATATGTAGTGAGAGTAGGGACTAGGTTGAGGAGACTCTGGAGAGGTGGAGATATGCTTTAGAGAGGAGATGAATGAAGGTCAGCAGGGCTAAAACAGAATATATGTGTGTAAATGTGAGGGAGGGTAGAGGAATAGTGAGGATGCAGGGAGTAGAGTTGGTAAAGGTGGATGAGTTTAAGTACTTGGGATCAACAGTTCAGAGTAATGGTGAGTGTGGAAGAGAGGTGAAGAAGAGAGTACAGGCAGGGTGGAATGGGTGGAGAAGAGTGTCAGGTGTGATTTGTGACAGACGAGTACCAGTAAGAGTGAAAGGGCAGGTCTACAACAGGGTAGTGAGACCAGCTATGTTATATGATTTGGAGACAGTGGCATTGAGGAAAAGGCAGGAGTCAGAGCTGGACATGGCAGAGTTAAAGATGTTAAGATTTGCACTGGGTGTGACTAGGATGGACAGGATTAGGAATCAGTATATTAGAGGGTCAGCTCAGGTTGGACAGTTTGGAGACAAAGCAGGAGATGTGAGATTGTGTTGGTTTGGACATGTGCTGAGGAGGGATGCTGGGTATATTGGGAAAAGGATGCTAAGGATGGAGCTGCCAGGTAAGAGGAAAAGAGGAAGGCCTAAGATAAGGTTTATGGAGGTGGTGAGAGAGGACATGCAGGTGGTTGGTGTAAAAGAGCAGGATGCAGAGGACAGGAAGAAATAGAAACAGATGATCCGCTGTGGCGACCCCTAACGGGAACAGCCGAAAGAAGATGATGATATACAGAGCAAGTACATATAAAGTGGAAATCAGAGTTGGTATACTGAAACAATCACAGTTACAAACAGAGTCAGAGCAAGGTACATAGACAAAGGAAGGGAATGCACAGGAAAAGTTATATGACCAGGGAGATAGCAGCTGCATTTTCCTCAAGTCCTGAAATGTGTTTTTATTTGTAAATGGAAAATGGGGAAAGAGGAATGATCTTTGAGAAAAGAAGAGAGATAGATTCCTGCAGTTTGGGACCGAGGACTGAGAAAGCATGGTCTCTGCAGTGAAGCCTAGTTTAGAGGGTTTGGAGGAAAGGACATGAGTGGTTAAGATGTCTAAGTTTGTACATCGTGGGCATCTCTTAATAATCCGGAAGCTAGTGGAAGGAAGTTGCCATTCTTGACAAGTTTAAACAGCTGACAGTCAAGTAGAATGTCAGCATGTTGTTTCACAGGTAGTCAGTTAGCTTTTTCAGTGGTTTTGCAATAGTGTTCAGATCTTGGGGATAGAGTGATAAATCTGCAAAAAGGCATTTGAGATGTACTAATTTGTGAATACATTTCCTTTAGAAGCTGCAGCAATTAGCAAGAGACATTATTTTAGCTGAGCTAGTAGGATACCTTTACCTGTGGCATTTCTACAGGGTCTTGATAGAAAATGGGAGATCCTATTAGCCCAGAATAGGGCAGAGTTGAGTGTGTGTGTGTGTGTGTGTGTGTGTGTGTGTGTGTGTGTGTGTGTGTGATGTGTGTGTGTGTGTGTGTGTGTGTGTGTGTGTGTGTGTGTGTGTGTGTAGTCCATGTGGAGTTACAGATTTAGGAAGCGGTCAAACCAAATCCCAAGGTATTTGAATGAAGTGGCATTTTCAATAGGGTTAAGACGATAAAGGATTTTTAAAGGCCTGGAAATAGAAGTAACTTTTTGCCTAGTGTCAAAAGCATTATCTTTGTTTTAGTGGAATTAAGTAGTGGTTATTTATCACTGACCAACTGAATAAGGGCGTGAAAATCAGCCTGAAGTTCAAGTTCAAGAGAAGAGACAGAATGGTTGGAGCAGAATAGGACCATGTCATCAGCATAAGGCAGTAGAGAATGATAGGGGTAAGTCAAAGGGCAGTTTGTTAATGTAGATAGAAAAGGGCAGAGGTGCCAGAATAGATCTTTGGGGGACACATTTGTGCAGAGGGACTGATGGAGAGGCTGATGAACTATAATTCACTTAGAAATGCTGGTTAAAGAGGTAGGCTTTGAACCAGGGCAGTGTGTCATCACTAATGCCTATTTCAGTGAGATGGTCTAGTAGAACTGCAGAATCCACAAGTTCAAAGGCTCTGGTAAGGTCAATTTTTAATTCATTTATTTTGTTTTATTTTAAATTTGTTTACTGGGAAAGTCTGACTGGGTGGAAACCCATTTTCAGAGGAGGCATAGGAAGAAAAGCTACACATATAGACAACAACAATGTAACAAAAACATTTAAACGGTTACATATACTGTACATATGTTAAAAGGATACACAGGATTCAGAGCTTAACTTCATCCACTCCAAGAGGAATGTTGTTGCTGAGAGTCTAGATAGTTGTGGAAGTACTGCCACCAAACAAAAAGTCATACTGCTTTTGAGAGAGACGGCAACATTGGTTGATGTACTGAGTGAGTTGCAAATATTCAGTTATTCCAGAATTTTTCCTAGGTGAGGGAGGATAGAAATGGACCAATGGTCTGTTGTTTTAGAAGGACTGGGTTTCTTACAGCTGGTTTTACAATGGCATTCTTCCAGATATTAGGCATAATATTAAGTTTAATACCTAAGTTGTAGATGTGTTTCAATGAAGTTATGATGTTGTTTCTACAGAGATAAATAAACCATGTGTAAGAAGGTTGACTGTACGTGGGGGCAGATCTACCAAGTTTAATCTGTTCAAGCAGAGGGTAGACATCCTTGGATGTGATAGTGCTGAAATAGAATGTAGGGATGTACGGAGGAAAGATGGGAGTGTCAGATGCAGTTTGGGATTAGCTAGAGAAAGGGTTGGGAAGATTGCTGAAATGAGAAAGGAAATCAGAGGCAGAATGTTGAGAGAATGTGGAATTCACAGAGAAAAGGTATTTCCATCCTGGAAGAATGTGACCTCTTTCCAGAAGTTTTTGGATGATTTTATAAGTGAGGTTTAATATGATTTCATCAAGTGCCTTTTAATATGTAATATAGCTTGCTTGGCAAGGTTTTATAGCTGGATGTAGTACTGTCTGTTTGTAGTAGCAGAAAGTGCTTTCCAAGAATGCCATGCCTTGTCTCTGAATTGTAGAAAAGCTTTAAGCTTATAGGTGAACCAGTTGTTAGTTTCAGGTTTGTATAGTCTTTGGATTACTGGGAAGCAGGAGTTTTTCAGGTCAATCAGTACGGAGGTGAGTAATTCTGTAGCAGTGCCAGGGTCAGATGAGTTTAAAACTAGAGACCAGACAATTAAGAAGAGGATGGTTTTAGGTTTGTTAATGTTATTCTGTGATGTATTACAGAAATATATGAGCTTTTGGGTTATGTTCACATATGGATGATGGATATGAAAACTAATAGGACAGTGGTCACTGAAGGATGGTGGTGGATGGTGATGTTTAAGATAAGAGAAGGTTTGTTAGCTAATATCAGATGTAGGAGAG
>NC_056751.1:706577314-706834814 GCF_019279795.1 Protopterus annectens | reverse complement strand
GGTTGCCAATCGAGGAACAAAAGTAAGTAGTTAGGGAAAGGGTGGAGTAAATTCTGTGGTACAGAAAAAAAAGATACACAGTGCTGCATGTTAGAACTGAAAAAAAAAGAGTGGGGGGTAATAAGTGTGGTAGGATATGGTAATGGAGGGAAGATGGAGGATATGTATTGATATACAGGAGGAATAATTAACTGAAGTTGAGGTAATAAGCGTGGCAGGATATGGTAATGGAGGGAAGATGGAGGATATGTTCTGATATACAGGAGGAGTATGAAATATCAAAACTGAAGTAGTTGGGGTAATAAGCGTGGCAGGATATGGTAATGGAGGGAAGATGGAGGATATGTTCTGATATACAGGAGGAGTAATTAACTGAAGTAGTTGGGGTAATAATGTGGTAGGATATGGTAATGGAGGGAAGATGGAGGATATGTATTGATATACAGGAGGAGTAATTAACTGAAGTAGTTGGGGTAATAATGTGGTAGGATATGGTAATGGAGGGAAGATGGAGGATATGTATTGATATACAGGAGGAGTAATTAACTGAAGTAGTTGGGGTAATAAGTGTGGTAGGATATGGTAATGGAGGGAAGATGGAGTATATGCACTGATATACAGGAGGAGTAATTAACTGAAGTAGTTGGGATAATAATGTGGTAGGAGATATAGTAATAGAGGGAAGATGGCAGATATGTATGGGCTGCTTAACTTTGAATGAAGAGAACATAGCATAGTAATATTAAATAGAACCGGGTGAAGTAAAAGTGGAGAGGCTTGGCAGAGTGAATGATATGATAGGTATTTGGAGGAAGAGTAGTGGGTGTTAGCAGGTGGAACAAAAGTAGGTAATTAGGGAAAATCTGGAGTAAATTATGTGGTAAAGAAGAAAAGGATACATAGTGCTGCACGTTAGAACTGAAAAAAAGACAGAATTAGGTAGAAGGAATGTTAATAGTTGTTTGGGTCTAAGAGTGGAAAATGGATTGTGTGTCTTTAAGGGGGTGGTGTTATGCTGGAAGAAGTAGGTGTGGAAAGGAAGAAATAATATAGGGAACTGGGGAATTGAGAGTGGGAGGAGAGCAAAGTGGACCAATCAGCTTGCACACCCTTAGTGAGTAAAACATTCACTGGTAAGCTGATATATATAAGACTAGCTTTATGCTCAAGGAAAAAGTAACAAAGAATATTTTTAAGAAGTAAAAACAATTTACTAACCAGAATCAGAATGGGGGCACAGATGAGCTTATTTAGTAGTTATAAATAGGCTGCTTCAAACCAGAACTTTTCCAAGCACTTGTCAAGTTGAAGGCAAAACAGATGGAGTGCAAAATGTCACTTGCAGACAGTTTTGCAAGCCTTAGCAAGGGTGAGCAGTTAAACAGTTTAGAACCTCCAATTACATTTGAATATGTACAACAGAAAGGCTGCTGCAGCAAGCACCTTGTGTAGTTATTTAATTATTTGTTGGACCCTGACAAATGCTGCAATTGCTCCAGAATTGTTCAGGATAAAATGGCTTTCCAGTACACTAAGGGAAACCTCATATCCAAAGAGGGTTTGGCCAGCGATGTTTTACAACAGTACCCCCCCCCCATGTGCAGTAACAAGGCCTGCCCAAACCCCACCCAACAGTCTGCTCATGACCAAAAAATAAAAATACACCAACTCAGAAATTGCACTACTTTGAGGAAGAAGGTGAAGTACATTACATCTCAAATATAAATTTTTTCCCTGTGCTTTTTGCAAGGGGGGGCCAGCCTGCCTGCACCCCCCAAGTGTATAAATACAAACAGAACAACTCAAGATCCCACTACTTTGAGGAAGAAGGAATGAATATTTCTGATGTCACAGGCAAATCTGCATGACGTAAATTATGCATCATTTGCATGCTGCATCACAGGCATTAGGCATGTCAATCACTATGGCTAAGCCCATTCCTGTGCAAAACGACTGGGGGGGTACTGTTGTAAAACGTCGCCGTTTGGCCAGCCTGTAATACAGATCAAATCAATACTTACAACTAGGAAAGTATAACAATAAAAAAAAATCACCGCTATCACCTAAAAGAGCTAATATAAACTAGTTATCAGACTTTTCCCAGAAGAGGCAAACAAGCAGTTAAAAAATGTGGTGGTGGTAGGTGGGGGCAAAGTACATTGAAAGTCTATGGAGGAAGTTTTCAGTTAATAAGTGGCACAGCACGATGCATTAGAGATCATCCAAGTGCAACTAACAATGGGCAAAACTGCAATCCAATTTGTAGCTTGCTACAGATCACCCACCATGACCCAGGACCCCCATTCCGCATTTCTGGAGACACTGGGAAATATGAAGGTCCTACCAAGCACCCTAATACTGGGTGATTTCAACTACCCAAACATTAACTGGGAGAACTACTCAAGTACTAACTCCCTTGCCCAACGTTTCTTAGAATTTATAAACTCAAATGCCCTGGATCAACTGGCCAACACCCCCACCAGAGGGAACAACATATTGGACCTGGTCATCGCCAGCATGGGCGACCGGTATTCCACACCTGATGTCAACCCCTCGCTGGTTAGATCAGACCATAGACTAATCACTCTGAATATTCAGATTCCGCCCCCACCCGCAATCAAGGAAACCACCATGAAAACCTATTCAAAAGCAAACTTCACGTTGCTTAAGACCAAGGTGGAAAGGTTCACAGCCCCCACACCAATGGACAATGTTGTCCAAGCTGCTGAAACCTATACAAAGGCACTCTAGGATCATCTGCAGGAATGCATGGGTCATGCTGTCCTAAGTAAAACCAAGACTCACTCCTCCAAGAAAAGGAAACCAGTCTGGTGGACCCCTGCCATAAACAGGCTCTACAATAGAAGGAGGAAACTAGTACAGATAAGAGCAAAATCCCTAGAAGGAAAGACATCCCTAATCAGTATCAGCAAGAAACTATGATCCCTCATTAAATCATCCAAGGCTAGCTCCGAAAGAAAAATTGCCAAGGACTCCAAAGATAACCACAAAGTGTTCTTTAGCTATGTCAAGAACGTAAGTGTAAACTCTCAGATCAGCAGAATGGCACAAAATACACTGAACTGACTGATATTGCCAACATTCTGGCAGACAGGTTCAGTGCAAACTTCACACCCCTCTCACCCCCTAAAGGGCCTATAACCATACCAGAAGAATGCAAGGCCCCGGCAATCACACACAGGTTAAAACAGCCCTATCCAATGCCAAAAACAGTCTCAATGGGACTGGACGGTGTTCCAGGCTGTGTCTTACAAGAATTCCAAAATGAACTAACCCCTCACCTAAACACACTGTTCAAACTCAGCCTCTCTACAGGCTATGTACCCACAGAGTGGCGCACAGCAACAGTTATTCTACAATGGTGGCACCAGAACAGACCCCAGGAACTATCGCTGCAGGTGTCTGGTAAGGTACATCCCAAAAGGGGCATTGTATTCAATTATGGGCCTGATGAGGGATGAGTAAAGAGGCACGATGACCTCCCCTGATCTAGATGTGAATCCCTTCATGATTAGATGGGCTATATAAAATGTTTTTCTAACCACTTTGGCCACGTGGTTGTCAAATGAGAGATTGCTATCAACTTGGGTCCCCAGGTCCCTAATTACTTCTTGTGTACTTAATGGATTACCACCTATGTGGTAATTTGTGGGCACTTTGTTTTTGCCATAAGGGATGACTATACACTTTTTGGCATTTAGCTTGAGGCCATGGCTCTTGCACCAGTTGTCTGTTTCTATGAGGCCCTTTTGGAGGATGCTTGTGTCAGCTGGAGTGTCGATTATGGCACCCAGTTTGCAGTCATCTGCAAACTTGGTCAGCCACAGTCCTTCCGTGTTTGCCTGTACCTCCGAGAAATATATACAGAACAAGAGAGGTCCCAGGACTGAGCCTTGTGGGATGCCACTTGTAACTGGTTTGGAGTCTGACATGGCTCCAGCAATTCTAACCATGTGGGTTCTGTCCTTGAGCCAGTTTGCAACCCATCTAGTGACATAGGGGTTTATATTTAAGCTGGTGAGCTTATCTATAATGCCCGAGTGGGGTATTGTATCGAAGACTTTTGTGAGGTCCAGGTAGGCTGTGTGGACCACCTTCCCCTCGTCAATGGCCTTAGTAACTGTTTCAAAGAAATCAACCAGGTTTAAGAGGCAGAATCTGCCCTTAACAAAGCCAAACTGGGTAAGATCCAGTGTCTGTAGGTCCCCAATATCTTTATTTATGAGGTCCATGATGATCCTTTCCATAGCTTTGCAGACCAAGCTAGTCAGGCTTATGGGGCGATAGTTTCCAGGATCCGTTGAGGCACCACCTTTGTGGAGAGGGACCACTGTTGCTGTACGCCACTCTTTGAGTACATATCCTGTAGTAAGGCTGAGATTGAACAGTAGTTTTATGTTTGGGTTTAGCTCTTCTTGGAGTTCATGTTGGACACAGCCCGGGACACCGTCTGGTCCCATTGATGCTGTGTTTTTTGCTTTGGAGAGGGCAGCTCTTACCTGAGCATCTGAGATGTCAGGGGGGGCAGCACTCTGCTGGGATAGATATTTGCCCTTTTGTGGGGGGGGGTTTGCACTGAACCTGTCAGCTAGGATGTTGGCAATGTCTGTGGGCTCAGTGTATTTTTTGTCATTTTGGACTAATTCTGAGCATATCTGGGAATTCCCACCCAGGTTCCTAACATAACTAAAGAAAGCCTTGTGATTATCCTTAGTGTCCTGTGCACTTCTTCTCTCGAAGCTGGCCTTAGGAAAAATAACCTTACTAATGCTTTGGCAATGCATTGTCATAGTTGTCCTCAACATAATTTTAGCTTTAGAGTAATCCAGGTAGTGAACCCTAATAGAAGAGAAGGAGACCACTTAGGCACACTTGAACTATATGAACTCAGATGGATTTTGAGTTTAAAGGCCCATATAGATCCAGGACTTAATTCCACCCTCAGCATTCGTCCGGCACTTTTAGGATCCATATGACATAAATTGTATTGATTTATTGAGTAATTTTGAATATATTACATTTTATTTAGATGTCAGGCTGATGTATATAATTCTGTTTATATCTCATATAAAAACAGCAGTTAAGCATTTACACATGTTTCAGTCAGGTGTTGTACACATCATTTGCATAGCATATGTTTCTATTGCATCATGCATAGTTTTGTATGCATATACTGACAATATTAACAGACTTGAACATGTGATTAGATATAATATAGAGATATACGTATTTGTACATAGATTAGTTCTTTCATGTCTTTGTATTTATATGATAGGCATCAGATGTATTTTTAGATGGTGTGACATTATATTGCTTTAGCAATTAATGACTGTTGAATAATCTTGAACATGTTGTATTTTTATCTAGATGTTAGACTGATGCATATTCATGTGTATACTTTATTGCAAATAATAATCAAATGTTTGCATTTGTCTTAGTTAGGTGCTTTACACATCATTTACATGGCATATTTGCCATTGTATTATGCACGGTTTAGTATGTACACACTGATAACATAATCAGATTTAATTTTGTATTTAGATAATAATATAGGGATATACATATATACACATAGAGTAGTTTTATATATCTGTATATTTATGAGACGGACATTAAACATACTTTTAGACAATACGACAATATATTGCTTTAAGCAATAAGTTTTAATTAAACGGAACCACCCATAATAATGTTTTGTGAATGACTATTGATTCTTGATATATGCTCGTTCAGATGGTCCCTTTTTATGTTTTGTTTTAAATTTGACATCATATGGTCTACTTTGGAGTAGCCATGACTTTATGCTATCCCAAGTGAACGGATATTAAATAAAAAGAAATAACGCTAACCTATATATATATTTTTCATCTAAATAAGCGTTATTAATGATACTTGACGTTAAGCCTTAAGGCTTATTATGCCTAAACATCTCAGTGTCAAGGTTTATGATGAGCTGACACCCTTTTGAAATGAATGCCTTTAACAAGGCTATATTTCTATTAAGATTTGTTATCTTGGTGAATGTGATATGTGGATCTGTCAGTTAATTGTGTTAGACTAATGAAAAAATTTTTCCATCTATAACATATATTTATTGTAACTATATGTTTAAGGTTAGAGTGTCTGTTCATAGAACGTCATTGCCTTTTTAAGAAAAGCTGCAACAATTTTAATCATTGTAATAATTGATTCATTTAATTGAATAATTGATTATTTTTGTATATAAAGGAATGGTTTTTACTGTTTGAACATAACCTGATGAAGCGCACCAGAGTGTGCGTGAAAGCGCTTGTTTTTCTCTATTAAATTGTGAGTTCTTATTTTCATGGTGGTTCCTTGCAGTTTATGTTTTTATCTACATGCTTTGACGTTTGTGGTGGAAGGAACCTTTGAATGGTCGGCCTTTGTTTGCTGCTAATATTTTTGTTGTTTCTTTGCTTGGCTGACCGTTACGTGATGGATGTGCCTAATATTGAACTTGACTACAATCCAACAGGTACAGGTGGTACCGATAGCTGGAATTGTTTGTTTTATCAACAGGATAATCCGCTACTTAACTTGGATACCAAATGTGATACTCCTACAATAGTAACCAACAGTACTGAGAATCTACATGACTTTTTCGGCTCTTTAAGGAGCCTGGAGAATTACTTATATCGGCTTCATGGGCTTATTTGGCAAAGAAGGCATTTGGAAGCCTGTCTTCACTTCAAGGTGATTCCGCGTGGCATGCGGGTCTTGTGCATGCCCAGCTATGGGGACAGCCATCCGGAATTGCTACGGAGATGGCAACAACTGAACATTGATTTCGGTAATAAGTATATTCATCTATTGCTAGATTATTTTTCCCCCATAGAGACAGACTTAATAACCAAAGTTGAAGAGCAATATAAGTGCCTTACCATGAACTATAAAACTGATTTTTGCATTTCCAAAGTTAATAACATGTGTAGACAACTCACCCTTTATAGTAACAGGCTTGAGCAGATTAAGCTCAAGAAATTAAGACGTGACTGCCAAGATTTTCAAATGGGCCGCATTTTTGTTTGGCCGAGAGTTAATCACAAAAATGAAATGGAATCTATTAGCTCTTCGGCCACGTTGCAGCCGACAATTACTGATTCAGCTGTGTCTACTGAACTTTTTACTGCTTGCCCGTTGAATGATGAGCGTTTAGGGGACACACCTAACCGAGAGGTTACTCTTTCCAATGCGTCTATTCCTTGTAATCAACAATGTCTCATCAATAGTGATAACTTGGGTGCCAGACCCAAGGCTAATACTGCAATGAATTCTCATGCAGTTCCTGTGTCTTTAAACTTCCCCCTCCCATACAAGAACGCAGTACACACGCGCTCAACCAGTCGGGGAAGAGTAAAGAGAAAGACATCGGGAGAAGTTCCAGAGCTGAGGAGGAAAACAAGAAACTGAACTGTTTGCTTTTTAATTTAACATCCAAGACTTTTTCCATTGATGAACAGTTCATTCTGAATAAAGGCCCATCGTTCATCCCCTCCAGGGGAAGTACGCTTTCTGACACACTTATAGCCTTACGTCTATTTACGCGAAAAATATCACTAAAGGTACTGTTTAAAGATACCACTATCAGCAATATTAGTTTGGACTATTGTTCACAGGCATGTAAGAGGAAAAGCTGTTTTGTACCGCCATTGCCACATATTGTTGAATGCTTTATGCGTTCTTGTGAGAGTGATATCTATTCATATTTTAAAGAAAAGAAGCATAAAGCTACATATGTAAATATGAATTATGTGCAGAAATGCTGTTTATATCATCTATCTGATGACAAAGAATATGTGTTTAAACCAGCAGATAAGGGAGGGGGGGTTGTTGCTATGGATACCTGCCTTTATCTAGAATTAATGCAGAAGATGCTTAACAATGATATGGCCTATAAATTGATAGATAGATCAAAAATAGAGTCCATTATTAGCTATGTGCATGATACCATATATGATATGCTTATGACTAGATGCATAAATAAATCGTTGTATGACTTTCTAATAATAGATTCCCCTCTGATCCCTATAATTAAAGGGCTTCCCAAAATGCACAAAGGGGAAGATCCCCCCCCTTTACACCCCATAGTGTCCGGGAGACATTGGGTCACAGAAAATGCCTCATTGTATATACAATCTAAATTAGGCACGCTGGTTAACGCTATTCCTACCATCTTAAAAAATACTTATGATCTCTTGCGTGACTTAGAACATGACACAATAAGGAATAACATATGTAAAGATACGTTAATGGTAACGCTGGACATTAAAAACTTATTTACCAGCATTCCCAATGATTATGGCCTTGATGCCATTAGATCTTATCTTGTTGTACATGGGACTATGGATAGTAATGAACAAATGACAATTTGTTGTCTACTAGATTTAGTTCTGAATAATAACGTTTTTCTATTTGAAAATAAGGTCTATGCACAAACATGGGGAGTGGCCATGGGCACTCCCTGTGCTAATGTTTATGCCAACTTGGCAGTTTATCAGTGGGAGAAGGATTTCATCTTTAATGATGCCAGGTTCAAGAACATTGTTCTATATAAACGATTTGTAGACGACATTTTGTTGTTTTGGAATGGTGGCCCAGATTCATTACATGAATTTATACTCTATATGGAATCCACTACTTCGTTCCTTAGTTTCACATATGAATTTTCCACCACAAATGTGAATTTTCTGGACATTACCATTATGAAGGAGATAGATAACAGCATAGCTACTACTTTATACAAGAAACCATGCTGGAAAAACAGCATTTTGCACTTTGATAGTCTACATCCACGATATGTGTTTCGTAATATCGTAAAAGGACAAATGATTAGAATACTCAGGCTCTGTAGTAATGATCAGGATGCTCTGAGATTAACAGAATGTCAGAAAGAATGTTTCATTGACAGGGGCTATCCACTAAATATGATCAACAAAATTATTGACACAGTATTTAAAACACCTATATACAAGAAGAGAGGAGGTTATACCCATTACTTAGAAAGGAATGAAAAATACTTAGCCTTTGGGGTCAAATATACTAATGATGTGGAACATATCATAAAGATTATTAAGAGTAATTGGAAAATTTTGCTCCTGGACCCGTTGTTATTACAAATAGTTGGGAAAGAGCCTACTTTTAGGTTTAGTAATTGCCTAAACCTTAAGAGGTTACTATGTAAGGAAAGGTTGGATGTTCAGCCTGTTGATATTAGAGCAAAATATAAAACGGGTACTTACCCTTGTAGAAAATGCTCTATATGTAAATATATATCTACATCTCAAAGTTTTGAAATTCCAGGTATAAGCATGGTCTTTAAACCAACATTTTATGCTACCTGTGATACCCGCAATGTCATATATTTGGCCACATGTAATATGTGTGATGCTTACTACGTAGGGATGACCTCACGCAGATTCAAGGACCGCATATACAACCACACTTATGACATTAGGAAAAATAACCTTACTAATGCTTTGGCAATGCATTGTCATAGTTGTCCTCAACATAATTTTAGCTTTATAGTAATCCAGGTAGTGAACCCTAATAGAAGAGAAGGAGACCACTTAGGCACACTTGAACTATATGAACTCAGATGGATTTTGAGTTTAAAGGCCCATATAGATCCAGGACTTAATTCCACCCTCAGCATTCGTCCGGCACTTTTAGGATCCATATGACATAAATTGTATTGATTTATTGAGTAATTTTGAATATATTACATTTTATTTAGATGTCAGGCTGATGTATATAATTCTGTTTATATCTCATATAAAAACAGCAGTTAAGCATTTACACATGTTTCAGTCAGGTGTTGTACACATCATTTGCATAGCATATGTTTCTATTGCATCATGCATAGTTTTGTATGCATATACTGACAATATTAACAGACTTGAACATGTGATTAGATATAATATAGAGATATACGTATTTGTACATAGATTAGTTCTTTCATGTCTTTGTATTTATATGATAGGCATCAGATGTATATTTTTAGATGGTGTGACATTATATTGCTTTAGCAATTAATGACTGTTGAATAATCTTGAACATGTTGTATTTTTATCTAGATGTTAGACTGATGCATATTCATGTGTATACTTTATTGCAAATAATAATCAAATGTTTGCATTTGTCTTAGTTAGGTGCTTTACACATCATTTACATGGCATATTTGCCATTGTATTATGCACGGTTTACTATGTACACACTGATAACATAATCAGATTTAATTTTGTATTTAGATAATAATATAGGGATATACATATATACACATAGAGTAGTTTTATATATCTGTATATTTATGAGACGGACATTAAACATACTTTTAGACAATACGACAATATATTGCTTTAAGCAATAAGTTTAATTAAACGGAACCACCCATAATAATGTTTTGTGAATGACTATTGATTCTTGATATATGCTCGTTCAGATGGTCCCTTTTTACGTTTTGTTTTAAATTTGACATCATATGTCTACTTTGGAGTAGCCATGACTTTATGCTATCCCAAGTGAACGGATATTAAATAAAAAGAAATAACGCTAACCTATATATATATTTTTCATCTAAATAAGCGTTATTAATGATACTTGACGTTAAGCCTTAAGGCTTATTATGCCTAAACATCTCAGTGTCAAGGTTTATGATGAGCTGACACCCTTTTGAAATGAATGCCTTTAACAAGGCTATATTTCTATTAAGATTTGTTATCTTGGTGAATGTGATATGTGGATCTGTCAGTTAATTGTGTTAGACTAATGAAAAAATTTTTCCATCTATAACATATATTTATTGTATCTATATGTTTAAGGTTAGAGTGTCTGTTCATAGAACGTCATTGCCTTTTTAAGAAAAGCTGCAACAATTTTAATCATTGTAATAATTGATTCATTTAATTGAATAATTGATGATTATTTTTGTATATAAAGGAATGGTTTTTACTGTTTGAACATAACCTGATGAAGCGCACCCGAGTGTGCGTGAAAGCGCTTGTTTTTCTCTATTAAATTGTGAGTTCTTATTTTCATGGTGGTTCCTTGCAGTTTATGTTTTTAACTACAGTTTGCAGTCATCTGCAAACTTGGTCAGCCACAGTCCTTCCGTGTTTGCCTGTACCTCCGAGAAATATATACCGAACAAGAGAGGTCCCAGGACTGAGCCTTGTGGGATGCCACTTGTAACTGGTTTGGAGTCTGACATGGCTCCAGCAATTCTAACCATGTGGGTTCTGTCCTTGAGCCAGTTTGCAACCCATCTAGTGACATAGGGGTTTATATTTAAGCTGGTGAGCTTATCTATAATGCCCGAGTGGGGTATTGTATCGAAGACTTTTGCGAGGTCCAGGTAGGCTGTGTGGACCACCTTCCCCTCGTCAATGGCCTTAGTAACTGTTTCAAAGAAATCAACCAGGTTTAAGAGGCAGAATCTGCCCTTAACAAAGCCAAACTGGGTAAGATCCAGTGTCTGTAGGTCCCCAATATCTTTATTTATGAGGTCCATGATGATCCTTTCCATAGCTTTGCAGACCAAGCTAGTCAGGCTTATGGGGTGATAGTTTCCAGGATCCGTTGAGGCACCACCTTTGTGGAGAGGGACCACTGTTGCTGTATGCCACTCTTTGAGTACATATCCTGTAGTAAGGCTGAGATTGAACAGTAGTTTTATGTTTGGGTTTAGCTCTTCTTGGAGTTCATGTTGGACACAGCCCGGGACACCGTCTGGTCCCATTGATGCTGTGTTTTTTGCTTTGGAGAGGGCAGCTCTTACCTGAGCATCTGAGATGTCAGGGGGGGCAGCACTCTGCTGGGATAGATATTTGCCCTTTTGGTGGGGAGGGGGGGGTTTGCACTGAACCTGTCAGCTAGGATGTTGGCAATGTCTGTGGGCTCAGTGTATTTTTTGTCATTTTGGACTAATTCTGAGCATATCTGGGAATTCCCACCCAGGTTCCTAACATAACTAAAGAAAGCCTTGTGATTATCCTTAGTGTCCTGTGCACTTCTTCTCTCGAAGCTGGCCTTAGACGATTTTATGAGTGCCCGTAGTTTTTTGCTAATACTGATCAGAGATGCCTTCCCGTTTTGGGATTTTGCTCTATCATGTAGTAGCTTCCTCCTTCTATTGTATAGTTTGTTTATGGCTGGGGTCCACCAGACAGGACGTCTGCCTTTGGAGGATTGGGACTTGGTTTTATTTGGGATTGCATGATCCATGCATTCCTGAAGATGTTCATAGAATGCATTTATAAAGGATTCTGTGGTCTGGGCTGTATTTTTCACAGGCCCAGGGGCTTTGAAGGATTCCACCTCTGTTTTGAGGAGTGTGAAATTTGCATTAGAGAAGTTTTTCACTGTGGTTTTCTGGGCAGGGGGTGGAGTCAGGATGTGAATATCCAGTGAGATCAGTTTATGGTCTGATCTTACCAATGAGGGATACACTTCTGGTCTAGAGCATAGAGTCCGCATGTTGGTGATGATCAGGTCCAGTATGTTTTCCCCTCTTGTGGGAGTGGTAACAAGTTGTTCCATAGCATTTGAGTTTATAAATTCTAGGAACCTTTGGGTTAGGGTGTTGGAGCTAGAGTAATGCTCCCAATCTATGTTTGGGTAGTTGAAGTCGCCCAATATAATGGTGTTTGGAGAGACCTTCATATTTTCCAGTGTTCTCAGGAAGGCCGAGTGGGGTTCCTGGGTTTGGGAGAGTGGTCTGTAGCAGGCTATAAACTGGAAGGCAGTTTTAACCACTGTTAGTTGCACATGGATATTCTCTGATGCTTCGTGCTGTGCCACTAACCTGGAGGTGTGGGTATCTTTGACGAATATTGATACTCCCCCTCCTTTTGCGGTTCGGTCCAAGTTTTGGGGCCGAAAAGCATGGTATGAGGTATAACCTGGTAGTGCTGTGGTGCTCTCGGGAGCCTTGAACCAGGTTTCTGTTACTGCACAGATATCGATGTTCTCCATGCTAAGGAGAGTTTCGAGTGTGTGCATCTTGAGGTTTAGACTTCTGGCACTGAGTAACATTACTCTTAGTTTCTTATCCCTTGTGATACCTATGGAGGTGGGTTTGTCTTTTGAGCCTTGACTAAAAAAGGCACTATGGGGGTAGCAAGAACCTTTGCCAATATCCGAAAGCCCAGGGGTGACAGGTGCAAGCCGTCCCCAGCGAAGCATCGAGGCATGTCGAGCATGTCATCCCAGGCTGACAGGCATTGGATCCCCTTTGAATGACACCAATACTTAAGCCAGTTGTTGAAATTGATCATCTTGTCTTCATATTGTAGCATCATTCTTGGTGAGGGTAAGATGCTACTTAAGGTCAGGGTCATACCAGCCTGGGCTACATGCTCAGAGAGCTCCTCTATGTCTCTCTTCATGTAGTCCAGGGAGGTACGTCTCAGGTCATTCACACCAGCATGGACAATGACTGAGTCATATTTGTACTTGCCTTGGAGTGACCTAATTATTAATGCCCACCCCTCCAGGCATATCTAAAGGTCAGTTCCCTGTGCTTTCTCCTATTAACCTGGTAAACTTGGGCATCCTGAGGCAATGTTGCAACTGCCTCATGTACGCCGACAACCCTTTCCTCTTACCTCCCAACACTCAGACTTGCGAGAGATGCACTTATAAATCCAAATTGGAAGCCACCCACTCTCCAGCCAAGACCGGAATAGCTGGTCAAGAGGAGAAGGTCAACACTTGCACCACACCACATGGAACACATAGCCCTCCAGAACACACACCGGCACTGCCTTCACATAAAAACACAAACCACATATGCACCTTCGTGTAGGCTCTCAATAAAAATCTACCCAAACAGCAGAGACCTCCAAGGCAGAAATGCAATCGGCCACCACAACACAACACTAATCACAAGAGACTTAACTCTCCTAAACAGTGTGACCTCCAAGGCAGAAACACACTCGACCACCACAACACAACACTAATCATGAGACACATAACTCTCCTAAACAGTGTGCCACTCAACCAAAGCCCCTAAGGCAAAACAGCATGCCCAGCACACTAGTCATAGGTGACTCGATAGTGAGGCACACTGATGTCTCACTCACTAGGTTGAAAAAGGAGAAAGTAACAGTCAGCTGCCTGTCAGGTGCCAGGATCTGCCACATAACGCACGCACTCAGGTCCATCAACAACAGGTACAAATATGACTCTGTCATTGTATATGTGGGTGTGAATAACCTGAGATGTACCTCCCTGGACTACATGAAAAGAGACATGGAGGAGCTCTTGGATTATGTAGCCCATGGGGTATGACCCTAGCCCTGAGCAGCATCCTACCATCACCCAGAATTATACCACAGTACAAGCAGAAAATGATTGATTTCAACAAATGGCTACATTTCTCGTGTCATTCTAAGGGGATCCAGTATCTGTTTGCCTGGGATGACATGACTGACAGACCTTGATGCTTTGCCAGAGATGGCCTGCATCTGTCACCACTGGGCTTCTGGATACTGGCCAAGGCTCTTGCCATCCCTATAGTGCCTTTTTAGGCGGTGTTCCAAAGACCAAATTACCACTGTAACAGCTACAAACAAATGCAATCTGAGGGTCATGCTGCTCAACGCTAGATGTCTAAATCTCAAAATGCACATGCTCAAAGCACTCCTTAAAATGGAGAACATCGACATTTGTGCTGTAACAGAGACCTGGTTCAAGGCAGCAGATAGCACCCCTGCATTACCAGGCTATAACTCATGCCACACCTTTCGGCCCCAGAACTTGGACCGAAGCTCCAAAGGCAATGGTGTTTCCATATTCATAAAGGATGTGCACACCTCCAGACTGGTAGCCCAACATAACACATGAGAGATACTTCAGGTGCAGCTAACATTGGGTAAGACAATGATTCAGGTCGTAGCCTGTTATAGGTCCCCAACCATGTCCCAAGACTCACACTCCACATTCCTAAGCACCCTGGAAAATATTAGGGTTCAACCTAACACTCTCATACTGGACGACTTCAACTACCCCTCTATTAAATGGGAAAACTACTCATGTACCAATACCCTTGCCCAATGCTTCCTGGAATTTATTAATTCCATTGCCCTGGACCAGCTCGTTCTTACCCCCACTAGAGGTAGCAACATCCCTGACCTGGTCATTACTAACATGGGCGACCATTTCTCTACACCAATAGTCAACTCCTCTCTGGTTAGATCTGACCACAAACTAATCACTTTGGAAATCCACATCCCCCCTCCCACAAAGGTAACCACCATGAAAAACTTCTCCAAAGCTAATTTTGGGCTCCAAAAAACAGAGGTGGCTAACTTCACGGCACCCATGCAAATGGAGAATAGTTGCATGACTGCTGAATCATACACCAATGCACTGTACGAACACGTACACAAATTCATGGATCTCGCCGTACCCAATAGAACCAAGACACTCTTCTCCAAAAAAAAAAGCCAATCTCATGGCCCCCTGCCATAAACAAACTCTACAACAGAAGGAGGAAACTGATGTGTAATAAAGTGAAGTCCTAAGACTGGAAAAACTCCCTTATCAACCTTAACAAAAAGTTGAGATCCCTCATCAAATCCGCTAAAGCTAGCTCTGAAAATAGAATTGCAGCAGATAGTAAATTTAGCCACAAGGCCTTCTATAGTTATGTAAAGAATCTCCACGGCAATGCCCAGATTTGTTCTGAGCTACTGCACACTGGTACCTCCTATACCGAGCCAACAGATTCAATGCCACCTTTACCCCTCTCCCCCCAAAGGACCAATCACAATGCCAGTAGATTGCCAGGCACCCAGTATTACTGCTGTACAAGTTAAAACAGCACTGTCCAAGGCCAAGAATACAGCTTCTAAGGGACCTGGAAATATTCCTGGCTGTGTTCTACGTGAACTACAGAGTGTACTGGCGCCTCGCTTTTGTGCCCTGTTCAATCACAGCCTCACCTCAGGCTTTGTCCCTACTGAATGGCGCACTGCTATAGTCATCCCTCTCCACAAAGGAGGAGCAACTACAGACCCTGGGAACTATTGGCCCATTAGGCTGACAAGTCTGATATGCAAAGCTATGGAACGCATCATCATGGACCTAATAAACAAGGATATAGGGAATCTCCAAACTCTGGATCTCACACAGTTTGGTTTTGTGAAGGGTAGCTCATGCCTGCTCAACTTGGTCAACTTCTTTGAGTCAGTCACCAGAGCTGTGGATGAATGCAAGGTGGTTCTTACAGCCCACCTTGATCTGGCCAAGGCCTTTGATACCATTCTCCACTCAGGAATCATAGAAAAACTCACTAAGCTAGGCATCAACCCCTATATCACTAGGTGGGTTGCAAACTGGCTCACAGAGAGAATCCACAGTGTGAAAGTAGCTGACTCCAAGTCAGACTGCTGACCTGTCACGAGTGGAGTCCCACAGGGTTCGGTCCTGGGTCCTCTCCTGTTTGGTTATCTACTTCTCTGAAGTCTAGGCCAACACAAAGGGACTATAGCTGACAAAGTTCACAGACGATTGCAAGTTGGGAGCCATTATTAACTCCCAAGTGATGTTGACATCTTACAGAAAGGTCTCACTGAAACCAACAACTGGTGTCAGAACCATGGCCTTAAGCTCAATGCCAAAAAATGTGTCATCATCCCCTATGGGAACAACCCAGTTCCCATGAAATTACCACATCGATGGTAGTCCACTGAACACAGAAGGCATTATAAGAGATCTGGGAACACAGGTTGACAACAACCTCTCTTTTGATCAGCACTCTGCCACTGTGGTCAGAAAGTCCTTCTATGTGGCACATCTCATTACTAAGGGTTTTGCATCCAGGAAAAAAGAGGTCATTGTCTCTCTCTACTCTTCCCTTATTAGGCCAATCATCAAGTTTAATGCCACATTTGGCATGTACCTCACTAGACACCTGCAACAACTGGAGAGGCCACAAAAGTACCTCACAAAGAGGATCCTAGGCCTTAAACACTTGTCCTATATGGACAGACTCAAAACGCCAACTATTCTCTGTCTCATATCGCCTACTTAGAGGCGATCTCTGCTTGACTTACAAAGCCATGTCTGACCCAGCTCTGTTAGAAATGATACATCTAAAGAAATCCCAATTCCTCCACACCACATGCTGTAGAGACCTCAACCTCATTATCACAATGAACAGAATGTGCTAGAGGGACAGGCTCATAACCCAGAGGCTGCCCATGCTATGGAATAGACTTCCCATACATGTCAAACAGAGCACCTCACTGGCCCTCTTCAAGAGAAATCTTGATGAGTGGATGGAATATAGAAAATTCTCCCCAGGGATCACTCTAGTGGCTCTACTCGACAGAGGCACTGGGAACTAAGGTGGCATGATGCCAAGGCACTTCTATGGGCTAGGCTTGTAAAGGCTATAGGGCCATTAGTCTAGTACACATCTATGAACTCATGAACTCATCATCATTTAAGTGTACTGACTTGGGTGCACTTGAGTTTAGCATATGATAGGCATGCATGTGCCTCTATTTCATAGATATAGTTGCTTTATCCAACAAACATTAAAACAATCCTGTTTGGCTGACAGCAGTACATACAATATAAATATCACCAACAGTATCTTTTTTGGGGGGGGGGGCAAAACCCTCTCACACTTTTCATGCAGTGGTCAGTACCTTCCTGCACTCTATAACTGATATAACTAACATTCAGGTTCCCAAACTTCAGGGTAAATTATAATACCCTAAAAGCAAGTTGCCTGTTTGGTCTGCCAGTCTCATCTATATGGGCTTCATGCAATCAGCTCTCAGCAGACTGTAGGAAGATCCTGTCTTTCCCTCTGCCATGCTCTGATTGGTCTTCCAGTCTCATCTATATGGGTTTCATGCATTCAGCTCTCATCAGACTGTAGGAAGATCCTGTCATTTCCTCTGCCATGCTCTGAACATTGCAAAGGTTTGCAGAAACATTGGGTAGTATTTACAAATGTATGTTCCTGAAGCAAAAAAAATGGGTGCTGCAAACACCCATGATGAAAACTGTATCCTGATGAAATGTGTATTTTTCATCTTGCAGCACATGTAAGCTCCCTTTTTTCACTGAACTATTTATTGAGTAAAAGATGCCTCAGACATAGTCTGTCACCTATGAACCTATATACCTATATGTTGCCTGCTCTGCAGGTACACTGCTTGTCTGTATTTTGCAATGCTGCCTGCTCTGCAGCTACACTGCTTGTCTGTATTTTGCAATGCTGCCTGCAGCTACACTGCTTGTCTGTATTTTGCAATGCTGCCTGCTCTGCAGGTACACTGCTTGTCTGTATTTTGCAATGCTGCCTGCTCTGCAGGTACACTGCTTGTCTGTATTTTGCAATGCTGCCTGCTCTGCAGCTACACTGCTTGTCTGTATTTTGCAATGCTGCCTGCTCTGCAGGTACACTGCTTGTCTGTACTTTGCAATGCTGCCTGCCCTGCAGGTACATAACTTGTCTGTATTTTGCAATGCTGCCTGCTCTGCAGGTACACTGTCTGCATGTATTTTGCAATGCTGCCTGCTCTTCAGGTACACTGTCTGTCTATATTTTGCAATGCTGCCTGCTCTGCAGGTACACTGTCTGTATGTATTTTGCAATGCTGCCTGCTCTGCAGGTACACTGTCTGCATGTATTTTGCAATGCTGCCTGCTCTGCAGGTACACTGTCTGTCTGTATTTTGCAATGCTGCCTGCTCTTCAGGTACACTGTCTGTCTGTATTTTGCTATGCTGCCTGCTCTGCAGGTACACTGTCTGTCTGTATTTTGCAATGCTGCCTGCTCTGCAGGTACACTGTATGAATTTTGCAATTCTGCCTGCCCTGCAGGCACAGTGTCTGTCTGTATGTATTTTGCAATACTGCCTGCTCTGCAGGTACACTGTCTCTATTTTGCAATGCTGCCTGCCCTGCAGGTACATTGTCTGTCTCTATTTTGCAATGGTGCCTGCTCTGTTTGAATGCTGTGAGGCTGTATTTTGCACTATGTAAACCCTGAATACACTCCTGCCATGTGCACTGCTTTTATCCTGGAAGACACAAGATGGGCTTAAACTGGCCAACGGATCTTACATACAGCAGCCTGAAGTTAGCTTACAAATATGTGTCGCTCACACACATTTGCAGCAACATCATATCAGATAATAAGGTAATATAAATTATATCTAATGTTTAGTAGTCAGGCAGCTTTTGCACCATTTTCATGGACTCAGAACTCTAGTATTTTGGGTGGATTCAAGGATAGATACAATAAGCATTGCAATGTTTACCTTTAGAAATGTCTTCCTCTGCTAAATGTTCATCAGACTCTTATAAGCCTAGGGCATTCAGTCTCTGTTAAGACACTACACTGATCTAATGCTTTGCAACAGTGACAGGGTGAAGTTTACAAACTGGTTATCAACTCTAAGTGTGCAATGGCTGAACAAAGTACCAAATGAATTGCATGATTCTTTTGAAGAACAATTAGTCATGTTTCTACATATGACTTGTACAAAAAAGTAAGTTGTAACAGGCAGAAGATGATAATGCAGCTGTGTTATTCTTATTTTAACTACTCTCCCAGTTTAAAAGGAACAACATTTGACTTTTTGTATGTCCATTTTCCATTTTCTGAGATAAATGGGCAAGGGAAACAGTAGTGCAGGATCTTCCCACACCATCCTGTGAGGAGACAGGAAAGTTGATGTTCTTTGTGTTTCACTGTTGCAGTCATTACATTTGGATAATCTGCTGGCAGGTTGCCCTCAGTCGGCCTGATTAACAAAGTCTTGGGTCCTGCGTCGGTTGCTGTCTCTTCTTCCATGACGTCAGGTCATCAGGGGTATAAAACATGCAGCCAACGCCATTACCCCAGTCTTTCTTGCCGTGCGGTGCCCGAAGCAGAAGCAGTTTGCAAGTGTCAGTTGACCGACTCCTGAAATTTTCATTTTCAAGTTTCAGCTCCGAAGTCTTCAACTTAAAGCTAAGTACCCCATTGGGGAAACTCTTTCTTGCTCCTTACCAATGTCAGTAAAAGTTAATAATTGCATTACTTGTGGAAAGCAAATACCTCATAAAGATTTTCATTCATACTGTATTCTTTGCCTAGGCCCTGACCACGACGTACCTTACTGTTGGTTTTGTGCTTTATTTAATCAATGCACTATCCATCGTCATTATATTTTTGCCTCTCATTATTTTGGTTCTCAGTTTAATTATCCAGAAATGTTGATTAGCCATCCGACTACCGGGATTCTGGAAAAATGCAAAGATAAAGACAGAGACAGGCCGTCGAGGTCCAAAACTGCCGACGACGCTTCTCCTAAGCCAGTCGCCAGTTTGCCAGTACTCAGTGAGGTGCTTTTGCAGCCCCTGATACCCACTACTTCTGATTTGCAGGCCACTACTGAGACCCATTCGGAGTCCAGTATGCCGTGAGATACTTCAACTATGGAACCCGCGGATGTCTCTACCTTGGATGGGTCTGAAGCTGCTGTGCAGGCACTGGCTTCTGAGGGTGTATTCAGGCCTGCAGACTTGCATATTAAAATGACTCCTCCTTCATTAATAAGGCCTAAATCTCGATCCATGTCTAAAAAATCGACGCCCAGGCCACATCTTCAGGCCCCTATGCCTAAAAAACAAATGATAAAAATTGCTGAAAATCTAATAACTCTAATCAGGGATAGTCAACCCCCCCCCCAAGAAGCCTATGGCTGAGCTTGCTTATGAATCTTCTGATCAGGAATCTGTTTCTTTTGACTCTTCTGGTAACCTGGATTTGTCCATACCTACTTATGAGGATTCTGATACAGAGGATTTCATTCACTCTGCTTCCCCTCCTGAGGACTTTTCTTTTGGGGAAACTTTACATACTTTAAGGGAGCATTTTCACTGGGAAAGCCAGGAATTTCCTGATTCAAAAAAGAGGCTTAGGGATTTCCTTCTTCTACCTCAGCATAGGTCTTTGGCTATACCTCCTGTACTAGACATTGTTGATGATGTGTTCTCGGAATCCAGTTTGGCCCCTGATTCTCTGCCTCCGGCTCCTAGTAAACCTGACAGATACTACAGGGTTCCTGAGTCCTACAAGTTCCTTTTCAAAAAATCCTGCTGCAGATCCAGAGACTATTTCTCAAGGGCCCAAGGGCATTAAGGCTTCTACTGCTAAAAATCCTACCCCCTCTGATAGAGACTCCAGGGTGCTGGATAGATGGGGTAAAAAGGTTTATACTTTTGCAACCTTGGCAATCAGAGCTTTAAACTGCCAATTTCATATGTTAAAATATCAGCAACATGTTACTGGACTGCTTAAACAGAAAAATATATTGATTCCTGACTGCGTGGAAAATAAAGATTTACAGGACTTAATGTATTCTGCTGAACAAGTTGGAAATACTTTGCAATGTGGTTTTGATTCTTTAGAGGCCTCTTGCAGGGCTGCTGTTACTTTGACTGTTCTTAGAAGGCATGCTTGGCTTAAGGAAGAATCTTTGCCTGATCATGTTAAAGCTAAATTGTTGGATGCTCCTTTAAATCAGGGCCACCTGTTTGGCAGCAAGGCTGAAGAAGTTCTTAAACAGATGGAAGATCAAGCTAAATCAATGTAAACTGTTAACTGGTCCTTTCCGGTCCCTTCTAGGTCTTCTCAGGCCAAACCCAGGCACAGCAAAACCCCCAGGTTTCAGTCCCATGGGTCTCTCAGAGCCAAGCAGTGGGGGGCCTACTCTTCCAAATCTGGAAATAACAAGACACCCCCTAAAAGTACCAAGCACTTATCTTTTGACCGCCCCTTTGGGGGGAAAGATTACTCTTCATGCAAAGAACTGGGAACTCATAACCCAGGACAAATGGGTTTTAAATAGCATCCCAGGGATACAGATTTCATTTCCACATGTTGCCAACACCAAATGGGTAGCCAGACCTGCCCCCAAAGCAGTGGGCAGAGGCTCAAAAACAAGTACTTTCCCTTTTAAGCATGGGGGATATCCAACTGGTACCAGAAGAGGAAAAGGGGACAAGGTTTCTACTCCAGACTTTTCCTGGTACCCAGAAAAGACAAATCATGGCATCCAGTCCTGGACCTGTCTATTCTAAACACCTTTCTGGAGATTCCAAAATTCAAGATGCTGACTCTTCAATTACTTCCTATGATAGATAAAGATGCCTGGTTGGCAACACTAGATTTAAAAGAAGCATACCTGCACACCCCAATCAGGAAATCTTGCAGAAGATACCTACGCTTCAAGGCAGGCTGCACGCATTATCAGTTCTCTGCACTGCCTTTGGCTTGTCTACTGTGCCCAGGGTATTCACAAAGTGCCTGGCTCCAGTTATTGCTTTTTGCAGGCAAAGAAATATTCAAATATACCCATACATAGATGATTGCCTAATTCAAGCAGAAAGCCAGGGCATACTTTTAAATCATCTGGCATTTGTAAAAAGGGTTCTAACTTGTCTGGGGTACACTATAAATGAAAAGAAATCACAACTGGTACCCTGTCAATAAATTACATTCCGGGGTGCAAGCTTGAATACAACTTCCCAGATGGCTTACCTTATGCCATAAAAGCAAATTCATTTGGTAAACTATTTCAAACAAGTGGCCACAAAAACCCTGCTATCTACAAGACAAATACTGCAAGCCTTGGGGTTCATTGCTTCCTGCATTCTTCTAATTCCATATGCAAGACTGCATATGAGGAAACTACAGTGGTATCTAAAAAACCTATGGAGCCAACATTCTCACAGCCTGGAAACAATGATTCCTCATACCTTGCCTATGGCTAGAGTTCCTCTGGTGGGCAGAGGCCTGACACCAAAACAAGGGATTACAATTTACACTACCCCCTGCCGCCCAAACCCTAACAACATTTGCATCAGTCTATGCATGGAGATCTCACCTGGCAGGGACGTGCATTCAGGGCAAATGGAACCCAAGTCAAATGCACCTACATATCAACTGAAAATAAATATTAGCTGTACAGAATGTTATGACAGCCTTCATGGACTGCATTCTTCCAGGACAACTAATGGTAAAGACGGACAACACCATGGTTATGTGGTACATAAACAAGCAGGGGGGTATACATTCCTACCCCCTCTGCAGACTAGCCACGGCATTGTGGAACAATGCCCTGAGCTACCAAGTGCACCTACAAGCTCAATTCCTGCCAGAAAAATTAAATACACTGGCAGATGGACTAAGCAGAAATCTCATGGGCCCACATGAGTGGAAACTGGAACCATGGATTTTCAACATGCTGACAAGCGAATGCGGGAGCCCAGACATAGATCTATTTGCCTCCCCCCAGAACTAGCAGTTGGACATGTTTTGCACAAGGACTCCCCAGAAACAAGCCTGGAAAGTGGATGCTCTGTCCTTCAGCTGGAAAAACTTATCAGTCTATGCCTTACCCTCGCTGCCTCTGCTCTCCAAAGTCCAACTAAAAGTCAAACAGGACAAACAAAAGATGATCTTGATTGCTCCAGACTGGCCGCACCAACACTAGTACCACCTCCTGTGTAGTATGTCGGAGTTACCTCCACAACACTAGTACCACCTCCTGTGTAGTATGTCGGAGTTACCTCCACGGCACCTGCCTCAAACCCCTTCCCTGCTGTCCCAGCAGGAGAACCAATTTCTGCACCCTCAGCTTCCAACTTTGAACCTTGCAGCCTGGCTAATCACTTAAATTCACCCTTTTCATCCCTCAGCAAACCTGTGATGGATGTCATCTTAGAGGCAAGGAGACCTAGTACTAGAAAATCTTATGCTGACAAATGGAAAAGATTCTGTGCCTGGAACCAATCTCAAGGGATGAGCACAGCAGCACCCAATTTACCTCAGATTTTGCAATACTTAACTGAGATGCTTCACAAGGGCCTGTCTTTTTCCTCCATCAAAATCCACACCTCAGCCATTTCAGCTCATTATAACACAGAACCTCTCCTCTTCTCTCATCCTCTGCTCAAGCAGTACCTCAGGGGGGCAAAAAAACTTCAGACCACCCAGGAGAGCTCCAACCCCTGCCTGGGACCTTAACTTTGTATTGGAGAAACTCACTCTACCTCCTTTCGAGCCAGCTGCTACTGTAGACTTAAAATTTCTTTCTTGGAAAACAGCCTTCCTTCTAGCAATCACTTCAGTTAGAAGGGTATCTGAATTACAGACCCTTATGGCAGTGCAGCCTTTCATCATCTTTCATGCGGACAAGGTGTCACTCAGGACCAATCCATCCTTCATGCCCAAGATGGCATCCAGTGTGGCTCTTAATCAGTCCATTCATTTCCCAATCCACAGAACAAAGGGGGATGGATTCTGCATTCCTTGGATGTACACAGACAGCTTAGATTCTACGTGGACAGGACTAAACCTCGAAGACAGTCTGAACAATTGCTGATAGCATTTGCTGCAGGGGCAGACGGAAAGGCTATTTCAAAACAAACCATTTCTAAATGGATAAGCCATTGTATTCATTTCTGCTATAAGCACCATGGAAATCCTATCCCCATGGGAATCAGATCTCATTCCACCAGGGCTGCATCTACTTCTGTAGCCTTTCTCAGAGGTGTTCCTACCTGGGCCATCCTAGAAGCTGCTACCTGGAGTTCTGTACAAACTTTCACCAAGCATTATCATTTGCCAATTTTCTCTAACTCCATAGCTGGCTTTGCCACTGCTGTCTTGCAGAGCCTTATAGCTGGCCCTAATGCTATATAAACTCCTCCTCCCAACCATAGCTTTGGGAATCTACCCAAATGTAATGACTGTAACAGTGAAACACGAAGAACATAGTACAGTTGTGTACACTTACCATAAATGTAGATGTTCGAGTGTACTCACTGTTGCAGTCCTGGTTACCCTCCCTCCAGCCCCCTAATCTCTTCTGGCTATACCTCTTCTTTCTTTTACTATGCTTAAAAGCCTTTTGGTGTATTTGCTTTTTGTTGGAGGTATACCTTTGTGTTTTTATGTTTATTTGCTCCCCACTAGGGGGGCACATGACATCTGGGGAAAGAAAAACTGATGTAATGGCGTCGGCTGCATGTTTTATACTCCTGACGACCTGACATCATGGAAGAAGAGACAGCAACTGATGCAGGACCCAAAACTTTGTTAATCAGGCTGACTGAGGGCAACCTGCCAGCAGATTACCCAAATGTAATGACTGCAACAGTGAATACACTTGAACATCTACATTTATGGTAAGTGTACACAACTGTAATTTCTTTGCTTCTAATCTCTTTGCTGTTAGCCTGCAGATAGTGTTATATGAGGCAAAAACCTGGACATTCTGCAAAAATCTGTACAGCTGAGAGCTATGAGCTGACTCTGCATTTTATATTCACTTTAATTATATAATATTCTTTAAATGTTTTGTCAGTTTATTGAACCAATACATTCCTCTGCCTACACAAATAGGCAGTGAGACAACAATTTCTTTCTTTCAGAATGTTGCCCTTAAATATTATTAGTAATACAAACAAAAGGGCTGTCTGAAGATTCCACACAATTCTTCCTTAACCTTTTCAGGAATACATGTGAAGTGTAGTTTTTTATGTCTTCTTTAATCTTCATCCCCAGTTTTATCCTTTAAACCATCCAGCATGAATTCCAATATGGTTATTCTGTCTTTTACCTCTTTCATAGTAATGTCTTTCGGCTTTTCTCAGTTAGGGGTCGCCACAGCGGAACTCTAATGATTGGCAGTGGATTTTTAGGGTGCCGAGTTGCCAGCCCGATGCCTAACCTTCAAAGAAGGCACACCCATTCACGCACGCACCTACCTTACCTCCTTTATGCCCCCCTTAAATCCAAGAGCTGATCAGAATGAGAACTCAAGGCTGCTTCTGTTTCTTCCATTCTTTTCTCAATAATTGCTGTACATCAAATAAATGAATATTACTCAAGTAGTTTTCATATTATCAACGAGAATACTTCTTGTTCCACTCGTGTTCCATTCTAGGCATCACCTTATTAGCCATCAAAATTCTGAGTGTTGGTTTCAAGGCATTCATCCTTAGCCTAGGATTCAGCCTGGCCTTGTGGCAGTTCCAAGTTGTTAGAATCACTTTTTTTTCAGTATTTTGCTTTCATTTCATAGAATCATAGGATTTCATCAGATAAGCAGATTTTTTTTAAAAAAAGAAAACACCACTAGAGTCTCAGAGAATAATCTATGTTATTGTTATTTTAAACGGTATTATTAGAATCTAGAAAGGTTTGGTAGTTACTGCAGTGGACTAAAAAGAACTGCTTTCTGTGCCCAGGGTACAAGGTTTGATTCCATCCTCCTTCATCTGCCTGCTGTGCGACTGTGAGCAAGTCACTTAACCAGATATATACATACATACATACATACAAAGATGCACATGCACGCACACACACACACACACACACACACACACACACACACACACACACACACACACACACACACACACGCACACACACACACATACACACACACACACACACACACACACACACACACACACACACACACACACACACACACACACACACACACACACACACACACACACACACACACACACACACACACACACACACACACACACACACACACACATACACACACACACACACACACACACACACACACACACACACACACACACACACACACACACACACACACACACACACAGATGCTCTCACACAAACACACACGCAGATACGCGCACACACACACACACACACACACACACACACACACACACACACACACACACACACACACACACACACGCAAATTTTATGAGTTTACACCAAGGGTTATGAGGAAAATCGAAGTAATGGTGACACTGTTCATCTCCCATTAGCACTGAGATGCATGACTCAGCTTCACAGTGATATCCCTGGCTTTAAGCTTAATTAGAACCTATGACAACAGCACCCATCCCTGCAAATTATATATTCCAACTCCGAGATCACACTACAGTGAGGAAGAGGGTAAATTCCCTGATCCTCACTGTACCATGATCATCATTCACATTTACAAACTCATAATAACAAATCACACTGTACATTCATCATTATGAGTTCGCACGATGTCACTTCAAGATTGTTCACTTTTGAAAGGTCCATGATAAGTCTCATAATAACAACAAAAATCTCATAATAACAAATCACACTGTACATTCATTATTATGAGTTCACACGATGTCACTTCAAGATTGTTCACTTTTGAAAGTGTACTTTCCTAGAACTGACGTTCAACCCAACACACTTCCAGATTGTGATAGTAAACCTACATATACATGCATACATATATATATATATATATATATATATATATATATATATATATATATATATATCTGGTCAAAACTCATAAAATTGCTTTCCAAATTCTGTTCTCCACTTAGTGTGATGAGAGTTTGGATTTCATGTTCTTTGGACTATTTACACAATTATCCACAGATCATCAGCAACTGCTTACATACCAAAAGCAACTCCCCCCATGGAGGCAACTTGAAAGAAACATTTAAGAAAACACACAGCATCATGCTATCCTTTAGCCTGACCATCACCTTCTTCAACAAGCAGTGGTCAGGTGCAATGCTAGAAACCTTCGGCTATTTAAAGGGTCAACAAGCAATGGTTACGCTTCATTATATAGGAGGTACAGTGCTGGAAACTTTCAGCTGTTTAAAGGGTCAACAATCAGTGGTCACGTCTCTATATAGAAGGTGCAATGCTGAAAACCTTCATCTATTTAAAGGGTCAACACACAGTAGTCATACTTCACTATATAGGAGGAGCAATGCTGGAAACCATCAGCTATTTAAATGGTCAAAAAGCAGTGGTCATGTCTCTATATAGAAGGTGCAATGCTGGAAACCTTCAGCTATTTAAAGGGTCAACACACGGTGGTCACACTTCACTATATAGGAGGAGCAATGCTGGAAACCTTCATCTATTTAAAGGGTCAACAAGCAGTGGTCACACTTCACTATACTGAAGGTGCTGGAAACCTTCAGCTATTTTAAGGGTCAACAAGGAGTGGTAACACTTCACTATATAGAAGTTGCAATGCTGGAAACCTTCAGCTGTTTAAAGGGTCAACGATCAGTGGTCACGTCTCTATATAGAAGGTGCAATGCTGGAAACCTTCAGCTATTTAAAGGGTCAACACTCAGTGATCACACCACTATATAGGAGGAGCAATGCAGGAAACCTTCAGCTATTTAAAGGGTCAACAAGCAGTAGTTACACTTCACCATATTGAAGGTGCTTGAAACCTTCAGCTATTTAAAGGATCAGCAAGCACTGGGTCACACCACTATATAGAAGGCACAATGCTGGAAACCTTCAGCTATTTAAAGAGTCAACAAGCAGTGGTCACATGCTATATATAGAAGGTGCAATGCTGGAAACCTTCAGCTATTTAAAGGGTCAACACACAGTGGTCACACTTTACTATATAGGAGGAGCAATGCTGGAAACCTTCAGCTATTTAAAGGGCCAACAAGCAGTGGTCACACCACTATATAGGAGGAGCAATGCTGGAAACCTTCAGCTATTTAAAGGGTCAACAAGCAGTGGTCACACTTCACTATATTGAAGGTGCTGGAAACCTTCAGCTATTTAAAGGGTCAACAAGGAGTGGTAACACTTCACTATATAAAAGGTGCTGGAAACCTTCAGCTATTTAAAGGGTCAACAAGTATTGGGTCACACTTCACTATATAGAAGGCACAATGCTGGAAACCTTCAGCTATTTAAAGGGTCAACAAGCAGTGGTCACATATCTTTATATAGAAGGTGCAATGCTGGAAACCTTCAGCTATTTAAAGGGTCAACATACAGTGGTCACACTTCACTATATAGGAGGAGCAATGCTGGAAACCTTCAGCTATTTAAAGGGCCAACAAGCAGTGGTCACACTTCACTATATTTAAGGTGTTGGAAACCTTCAGCTATTTAAAGGGTTAACAAGCATTGGGTCACCCTTCACTTTATAGGAGGAGCAATGCGGGAAACCTTCAGCTATTTAAAGGGCCAACAAGCAGTGGTCACACTTCACTAAATTTAAGGTGTTGGAAACCTTCAGCTATTTAAAGGGTTAACAAGCATTGGGTCACACACCACTATATAGGAGGAGCAATGCTGGAAACCTTCAGCTATTTAAAGGGCCAACAAGCAGTGGTCACACTTCACTATATTTAAGGTGTTGGAAACCTTCAGCTATTTAAAGGGTTAACAAGCATTGGGTCACACCACTATATAGGAGGTGCAATGCTGGAAACCTTCAGCTATTTAAAGGGTCAACAAGCAGTGGTCACATTTCACTATATAGAAGTTGCAATGCTGGAAACCTTCAGCTATTTAAAGTGTCAGCAAGCAGTGTACTATTCAAGCAGTGTATTATTCAAAGATGGACAGTTTTGTGGTTTGTGAATAAGGTCGTTGACTCTGTTTAGTTGAGAGTATATGAGTTGGTTAGGTAATTCATGTTAATTGAACTGCTATAGGGGTTTGCACTGATGGGTTCTTTTAGCATGGTTTGAGGTGAATGTTGCGATTATATTGTTGTATGCTTTTAATTTAAGTATTTCGGTAGTCTGTAGCTTTATAAATATTGGTGAGGTGTAGAGGAAAGTTGGAAAGAGGTATGATGACGTGATGGACTTCTAGAAGTTTCTGGAAGGTAAGTTTTTGCCCCATAGAGTAAACTGAGCTTTCCGATTTGTCTTTTTCATGGTTTGTTGTGCGTATTGGTCGAATTTTATTTTATTTTATTGTATTGTCTATGGTAACTCCAACTAATTTTATGTAAGATACAGTGTCATTTGTTTTTGTTTTCATTTGTGATGTCATTAGCAGATAGGATTGTAAATTCATGATTCTTCTCAGATAGTTGTGTGGGTAAGAAGAAGATTAACTTACCTGGATTTAGGAGTAAGTTTACTTTGGAAAGCATAGACTCAATAGAGAAGAAAGAATCTTGGGTGATTTCTTGGAGTTCTGTTTGTATAGGGGCATAGCAGATGAGAGTAGAAAACTATGCATACTGCGCTAGGACTGCATGTTTAGAAACTGTATGGATGTTGTTTATGAATATATTAAATAGTCATGGATCAATAATTGAACCTTAGGGAACACTGACAGGGACAGGGAGAAAGGATGAAAGTTGTGTTTGCCATTTGACAGTTGCGTCTGTTGCTAAAGTAGCTAAGAAACTAAGATAGGGAAGAGAAAGACCAATGAGAGAGAATTCTGATAATAGCTTTTACTGGGGAAACAGTATCAAAAGCTTTAGCTAGATCTAGCAATAATGGGGAGGGTACATTATCATTGCCCCATAACTCAATTTCTAATTTTGAGGCAAAGGTATGTTCAAAGAGATCCCTGCATTTTGCTGAACGTGTAGTCGATTCATAAATGTACGTTTGGTGTTTAATGCTGACAGTACAGCTAGATGAGTGGTAGAAATGTCTAACAGTCTGTTTCGTCAAAACAGGTGACATGGTTGGAGGGGGTTAGAGTGTTTGTGCATATCTTAGTGAATAAGGGTTAGGTTCGGTGACGGGTAAGGGACAGGTGGTGTATGTTGATGAGTATTTTAAGGTTAGGGTAAGGGTCAGGTAAGGGGATAGATGTGTGCCCAAGTATGTCTTCTGTACTGGCAGTGCTACAGGAACTGCTTAAGCGGAATTTGGGTCTACTTTAAAATTATCTAAACTCACAAATATCTAAACACAAAATACTGACAAAAATATCTAAAGTCAAAAATATCTAAACACAAAATGTCAACAAAATTTATACCAAGTAAGATTTTATGCCCCTCTCCCAGTGTTGGAGTTTGTATATATAATTATCTCCAAATGTGGGAGTTGCAAGGGTTTGCCAACTTTAAAACCTTGTTTTTGGATGTGTTTATATTTTGTCAATATTTTATGTTTAGACATTTTTGAGTTTAGATCATTTTAAGTAGATGCATACACCAGCGATTACTGTAGAGCAGATTCAACCAAATACAGGTGCTTTTCCTAGGAGGTTACTAGGGTAGTGGCCGTAGAGCCTTTACAAGCCTAGCCATGGTAATCCCAAGTATCCCCATTTGTTCTTTCTGGGTAGTTCACAGAATGTATTTATGAATACAGCAGCTCTGTGATCAGCACTGCCTACCCCATCCATGAGGAACATGGGTGTCAACCCAGGGGCAAATTTGCAGTCTGCCATCCAGTTATCTAGGTTGTGTTTGAACAGGGTCAGTGAGGAGCTCTGTTTTACATGAATAGGAAGTCTGTTCCATAGGAGTGGCAGTCTCTGGGTGACATATCTGTCTCTCCAGCATGACCTGCTAATGTCACAAGCTAGGTTAAGATCCTTAGAGCAAGTGACTTTTGAGCCATTTGACTCACAGATGTGCAGCATTTCCATTAGGGCAGGGTTGGAGATTGCCCTATAGGCCAGGCACAAGTCACCTCTCAGCAGTTTATAAGACACAGAGTAAAGTCACAGGGCTTTCAGCCTGTGCACATAGGTCATGGTTACTGAGAAACCTCTGAGGTCTCCAGCTGCTGCTGGTAGCTGGTGAAGTACATGCAAAAGGGTACATTATATTCTATTAGTGCTCCGATAAGGGTCAAGTACAGTGAAGTTATAACATCCTTTAACCTGGATGCTATGTCCTTGTTTATGAGGTCTGCTACATAGAAGGCTTTTCTTACCACTGTGGATACTTGGTGGTCAAAGTTTAGATAGCTATCAACCTGTGTTCCCAAGTCTAGCATCACAGGGTTGGAACTCAGGGGGTGCTGTCAATATTGTAATTTGTAGGGAATTCCATTTTGCCAAAGGGAATAGTACTGCATTTTTTTGCATTTAGTTTTAGACCATGGATTTGGTACAATTCATTTGCTTGTGTTAGACCTTCTTGTAATATGTTGATATCATTGGGGACTCAATGATTGCTCCCAGTTTGCAATCACTAGCAAACTTGGTGAGCTAAAGGCCATCTACTTTGGCCTTGACTTCTGAGAAATAGATGTCAAATAGTAAGGGGTGCAGTACAGACCCCTGTGGTACTCCACTGGTGATGGGTCTACTGGTGAAGGTGCAGTCACCAATTTTGACAGAGTGTGTTCTGTCAGTGAACCAATTGGCTACCCATCTACTAACGTAATGGTTAATCCCTATCTGTGAGAGTTTCTCAATGATGCCAGAGGGGGGAATTGTGTTAAAAGCCTTGGTAAGGTTAAGATAAGCTGTGCACTGTCTTATCTTCGTCCATGGCTTTGTTGACATTCACATGGACATCTGCCAGGTTTAATAAGCATGATCTACCCTTAATGAAGCCAAACTGGGTTGGGTCCAGCGTTTGGAGGTCGTCTATGTCATTGTTGGTAAGGTCCATGATAAGTCTTTCCATGGCCTTGCAGAAGAGGCTGGTTAGACTTATGGGTCTGTAAATCCCAGGTTCAACTGATGGTCTCCTTTTGTGCAGGGACATTACTGTTGCTGTTCTCCATTCTGTAGGAAGATAGCCAATTCTCAAACTATGATTAAAGATCAAGTGGGTCCACTAGGTCTTGTTTTAGATTGTTTAGTAAACAACCTAGAATATTATCTGGTCCCACTGAGGCTGTGTTTTTGGCCTTGGTGAGCACAGAGATGATCAGTTCTTTAGAGATACTAGGCAGATGGCTGCTGTCAGGTATGCATTTCAATATGGTAAGTGGGGATGTGGGGGTGAAGTTTGTGCTGAATCTGTCATCTAGCAGGTTGATGATATCTTCCAGTGTAGTATGAGTGCTCCCCTCTACAACCAGTTCAGCACATAGCTGGGCATTCCCTTTTAGACTTCAGATGTAGTTAAAGAATGCCTTGTGATTATCCTTGACTTGAGATGCAATTTTAGTTTCATAATTTGCTTTAGAAGACTTTTCAAGATTTCTGATTTTCTTGTTTAGGCTTAGGAGGGGCCGCTTCCTCTGCAGACTGATATCCCTCTTGCTTTTTGACAAAAGTTTCTTCCTCTTGTTATATAATCTGTTTATACCTGAAGTCCACCACGGTGCCTTGTTTTTACAGGAAGACATGGTTTTGTTAGGTGTTGGGTACAGCTGAGTTTAGGCACTTGCTTAAGTGTTTGTACATTGCATTTGCATACACTTCTGCATAGTGATCATTCATATCTGTGATTGCAGGTGGTATGAAGCCTTTTAAATCATTGTTTAGTAGGCTGTAGTTAGCTTTGGTGAAGTTTTTATCATTTTTATTCCTGTGAGGGTGTCAGTTCCAATAGTTACTTCAGACAAGACCGATTTGTGGTCTGACCTAACCAGGGAGGGCATCATTCATGGGGAAGTACAGTGACCCCCCCCCCATGTTGGTGAGTTCTATGTCCAGAACATTAATGATGGTGCAGACTATCTGTTCCAGAGCATTTGTGCTAATAAAATCCAGGAACCTCTGGGCAAGCATGTTTTTGCTTGTGTATGTCTCCCAGTCTATGGAAGGGTAGTTGAAATCTCCCACGACTAAGGTGTTGGGCTGTATGGCAAGGGATTCCAGTAAATCAAGGTAGGTGTGCTTATCTTTGTTCATAGTGGGGGATCTATAGCTAACAATGATGTGGTGTGGTACTTTCCCACTTGTTAATTGGACATGGAGTAGGTCATATGTTCATAGGTGTGTACTAGGCTAATGACCCTGGAGCCTTTACAAGCCTAGCCATAAGATTACCTTGGCATAGTGCCACCCGACCTTGAGAGAGTCATGCTGTCTAACCAATCTCAAAGTGTATTTAGTTTTAATGAAGATGGATACATCTCCATATTTGGTTCTCTCATGCTCATTTTAAGGTCTGAACATGTGGAAGGCATTGTAGCCTTACACAGCTGGGCTGCTCTCAATGGCCTTGAATCATGTCTCAGTAGCTGCACAGACGACAGCATCCTCCAAGGTGAGGAGTGCTTCCAGGGTGTGCAGTTTCGTGTTTAAACTCCTAGCATTAAGCATCACGACCCTGAGTTTGTCTCCATTAGATTCTGTTACATTGGAAAATTTGTTGTTTTGACATTGCCTAAAAAGGCACTATGGGGGAGGCAAAGGTCTTTGCCCATATCCAAAAGCCTGGGGGGTACATATGTAGACTATCTCTAGCAAAGCAGTGAGGTCTGTCTACCATATCCTCCCAGGTTGACAGATATTGGATCCCCCTGGACTGACATCATAAGTTGAGTCAATTGTTGAAGTCAATTATTTTTTTGTTTATATTGTGGCATCATCCACATCAACTTTACCAGAAAGGCTCATCCAGACTCTGCTACACTTTGCTGTGAAGGAAAGTTTAGTTTGCTTTTATTTTTTGTATTACTGTATTGCCTTTCTATATTTTGAATACTGTAGTTTGTTTTCTTTACCTTGTGTTTTGCTTGCATTCTGTTTTAACAGCATATTAAAACTTCAAAAGAGACCACAGCTCTCTCTGTTCTGAGTCAGGCAGAATTATTTTCCGCCCTCCCACCCATTTAAGTTGTCTTGTTAAATACCACTGTCTTTCTAGTTGCCCGCCTCTTATGTTAATCTGACCATATATCTCATTTCTCTCTACTTTCACTGGCTTATGTGAGTAATCACAAAATCATCATTTTTGAAATCCCACCCCTTCAATTATTTAAATTTATTGGCCATCCTACAGTATTTCATAGTACCAAAATACAAAAGTGACCACCCCTTTCAATCCATCTTGCTGTTTTAAAAATAGTAACTCCACTAAATCTTAACTTTTTAAACAGGTAAAACTCAAGTTACCTACTTTCACGTCTAACTTCTCTAGTGCACACTGCAGAGTGCATTCTTTTCAATCTTACCTTTAAGCATCCCTGTGACTAGCACTTTCTCTAATACCTGCTGGAAAGCACTAGGAAGCCTTAAACTCATACAAACACTGAACTCTCC
Organism: Protopterus annectens; assembly: GCF_019279795.1. Taxonomy (NCBI): domain Eukaryota; kingdom Metazoa; phylum Chordata; order Ceratodontiformes; family Protopteridae; genus Protopterus; species Protopterus annectens. Next base: position 706,799,839 of record NC_056751.1, on the reverse strand, counting down.
TTGTTAACAAGGAGAAATTAATAGTAGGCACTAAACAGCCTATAATTGCAAAGTACCTTGCTAAGGAAACAGCTCCTATACTTTACAAAGAAAAAAAAAAAGCCCCAAACCAGGCATGTCCAAGGGTCAGCTTCCGGTGATTTCTCCTGTCCACCTGGTGAATCTGGGCATACTGGGGCAATGCAGCAATTGCCTCATGTACACAGACAACCCTCTCCTCCTACCACCCAACACTACAACCTGTGAGAGATGCACTTACATAGCCAAAATGGAAGCAAAGCTCTCTCCACCCAAGATTGTGCTAAACAGTCAAGAGGAGAAGGTTAACACCCACACTACACCTCAAGCAACACATAGCCCTTCTAAACCCGCACCACCAACACCCACATATAGCAACACTAAATCCACATATGCAGAGGCCCTTAACTGTAACCTGCCCAAGCAACAAAGACCTCTGAAGCTGAAACGCAAACAAACACCAATCTCAACCAATGTGTCACATAGTTCACAACACCAGTGTGCCACCCAGCAACAGCCCCTAAGGCAAGACAATGTACCTAACACTTTAGTCATAGGTGACTCTATAGTCCGGCACACTGATGTCCCTCTCACCAGGTTGAATAAGGAGAAAATTACAGTCAGCTGCCTGTCGGGTGCCAGGATCCGCCACAATACGCATGCACTCAAGTCACTCCACAACAAGTACAAATATGACTCTGTCATTGTCCATGTTGGAGTGAATGACTTGAGATGTACCTCCCTGGACTACATGAAAAGAGACATGGGAGAGCTCTCGGATCATGTGGCCCAGGCAAGTATGACCCTAGCCCTGAGTAGCATCCTGCCTTCGCCCAGAATGATACCACAATATAAGGATAAAATGATTGACTTCAACAATTGGCTAAGCTTATGGTGTCATTCAAAGGGGATCCATTATCTGTCTGCCTGGGATGACATGATTAACAGACCACGATGCTTTGCCAGAGATGGTCTGCACCTGTCGCCCCTGGGATTCAGGTTACTGGCTAAGGCTCTTGCCACCCCTATAGTGCCTTTTTTAGGCAAACATCAAAGGACAAAACCACCACCGTAACAGGTACAAGCATGCAAAATCTGAAGGTAATGCTACTCAATGCTAGAAGTCTAAACCTCAAAATGCACTCTCTCGAGGCACTCCTAAAAATGGAGAACATCGATATCTGTGCAGTAATTGAGACCTGGTTCAAGGCTCAAGAGAGCACCCCTGCAATACCAGGCTACAACTCTTACAGCACTTTTCGCCACCAAACCAGGACCAAACACTAAAGGTGGAGGAGTGTCAATATTCACCAAGGATATTCACACCACCAGGCTAGTTGGCCAACACAATGTGTCTGAAATTCTCCAAGTGCAACTAACACTAGGTAAGACTGCAATCCAAATTGTAGCTTGCTACAGATCCCCACCATACCCCAAGATTCTCACTACACCTTTCTAAACATACTGGAAAATATTAAGATAGAACCAAACACCCTAATACTGGGTGATTTTAACTACCCTGACATTAACTGGGAAAACTACTCATGTCCCAACACCTTTGCGCAACGGTTCTTGGAATTCATAAATTCCAATGCCCTGGATCAACTAATCCATAGTCCCACCAGGGGCTCCAATATCCTAGACCTGGTCATTACCAACATGGGAAATCAATGCTCCATACCTATGGTCACCCCTCGTTAGTCAGGTCTGACCATAAGCTAATCACCCTTAACATCCACATCCCACCCCCACCCCCCAGTAAAGAAACCACCATAAAAACTTCTCCAAAGCCAACTTCATGCTACTCAAGTCAGAAGTGACAAACTTCATGACACCCATGCAGACGGGAACTGAAAGTTCAACTGCTGAATCCTACACTAAGGCACTGTACGAGCACATTCACTCATGCATGAATCGTGCCATCCCAAATAGAACCAAAATGCTCTCATCCAAAAAAAGGAAGCCAATCTGGTGGTCCCCTGCCATAAACAAACTTTACAACAAAAGGAAGAAATTTTGCAGAAAAGAGGAAAATCCCAGGATGCAAAAAAACTCCCTTACTAGCCTCAGTAAGAAACTGAGATGCCTCATAAAATCCTCCAAAGCTAGTTACGAAAATAAAATTGCCAAAGATTCCAAAGACAACCACAAAGCATTCTATAACTATGTCAAGAATCTAAATGGCAATGCTCAGATCTGCTCTGAGCTAAAACAGAATGGCATTAAATATACTGATCCGAAGGATATTGCCAATATCCTGGCAGATCGATTCAGTGCCAACTTCACCCCTCTCACCCCTAAATGGCCCATCTCAATACCGGAAGATTGCCAAATTCCAGTAATAACGGCCACACAGGTACAAAACGCACTCTCTAAAGCCAAGAATACAGCATCCATGGGACCAGATGACATCCCGGGCTGTGTACTACATGAACTACAATATGAACTGGCACCTCACCTAAGTGTCATGTTTAATCATAGCCTCACCTCAGGTTTCGTGCCCACTGAGTGGCGCAGAGCTACAGTTATCCCAATCCACAAGGGGGGGATCCACCTTGGATCCCAGAAACTACCGTCCCGTCAGTCTGACAAGCCTTATCTGCAAGGCCATGGAGCGTATTATCATGGAACTTATAAACAAAGACATTGGCAACCTTCAAACACTGGACCCCACCCAGTTTGGGTTTGTGAAGGGCCGATCTTGTCTCCTGAACCTGATTGACTTCTTTGAATCAGTCTCCAGAGCCATGGATAAGGGTAAGGTGGTCCACACAGCCTATCTAGACCTTGCCAAGGCCTTTGACACCATCCCCCACTCTGGAATCATAGATAAACTTACTAAGTTGGGCATTAATCCCTATGTCACCCAATGGGTTGCTAAATGGCTTACTGATAGAACCCACACTGTAAAAGTAGCCGACTCCAAATCCAGCTCCAGACAAGTGACAAGTGGAGTACCTCAGGGTTCAGTCCTGGGGCCGCTCTTGTTTGGCATCTACTTCTCTGAAGTACAGGTCAACACTAAGGGACTCTGGCTAACAAAGTTTGCAGATGACTGCAAACTGGGAGCCATTACTGAATCCCCAAATGATGTGGATACTCTACAAAAGGGCCTTACAGAAACAGATGCTTGGTGCCAGAGCCATGGGCTCAAGCTCAATGCCAAGGAATGTATTGTTATCCCCTTTGGGAAAAAACATGTATCCATGAATTGCCATATAGGTGGCAGTACACTAAACACAGAAAGTGTGATAAGAGACTTAGGGACACAGGTGGACAGTGGTCTCACCTTCAATAACCACATCGCCACAACAGTCAGGAAATCCTTCTATGTGGCACACCTCATCATGAAGGGCTTTTCATCCAGAAAAAAGGAGGTCATTGTCCCACTGTACTCATCCCTCATTAGACCCATTATAGAATACAATGCCCCATTTGGTATGTACCTCTCAAGACATCTGCAACAACTGGAAAGGCCTCAGAAATACCTCACTAAAAGAATCACAGGCCTAAAGCAGATGCCCTACGCTGACCGCCTTAAAAACTCCAGCTATACTCTGTCGCATATCGTCTACTCAGAGGCGATCTCTGCTTAACATACAAGGCCATGTCAAACCCAGAGCTGTTGGACATGCTACACTTAAAGAAATCCCAATCCCTCAGAGCTACACGCTCCAGGGATCTAAACCTTGTCATCACAATAAACAAAACATGCTGGAGGGATAGGTTCCTGACCCAGAGACTCCCCAGACTCTGGAATAGATTGCCCATACATGTCAAGCAGAGTGCCTCTTTGGACCTCTTCAAGAGGAACCTTGACGATTGGATGGGAGAAAGGAAATTCACCCCAGGGATCACGTCAGTCGCCCTGCTAGACAGGGGTCCAGGAAAGTAAATAATGTGGGAAGAAATAGCCAGGGAATTGTTATGGCTAGGCTTGTATAGGCCCTAGGGCTGATAGCCTAGTACCAACCTATGAACCTAATCCTGGGTGAGGATAGGATACTGCTTAGAGCTAAGGACATTCTTGTCTGGGATACATAATCAGAGAGTTCCATCATGTCTCTCTTCATATAGTCCAGAGAGGTACATCTCAAGTCATTTACTCCAACATGGACTATGACAAAATCATAACAGTACTGGTTGTTGAATGACTTGAGTGCATGCATGATTTGTCAGATCCTGGCACCTAATAGGCAGCTGATCATGACCTTCTCCTTCTCCAGTGTGGTGAGACAGACACCTGTGTGTCTCACTATGGCGATGCCTATGACCAAAACATTTGATGTGTTTTGCCTTAGGGGTTTATTTGCTGACACATGTGTGTGTGTGTGTGTGTTCATATGTGTAGTGGTTTCTTTATGCTTAGTGGTGAATGTGGCTGGTGTGTGTTTGGGAGGTCTCTGTTCTTCTGGTTGGAGTTTAGTGAGAACCTCTGAGTATGTGGGTTTATGTGCAGAACTTATTTTGTGTGAGAGGCGAAGCATGTGTGGTGACAATGTGTTTGATGTCTAGTTTGTTTTTACGTGAGAGAATTTACTCTAATTCCACAGTGTATTTACATCGGTCACATAGGGTATTAGTTTGCTTTAGGAGTAAATGGTTGTCAGTAAACATGAAGGCAATTGCTATGTTGCCTCAAGATGCCTATATCAACTAAGCTGGCAGGAGAAATAATGGGAAACTGCCTGTCCATTGTGGCAGGACTTTTCTGAATGTGGCATTTGGGAAGGAAGCTAGCTGGACTTTGTCACAAACAGCAAAAATGAAGCAGCAATTCAACTAAATGCAGTTAGAGTGCAGTGCTGGCTTAAAATATACTTATTTTCTCTTTTTTTTTTCAGTGAATGCCTTGGATTTCAGTGCAGATACACTCCAGTCCTCTGGCTAAAGTTGCCAAATATTGAGCAGCTCCAGTAAACTGAGTGCAAACCTAACAAACGGAAGGCTTATATACAGGGACATTTAAACAGTTTTAACACAGCTACAAATGGGAAAGCTCCAAACTGAGCCTTTCTCCAGCAGTCCCCAACTCAGATGGGTTCTGAGCTACACACTTCTGCCACAAGGGTGCAGGGAGACCCCCTTAATGTAAGATTACTGGGCTAAGAGCACGTTGATACCAAACAGTTTAGATTCAGCAGGTCTGAATCTAGCCAATGCTATATAAGGCAAGGAGACACATTTTCTAAATAGGAAGGAGTAAGAGAAAGCCACTTAAGTCAAACTGACAGTGTTTATTAGTATACTATTACATGACCTGCAGTGGTACCATCCTCTGCACAAACTGGCACCTATTCGAGCAGCTGTGAACACTTGGACACTATGGAGAGTGTTTCCTACAGAGGATTTTAAATCGGAGAGGTTTACTTATATGTAAGCACAGAAAACTGTGTTTGCACTTTTATATGAGCAGGATGAAAGACTTTTATAAAGTTAAACCTTTGGGCCAATCAGATAAAACTCAATAAGCTATCAACCAGTAGTTCCCACCTTGGATGGGTTGAATTTAGCTCTTTGCTTAAACCAGAGTACAAAAGAACCCTGCCAATGTAAAACAAACTGGCTTTGAGCTCAAGTGCAATATCAAATGCTTTACAACAGAAGTAATAATTCCTGCAATATCAGAAATCCTTGGAAATAAGTTCACTAACCCTGAGAAATGCTCAAAACACACAAAAACGTTGCAAAAGTGAGAAATATTTTGGCGGACTCACTCAGAACAGCTTTTGCAGTATGAGAGGAGGTTAGAAAATACCAGAATATTGTTAAAACAACCTACAATAACAAAATATGGAGTTTCCTTAACAGGTGCAGGCTGAAAAACAGTGATAAATTCAAACTAATAAAATAGTGCAGCACAGAAGTCTTAAATATCACTGAAACTGTTAGACCAAGTGCAAAAATATACTTATATCATCTTTGTAGTTCCAGATGATTTTAGACACAATCAAGTCTTGCAGAAACAGGTGTCCAAGCCAGGCATAAGGAAGCTCTGAATAAATCAGCAGGGGAAAAAGCCCCCGTACCCCCCCCCCACACCCCATACTAATAATATATATATATATATATATATATATATATATATATATATACATACACATATAGTTCCCCTTTATAATCTTGAAATACTGAAATCCCGAATTTCAGTATCTCAAGACCATAAAGGCAAATTTTTAAAATAGCAAAAGTGCATAATCGCAAATTCGAATATCTCATATTCACGGTTATGTCTTTACGCTACGTGCGTGCGATGGTTTGTGTGGATGGTGTCCAGTGTCGTATGTGGATTTAGGTGCGATTTAAGGTGAGTGTTTTGTAAAGGTTTTGGGTGGGAGTTTGGATGTATGTGAGTGTGTTTGTAAGTTGTACATGTGGGTAAGGGTAGGTAGGTGAAAGTATGAGTGTGTAAATTTTGGATGTGTTGGTGTTTGTATATATATGGTGTGTGTGCGAGGGACTGTAGAATGTCTGGGTGTGGGTTTGCTGTCTTTTCCTGTTTGTGCAATCTTGGAGTTAGTATATATACATAAGGGGGTGTGGGGGAAGAGCCCCCCACATGGGGGGTGTAGGGGGGCTTGCCCCCCCCAGCTTATATGTAGTTTAGGTGTGTTGATGTGTGTTATTGTGTTTTTGTATGTTTTTTTTTGTTTGATTTGTTGTAGTGTGGGTAGGACGGCGTATGTGTTGTGTGTTGTGTGTTGTGTGGTATATGGTGTGTTTAATGTTCGCGATTTTGTGTTTCGCGGTTTTGGGTTTCAGGGGTCTCGGGATACTGAAATTCGGGGAAGTATAGATATATATATATATATATATATATATATATATATATTTACATACCAACTCTGAAATCATACAATACTCAGGAGAAGGGAAATATTCCCTTCCCTACCCAGGGGTTGTCTATCTTACACATTTCGACCATTTGTCTGCATCAACCAAACAAATATTGGCATAGCAGGTCATTTAACCAACTGACTACAAACCATATAAATATATATATATATATATATATATATATATATATATATATATATATATATATATACACATACAAACATGCACATACAAGCACGCACATGAATTTTATGAATTTTCACCAAGGTTTATGAGGAAAATCAAAGTTATGGCAATATATATATATATATATATATATATATATATATATATATATATATATATATCTATATGGGTCTACTTTTCTTTGTCGAAATTTCATTATTTCTAAAAAGAAAAGTAGAGGACCACTTTTGCGAAGATCAGTTCTACGAACCAATTAGAAAGGAAACAGGAAACACTGTGGCGCCGAACCGCACTACTGTGGTGAAAAAGGAATTTACCTGTTTCCCCATTGCAGTGTGATCTCGGAGTTAGTATATTTAAGTAGCGGGAGGGTGCAGGGGGGCTTGCCCTTCTGCAAAACACTGTTTTTTGTGTTTCCTTTTTATGTTTATCAGTTCGTTGAACCAATCTTTGTGAAAATGCACTTTCGTTTAAGTGGTCCTCTACTTATATATATATATATATATATATATTTAAAAATCATAACATTTCTTCCCAAATTCTGTTCTCCACTCAGTGTGACAAGAATTTGGATTTCAAATTCTCTGGGTTATTTATGCAATCATCCACAGATCATTCATGACTGCTTACATACCAAAAGCAACCCCCCCCCCAATGGATGCAACTTCAAACAAATACTTAAGAAAATGCACAACATCATGTTGTTCTTTATTATGATCATCACCTTCTTCAACAAGCAGTGGTCACACTTCACTATATACAAGGTGCAGTGCTGGAAACCTTCAGCCATTTAAAGGGTCAACAAGCTCTGGCTCACACTTCACTATATAGGAGGTGCATTGCTGAAAACCTTGAGCTTTTTAAAGGGTCAACAAGCAGTGGTCACACTTCACTATATAGAAGGTGCTGGAATGCTTCAGTTATTTAAAGGGTCAACAAGCAGTGTGTCACACTTCAGTACATAGAAAGTGCAGTGCTAGAAACCTTCAGCTATTTAAAGGGTCAACAAGCAGTGGTCACACCTCACTATATAGGAGGAGCAATGCTGGAAACCTTCAGCTATTTAAAGGGTCAACAAGCAGTGGTCACAGGAGGTGCAATGCTGGAAACCTTCAGCAATTTAAAGGGTGTATTTCAGCCATTAAACACTAAGAGATGTTGACTGACATTCCTACCCAACTCCTGATATGTGGTTTGCTTTGTGACACCCATGGGCAGTCCAGTTCATTGCAGCCACTAGGTGTCTTGCTGCACAATACTGGGATCACCCCCAGCAGGCTCTCAGTTATGATGCTGAAGGAAATCATAACAGCAAAGGCTACTAGATTCCTAAAAGTCCTACATGAGGCAAAGGGAGATCTTATGTGTCCTTTTGATAAATGTTCCATACTATTATGGCAGGCCCAATCTGCATGTAACATGTGGTTGTGTGATAGCAATATAAAAAGACTGTGCAGAGTTTTTTTGGCTTAAACATCTTCAGCATCTATACCAGTGTGTGTGTGTGTGTGTGTGTGTGTGTGTGTGTGTGTGTGTGTGTGCTGTGCGTTAGAGTATACAGTTTTTATTTAAATTACAAACTAGTAATTTTTTCATATTTTTATTGTATATTACATTATAAATCACTCTATGGGGAGGAAGTAGGACTACATCTAAAAGATGATATACAGTATAGTAATTATTTCCTAAAAGAATGGATACACCTCTGTCAACGTTCAGTAAAATGCTAATGAGTAAGAAGTAGCATTACAATAAGAGAACAGGATCCTTGTCAAAGAATATATCTTGATGGAAATGTTAGCTAAGGTAAAAACGCAGACAAATATAATCACTTGAATAAACAAAGAAAAATCAATGTCAGTTTCCTTGGCATGAGACCCAGGACCTGTCTGCCTGAGTTGGAGGCTGCTGAGGTCATACCTCTCAACTGTCCAGATTTTCACAGAATGTCCTGATTTTTGCCTCATGTTTTTTTGTCTGTTACTCATAAAATGTTAGTTTTCTGGCAAATCTTTGTCAAATCATTGAGAAGAGGACTGAAGTCAGAAAATAATAGACATTTAAGTTTCAGACTTCATATTTTTCAGAAAATTCATGCTAATGCAACATGTATTATTCTATCAACTTTCTAAGTTTGTAAGAGTATTATTTAAAAATTGCCTCTATTTTTAGGTCTTGGTTTCCCTTTTTTAGATGGCTTTGGCCAGATTTCTTGCTCTTAGATGTAGAGCTGTATGGCTGAGGTGGATGTAAAAGATTCCATGAGTAGGAGTGTTTTATTATAGAAGTAGAAACAAAAGGTACATAAAAATTAGAGATATATAATCTACATCTTACATAGTATTATTTATGAAAACAAATACAATCATCCACCTCGGCCATTCAACCACAACCAATGTTTGATTTTAATAGTCATATTGAAAGCTTCCCATATTTTTATTTTACAGTAGTTCCTCAATTTTACATTCCAAATAAATCAAACAATGAAGAAGTATACTTTACTAAATGAAATCAATGCCCTGCCTATAAAATAAAGAAATCTGGCAAAAACAGATTACATGCATATCGGCATCCTGTTTGTGGTATATTAATCATGTGTGCAATACTCTGCTAAATGCCTGACCCCTATAACACTCCAGGAATGCATGTTTCAGGGTCTCTTCAACAAGTCATAACTGACAGTGACATTCTTCTTTGGACTTATCTTTCACTTCACTTATCATAGGTAATTTACTCAAAAGTAGCTGCCACAAGAAATGTGACCATTCATACATATAAGAAAACCTCTTTTTCTCTATAAAGGACAGCTCATCTACCTGCCAATGAGTTATAATCCCACAATCCTAAATTCAAATAACAGGATGTTGTAACACAGCAGTAGGACAAGTGTCAGCTGCCATAGCTGCTGTAACTGCAGGGTAAGATATGCACTCTATGGTGCTCTTACAGCAAACACTCATCTTCTCTGTAGGCAGACACTCAGGAACTTCAAGAGCGTGCACTTCTCAGTAGTATCTTCCCAGGAAAGTGCCCTGCCATCCTTTGGTTCCAGCCCTTTAATTATGTTTTTTAAGGTAGTATCCACAAAAGCACTGCTGTCAAAGAGAGTGAACCGGAGTGCATGAGCATCCAATGTAAATAAAGCATCAGGAGGCTCGGCCATTACTCACTCACTAGTCCACACTTCTGCACACCAAACTGAAGGGAAAGTATGCTATTTCTCTGGCTAAATTACCTCTAGGTAGTATAAATACCAGCTAGGGACTTCCCTGGAAAGAGGCTACCAGCCTAGTGGGACTGTCCTGGTCAACAAAAGGATAAATAAATAAATAAAATAGTGAGCTGGGCTGCAAATTATCTGGGTAGCATGGCATAAGTGACACAACAAGATGGATGACTGGCCGGTTATACCAACACCACCAAATGCATGACCAAAGATGGCACCTTGAGAGCTCCCATCAGTGTACATACAGTTCTACAGCTATATGTCTAGCATGCTGTCGGTGTGTTCTCACCTTTGTACATTTTAAACCTGCATGTTACACAAACTCAATATGACTGTGGTAATGCAGAGTCGATCTGATACTAGATCACAGCCACAGATGAAACAAGCAAAACCTAAGTTAATAACCCCAAAAATGTGTGTCTATCCAAACAAACCAAAACAATGAATAAATCTCTAAACAAATACTCCAAACAAATACCTCAAAGTTCAAAGAGATATTCCAGAGCATGTTGGATTTATTAATCAGCACACACGACCCTTGCTAACTCTCCAAATTCAAGCTCAAGTTCAAGGACTGTAAAAGACAAACTAAACAAAAGCAGAGACTGGTGAATAAGGAGCCAAACATGATGTAATTTTATCAAGACAGCAATTAGATCATGGGATCTTTGTCATCCACATGGGTTATTTCCTCCTTACGCAGATGAGACCTTGTTTTAATGTCTCATCTGAAGTACAGCACCTCCCTTTTGCTGCAATGTAGTGTTCATAGGTTCATAAGATGGTACTAGGCTATCGGCCCTAGAGCCTATGCAAGCCTAGCCATAACAATTCCCTGGATATTTCTTCCCACAATATTTACTTCTCTGGACCCCTGTCTAGCAGGGCAACTGACATGATCCCCGGGGTGAATTTCCTATCTCCCATCCAATCATCAAGGTTCCTTTTGAAGAGGGCAAATGAGGCGCTCTGCTTGACATGTATGGGCAGTCTATTCCAGAGTATGGGGAGTCTCTGGGTCAGGAACCTATCCCTACAGCATGTTTTGTTCATTGTGATGACAAGGTTTAGATCCCTGGAGCATGTGGCTCTGAGGGATTGGGATTTCTTTAAGTGGAGCATGTCCAACAGCTCAGGGTTTGACATGGCCTTGTATGTTAAGCAGAGATCACCTCTGAGTAGACAATATGCCACAGAGTATAGCTGGAGTTTTTTTAGATGTTCAGCATATGGCATCTGCTTTAGGGCTGTGATTCTTTTAGTGAGGTATTTCTGTGGCCTTTCCACCTGTTGCAGATGTCTTGTGAGGTACATACCAAACGGGGCATTATACTCTATAATGGGTCTAATGAGGGATGAGTACAGTGGGACAATGACCTCCTTTTTCTGGATGAAAAGCCCTTAGTGATGAGGTGTGCCACATAGAAGGATTTCCTGACTGTTGTGGCAATGTGGTTATCAAAAGTGAGACCACTGTCCTCCTGTGTCTCTAAGTCTCACACCACACTTTCGATGTTTAGTGTCCTGCCACCTATGTTGTAATTCATGGGTACATGTTTTTTTTCCAAAGGGGATAACTATATATTTCTTGGCTTTATGCTTGAGCCCATGGCTCTGGCACCAGGCATCTGTTTCTGTAAGGCCCAATCCACATAATTTGGGTATTCAGTAATGGCTCCTAGTTTGCAGTCATCTGCGAACTTTGTTAGCCAGAGTCCCTCAGTGTTGGCTTGTACTTCAGAGAAGTAGATGCCAAACAAGAGTAGTCCCAGGACTGAACCCTGAGGTACTCCACTTGTCACTTGTCTGGAGCTGGATTTGGAGTCGGCTACTTTTACAGTCTGGGTTCTGTCAGTAAGCCAGTTGGCAACCCATTGAGTGACGTAGGGATTTATGCCCAGCTTAGTAAGTTTAATTATGATTCCAGAGTGGGGGATTGTGTTGAAGGCCTTGACAAGGTCCAGATAGGCTGTGTGGACTGCCTTACCCTCATCCACAGCTCTGGAGACTGATTCAAAGAAGTCAATCAGATTCAGGAGACAAGACCGGCACTTTACAAACCCAAACTGGGTGGGGTCCAGTGTTTGAAGGTTGCCAATGTCTTTCTTTATAAGTTCCATGATAATGCATTCCATGCCCTTGCAGATCAGGCTTGTCAGACTGATGGGACGGTAGTTCCCGGGATCCAAGTCGAATCCCCCCTTGTGGAGTGGGATAACTGTAGCTGTGCGCCACTCAGTGGGCACGAAGCCTGAGGTGAGGCTATGATTAAACATGACACTTATGTGGCATGCCAGTTCATTTTGTAGTTCTTGTAGTACACATCCTGGGATGTCATCTGGTCCCATGGATGCTGTATTCTTAGGTTTGGAGAGTGCGGTTTCTATCTGTGTGGCTGTGATTACCGGAATTTGGCAATCTTTTGGTATTGAGATGGGTCCTTTAGGGGGTGAGAGGGGAGTGAAGTTGGCACTAAATCGATCTGCCAGGATATTGAAAATATCCTTGGAATCAGTATATTTAATGCCATTCTGTTGTAGCTCAGAGCAGATCTGAGCATTGCCGTTTAGATTCTTGACATAACCATAGAATGCCTTGTGGTTGTCTTTGGAATCTTTGGCAATTTTATTTTCGAAACTAGCTTTTGAGAAAAATGAATTGAACCACTTAGCATGGGAATAGAACCTATGACCTTCTGATCTTTCCAAAATTGAAGAAAAGTGTGCTTCCTTTTGAGCTCCTGACAACTGACATTTTTGCTGTTTCTTGTTCTGCAACTTTGGTAACACCATGCTTTCAGCTGTATTTTTTTTAAATAATTAGATTACAGACACATACCCCAAACAGTTCAATGACTGCTGATTTAGTTTCTCAAATGAAAGTCCTTGAATCCTAAGCTGAGATCACTAACACTGTTCTCCAGAGAGAGTTCACATGTTTAGGTGATGTCTTACTCTTGGTTATGGAAAGAATTACTCATGATGGACATCATTACCCAACGGAGGTTGTCCTTTCACATGGAAAGAGTTTATTGAAAGCACACTGCCAATGAATTCTGCACATACAATGTTCATATGTGGAAATTTGTGGATCCTGAGGCAATTCAGTCAATTATTCTTCCAGGTCAGGTATTAGATCATGCAGATATTAGTGACTGGAGTTCTGTACCAGAAGCTACCGTCAGTTACTGCCTAGTAAGTTTCTCCTTCTTAAAGTTGTAGGACTAATTTAACTTTGAAAAGATCTCAGCATTCCACCAATGGAGCGTGCTCTGTTAGGTCATAGTGTGTTGTTATACTTTATGCTTATACCTGTTACCTCATAGATGCATTCAGTTTTTTTATTTTTTATTGATTCTAGTTACTTTTCTGAATTCAGCCAAATTGCATGCCTTCTGACTTTGGGAGGTTTCAGCTTTGGCTTCCTGCCTTTAATTATTGTAACTTTCTTCATGCTACTAGCTAAGCTTTCCTCCCCACCTCTTTTAGCCAGCTGTTTACTAGCATCTCCAGCTGAAGTTTGCTTATTCCCTCTCCTACTTGTAACCAGATTCTGTTTTCTTCCTGCTCATCCCATGTGGGATTTTTCCTACCTGCTTAGTACTTCGCTTGGGTGCACTCATTGTTCAAGGCATGTTCACCTGGCCACTTCTTTCTCTTCTCATTTTAAGATATTATGAGGGTTCCAGTTTGTTCTTGCAATGTATGCTGAGGTCATCCTGAAGCATGTCTTGCTTCTGATAGCGTACCCACTTACACCATGGACTGTCAACTTACGCAGTATGAGTCCTTCCTTTTAGGATTGTTGGTTATCTGCTTCTTTATTGAGCCTAGCACTGATTTCTTTGCTATCCAGCTTATCAACTTCCCTTCATCTGAGTTGATTGTATTTACTATGACACCATCAAGTGTTTCAGCCTTAATTTCATTTGAAGACCCCATGTTTATTTGTTAATCTATTTGTTATGTCTGATGTTGTTAAACTGTTGATTAAAATCTATGTAGACGACATCCACAGATTCCTTCTAATCTTTAGAGGAAAGCAAATAGATATGGGTTACCTACAGTGCTTGGTACATAAATATTTGGGAGACTGATTGCTCGAGTAATTCTTTGACTGACCCCTTTAAAATATAAGGGACAACAAGTGACTTTAACATATACTTTACTGTTTATGAGGCAGATTTGATGATGTTCACCCCTTTTGTTAAAATGTGTATATTTGCAGGTTAAACAATAGTGCAGCAGAGCTTTCAGGAAAGCACCACACGTATGTCTGCCTCACACCATACGTACACCAAGACCCAGAACTACCTTTCTCACTTTATATGTAGCAATAGAATGATAGAGGTGGAAAGAGTTTCCCTCCATATTACACAACCCGACATTTTGTTTTTCTACATCTATAAAAGTAATACAGCATATTGTGTATGGGATTCATCAAAATAGGATATAATCCAAGTGCCAGAGAATCACCTAATCACAGTATGTCCCATTAAACTCAAAGAACTTCATACTATACACATTCACTACTCCTAGTGTCAAAGAACATCTTATCTGATAGCTAAATGCAAAGAATAACTGAAATGCAACAGGATTATATCACCAGATAACTTCCAAGTTACACTACTTTTCATAGGGAAGAGACCTACAGAAATATATATTACTAGCTGTCTAAGTAACCTCAGTGTAAGTAATCTCAATGTCACATTATTTCAGAAGAAACCAATGGAAAACAGATTTATATAAATGTTCTGAAAGCAAGCAGCAAATAAGAGTTATCAACAGTAAATACTGACAAATTATTAAGATTGCAAAATATTTCACCTAATAATACCAGCTATTTTAATTGGGATCAGTACAAGAGCTTGAGTCCCAAGTGCTGAAAGCACATTGTCTCAGATCTGGGTACTCGAGTGTCTTATAGCTCATGTAAGCTGCCGCATGCACTCAAACTCAAATATGCAGCTGCTGCAGTTTACCAAGATTTGTTATTTCTGTTTGAGTGAGGTAAGTCTGGCAGCCATGGGGAAGGAAGCAGGAAGGGGATTTTAGGGTTAGGGAGAGGGATTTTAGGATTAGGGAGTGGGATTTTAGGTTTAGGACCAGAAAGGGAGTTTTATGGCTAGGGAGCAGAAAGGGAGTTTTTAGGTTTAGGGAGTAGAAAAGGAGTATTAAGGTTAGGAAGTGATTGCAGCATTTACATTTAGGGAGGGGGTTGGAGTTTTATAGTAGTCAGAGACTATAGTGTTAGGGAGGGGGAATAGATTTTAGGGCAAAGGAATGATGCTTCGGGTTGGAAACTGGGAGGGAGTTTTATGGTTAGAGTCATGGTTCTGGTAGAGATGTGCAATGTACAGGGTCAGGTGTTGGGAGAACTAAATAGAAATGGGATATTGGGCTAGTGGGAGTTCAGACACTTGTTTTCCTTGAGTACGTTGCAACAAGTACTTGTGTCGCAAGTTATTACCATGTGAGCACCTATAGTAGATCTATTTTAATGTGGTCAGTCTTAATGCTAGTGCTGATATTTTACAAACTGTCCAGTATTGAAAAGATAGGTACTTAAACATAAACCAGAATTACCAGTTCTGACAAAGTTCAGTTTATTATGCAGATTACTTCAAATCTGTTGTAAACTAGTCCCAAACGCCACATCATTTAAGTGAACAACTTTGCATACAATTGGGTGTAAAATGAAATATTCACATATATATATCAGTTTTGCTATTGCTTTGGCTGGGATTGCCTCATCAAACAAGTATTTAACTAACCCCATTTGGCCAATTCCAGTAGATAGAAAATGCATCACACCAAAGGTATTTTTTTTTGGAGGACAAAAAACTCTTGTGCCCTCCATCCATAGGCCATGTCCCCCTGCATCCACTGTACCCCATAACCAATATAACAACTTTTGATGCTGCCAAAGTTAACCCTAAATGTATTCCTGTCCTCTACACCACTGTTATCCTGGATGGTACAAGGTGGACTCAAACTGCCCAGTGGTTCTTACACGCAGCAGTCCACAGCCATCTCTCAGGTGTGGGTCATTTAAGCATTTATCTGCAACGATATTATATTGGAATTCAGAAGTTTGCTTCTAAAATATGCCTTATGCTGCTGGATGCAGTGGAAAGTAATACAGACTGCATCTAGACTGCACTATTTCAAGTAGATTTGAAGATGCATACCAATATTATCCACATAACCTTGAAAATGCAGAGAAATGTGAGCCTTTAAGGTTCTACAGTACAAGAGGGATACGTGAATGTAATCTATCTGACCTGTAAGACATACTTCTAGCTTTGACTTAAATACTAAGGAATTCTTGTCCACTATTAGCACAGTAACAAAGTAGCAAAATAATAATCATTACTGAGATCTTTCTGTACATTTAAATTGCCCAGTTTATTTTTTATGAGCGCTTTTGTCAAAAATAGACTTCATCAGATAACTCAGCATTATCTTATGAAGTCTGTTTATGAGTCTCATATGACAAAGTCTTCATAAAGACAACATCTATAACCTTGAAAATGCTAGCTGCTGTCTCCGGGGATCTTACTTTACTTGACTTATCCTTCTCTGGTAAATGTTTTATCAGAGTTATTTTCCAGTATGTTCTAACTTGGACTGTAAATGGTTAGGGGCAGTACTAAGGTAAACTTTATCATTTGGTCACAAATATAAACGTAAAACTGCTTCAAAAAGTTACAAACTAAGTGTATTTTTCTTCTATACAGGACTTCTTTTACAAAAAAAATCAGGATTCTCTCATAAGGAGAAGATGATGTACTTATGCTGTTCTTATTATAACTATATTTCACTTTAAACAGTCATCTATTAGTTATGTGTCACACATATTTTCTGTCAATTATGGTGTTGAAAAGACACATCATTATCAGGATCTTGGTTCTGATAATTGAAGGTGGAGTGAATTCAACACCCAAAGAAACAAAGGTGTTAACGTTGACAGTTGTCAGAGTCAAGTAATTAGAAGTAAACAGAAAACCTTGCACACACTAAGAAAACCTCACTAGCTGACAAACACAGGTAACTAAGAGAGAGACTGAGTAACCGGATGTAATGCACAAACAGTTATATATTTTTTGGGTCAATGTATGAGGAATGATTATAAAGATGTGGTTAAGAATATTACAGTACAATGACATTCAAAACCAAACATACTTTCTATGTCCTTTTTTGGCCCCTGATCTCTCGCCCCCAACCAAAGAACTCCTGTTATCTAGTGAACTGTTTCACCCACTTTCTGGCTTCAAGGATTGTAAAGTATGGAATGCAAGAGACCACCTTCATCCTAAGAACCACCTTCATCCTAAGAACCTCTCCCCATAGGTTTGTAGATACAATGCAATGCATGCTACCTTCATCCTAAGAAGAGACAAGAGATTTGGTTTTGTCCTAACCTCTCCCCATAGGTTTGTAGATACAATGCAATGCATGCTACCTTCATCCTAAGAAGAGACAGGAGATTTGGTTTTGTCCTAACCTCTCCCCTAGGTTTGTAGATACAATGCAATGCATGCTACCTTCATCCTAAGAAGAGACAGGAGATTTGGTTTTGTCCTAACTTCTCCCCATAGGTTTGTAGATACAATGCAATGCATGCTACCTTCATCCTAAGAAGAGACAGGAGATTTGGTTTTGTCCTAACCTCTCCCCATAGGTTTGTAGATACAATGCAATGCATGCTACCTTCATCCTAAGAAGAGACAGGAGATTTGGTTTTGTCCTAACCTCTCCCCATAGGTTTGTAGATACAATGCAATGCATGCTACCTTCATCCTAAGAAGAGACAGGAGATTTGGTTTTGCTCCTAACCTTTCCCCATAGGTTTGTAGATACAATGCAATGCATGCTACCTTCATCCTAAGAAGAGACAGGAGATTTGGTTTTGTCCTAACCTCTCCCCATAGGTTTGCAGATACAATGCAATGCATGCTACCTTCATCATAAGAAGAGACAGGAGATTTGGTTTTGCTCCTAACCTCTCCCCATAGGTTTGTAGATACAATGCAATGCATGCTACCTTTATCCTAAGAAGAGACAGGAGATTTGGTTTGCTCGTAACCTCTCCCCATAGGTTTGTAGATAAAATGCAATGCATACTATGCTAAGCTGCTATGCAGGAGCATGCTTCTTCATACCTGCTATACCTAGATGGACAGCGGTGCTATTATTGGCAGACTTATGCCCTTATAGCCTGACTTCCTGCATAGAGCATATACCTGTGATCTGGCCCACAGGTGTCATGTCTTTCACTGGGACATATATCACCTCCTCAACCTAGGGATTGGTGATCCAGTGTTATCTCTTCACTCCCACCACTCTGTAGTCAGCATCTTGGCTACTAATCAAAACCAGGTCATAGATTAGTACTAGATTAACTGCTCTTATGGGCCATTTAAGCCTAGCCAATTACCACATATGAGAATCAAACCCTGCACTTAATGTTTATAAGGTAAACACCTTAGCTATTATGCCAACAGGTCATATGAGCTGTAGTCAGGACTTTATAAATCTTTGTCAAGGTTTTATAATGACATAAATATTTGAATACATTCAAATGGTTTGTTTGGTTGCCTAGCAGATGTTATGCTGGTATGTTTATCAGTGTAGAATCTAATGTTTTTGGTTTTAGAAAAAAACACCAGTTGACCATCTGTTCCAGATGTTCAAACTTTGAGATGGAATTCAAAGTCAGGAAATGTGCTAGTACGTGGAATGCAGAGCTGCTATCTATATAACCAGATGTGGACATTATATCTATGAAGGCACACAACACATTATGATATCATTAGAAATTAGAATATGTCTATCGGTGTTATATGATGGATTTGTATGAGTACATACTGGATTCTTTACATAGTCTGGTCCAGTAGGGGAGCATAATTTGAGTCACCACTGTTAATGCAGGGATTTCCTGGTATGCATGAGCTGTGATCTCACTGCATGTGGTAATGTGGGCATCCTAGAGATTTCACTTTGAAAACATCAGAATAATCTTTTTAGCTATTCTTCAGCTCCTCTAAACATTGCTTCTAAAAGAAGATAGAGATCATATTTCTCATGCTGTCTTCCATTCCCCTATTACGTTCATGAGTAGCATTTTAATGTGAAGATATATATAACATTCCTGGATAATGCTAAATAAAACTGGTTTAAGGTTATGTCGTCCATTCCAGAATGATCCTACTTTTTTGACTCATCTACCTTCCTTCAGACAAACTACTTTCTCATATAACATCTGGACTTTATTTAAATAAGAATGGAGTAAAGCTTTCAACTTGAAAAGTCCACCTGTAAATTAATCTTCGAATTCTGCACTTTGTCCTTCTCTGTTTTGTTTGACTATTCCTGTCCCATTACCTTTTAAAGCACATCACTATGATAGCTCACTATACTCTGAGTCAGATCATTTATGGTTGATCACAGCCTCATTAAGGAAATAATTTGGATTTGGCACTCAGACTAGACTCCCCAGACTACTTACTATGTTACCTCTTTCCCACTCCATCTTCCGTTTCTCTTTATTCTAGTCACCAGTCCTCTCATTACCTATTGCATCGATATTGCATCTCTATCTCTTTTTCCTAATCA
Source organism: Protopterus annectens (assembly GCF_019279795.1). Lineage (NCBI taxonomy): Eukaryota > Metazoa > Chordata > Ceratodontiformes > Protopteridae > Protopterus > Protopterus annectens. Next base: position 706,779,955 of record NC_056751.1, on the reverse strand, counting down.
AATCATCTCAATATGTTTAACAAATTCTGTAATTAAAGATCATATGTCATTTTCATTGTTTTTTGCGCATTTCTCCCATATCCACTGCAGAACTTTTTAATTTTCACAAATCTTTTAAAATAAGGTCATCATAAGAACTAAAAGGTAACTGCTGCATCTTGGAGGGAAATATGTAGTATTTAATACCACAGTAACCCCAGAAACAGGTCACAGCATCCTAGCTGACGTTTCCATTAACCTTTCACAATACACAGAATGGATGAATTTAGGAACCTTCACAATTCAAAAGTCATTTTCTTCATCCATTTAATGCATGTTTTTGGCATATCGACATACACTTTTAACTGTCATTTTCAAGCCTACCTACTTATATATGAACTTTTAATTTATTCATCTAACAATTTTTTTTGTTTATTCACTTTTTTTAATGTAAAGAATCTTATTCTCATGGGTCTTTCTCATTCTTGGCCCTGGTTGTTATGCAGAAAATATAATCTTCTGAACAAATGTAAGTTAGCAAAGACTAATGGTAAAAGGGAATTTGCAGAATGAATGCAGAAATAAGCAATGTTTTTCTTTTGGTACACAGCACAAAACGGAAGGGAGGGCAGAACTGGTGAAACTAAGTAAAATTAGCAGTGATATCAAAGAAGAAAGGGAAAAAGAGAGATACTGATTGAGTATTCTAGTATAAAAGTTTATCTTCCATTTCTCAGCCAACATATTTTACATTCATTTTTATTCATTTATTAAATATATTTTGTTTATTCATTTGTGAGCAATAAATAAGCTGATCAGTACAAAACTTTTTTATCTATGGTCTAAGTCACTATGCAGAAAGCATCATCATATGAATAAATACAAGTAGCAAAGGTTAAAGCTGAAATGGAGTTAGAAGAAGAGCTCCAGAAGAGAGGGGTAGATAACATAAAAAGAAAGATAGGAACAGGAGTGGGTAGTAGAGCAAACCGGGGAAGAAGAAAGGTACTGAATTAATACTTTGCTTCAGTCATCATGAAGTGTGCCATGTAGAGAGACCAGCTTGACAGAATAAATACAAGCCTAGATAGACACCAGGACAGAAATAGATTATGGCTGCCTTAAATGATAAAGAAGGAGGACAGGTGGGTTGCATCCAAGTGTCCTGAGAAATCTGCCCTCACTGACTAAAGAACTTCAACAGATTTCAGGCTATTGCAGAAATGCCAAATGATTGGAAAACAGTAAATGTAGTACCTTTGAATATGGGGAAACAAGAAAAAAATAGAGTTGTATAGGCCTGTTACCTTTGTAACAGTAGCAAGAAAGGGCATGGAGAGAATCCTGAGGTTAAGGCGGATAAGCTTTTCTTAGAGGACAAGAAATTCCAAGACAGCCGCTAAACGGGTTTATGGACAGAAAGCACACTCGGTTAAACTTACTCCAATGTTATGACTGCCATACAGGTAAAATGTATAGCGGAGTGTCAGCGGACATAGCCTACATGAACTGGACTGAACTTGAGCAAGGTCTTTGACTCAGTTCCACATGAGAGGTCGATAGGAAAACTGAAGGGGTCTGGTGTAGGACCAAGACTGAGGAACTCAATAGTTGCAGGGTAAAATGGTAGGACAAAGAAAGTTATCACAAAAAGTACAATGTTCAAAATTAGAAAAGGGGGACTAGTGGAGATATCACAATGTTCTGTCCTGGGTCCAGAACTCCTCAATATGTTTCTCTTTGGCATATTTGGAAGGAACGAAAGCAGAATCAACCTCTTTGTTAGTGACACAAAGACAAGTACAGCAGTAGATGATGTAGAAGCACCTAGCAAAGTATTTGTAAAGGCTGAGGTACGATGCAATAAAATGCAAAATATTTCACTTGTACTACAATTATTAAAAGAGCCAATGGTCCAGAAGGCGTTTACTGGCACAGTCTGACATTATTCATTACAGATGGTTCCCATGGGAATTGTTTTGAAATTCTGATCGGGCTACAATAATGGTCTTGAGTTTTTCTTTGCCTTGCCTTGCCATTACATAAGAATCATAATTTCATTTTCATTCAGAACTTGTCAGTGGAATTATGCCCCTATTTAGTCTCAGATGCAGTAAAGTACATTATACAATAATAAATTTGCTAATGGCAATTTACAGTGGTAATCACTAAGTACATATTGTACATGTGATAATGAAATGTTAGTCTGATAAATTTGCTGTAATATTTGATACAGTTACAGATGTATGAGTATTTACAGCTATGTACCACCAGTAGCCTTATATAACCATTTCTGTGCTTGGTTGATTTACCTTTTTTTCACAAAGAAATTAGTATATTTTTGCTGTAACATTTCATATGGTTATGGTTACAGGGGCATGGTACTTCATTGTTATTTACCCTAAATAGTTATAGTTAACTATTTCAGACCTCTTTTGTTTGCTAGTCCATTTACAACAAATGTATACATTGTAGAAATTTTAGGGACAACAATGAGCCACAGACATGGGTCATCAAACAGTGGAGAACATTTGGTTACTGGAAGAGAAGGCTAAGGTGACATGGATCAGACACAGAGGTGCATAATGAGATGGAGTTTTTCCACTGATGAGGAAGGAGGCTGCATCAGGACTGTCACCAAACATTCTCATACATCATGTCGGAGGAGATAACATGGAAGATCACCACTGTAAGACCAGAGATTCAGAATAATGGACATAGTGAATTGCATCATTCATCTATAGCCACACACTTAGTGTAGTCAGATGTTGTACAAAGACTGACCTAAACTAGATCAAGGTCATGAGAAGAATCAGAAGACAAGCAGTGCCTTCAAGGCAGCTGTCATAGCAGGTGTAGGTGGCACAGTTGTCCAACATCCCGTTATACAAGCAATAAAGCAAGACCTATGCCAAGCAGATGAAATATATTTCACACAAGAGGCACTTACAGAATTTCTGACTGATTCAGACATGCTATTCTCAGTGCACTGAGAAACATTAAAAAATAAATGGCTGTGGTCTTGTAAAACTGCATTCATGTTGTCCTCTATTTGCCAGCATATTGTTTTTGTCACACAGAAGCAAATGTCTGTCATCATAAATGATTAGTCATGAAAAAATGCAGCACATTATCATAATGCTGTACCTGTAAATGGAACATGATATTATCATGAGAGGTGAGGCCTGTGCAAGCAGTGAATGTCAAAAAATTGCATTAATTTAATGCATTTGAGTAACATGAACACAAACAGAGATATGACTGAGTGAGTGTCTTATTATTATCTGTGTTTTAATACTTTCTGCAATGGTAAATTTTGCATTTGGGATAAAGACTGTATCTCCCAAATGACAAGATCTGATATGAATGTAGAGCAGAATCTTCACTATGGGTTGCAAAGGATTTGAACTGTCTTTGCTTTCGGAGATCACATATTTGTCATTGCCAGAATTGGATATGTGTTTTGGCAACAGTGTATGAATGAAAACATGTAAAAGATGATCACAGTAAGATGGTTGTTACCAGAGACAGGGACATTGTATAGTGTCTGACATCAACTAGCTGAAATACATTACTGTGCCCATTCCATAGCAACATTTGACTATGCTGTCTGTAAATCAGGATTAAGATGCAGTGAAATAATTGATAGTAGAATCGCATTTTCGTACCAAAGTCTCATATTAGAATTCCATCATTTATTTATTTATTTTTTTTTAGAGTTTATGTAGTAAGGTACATTACATTGCATTATCATGATGCTGGGCATGTGTCTTTGCACTCGGCCTCAGCAACTAAGTATGATCCTCTTCGCAGTGTCATGGCATATTGATGCAAGACACTAATAATAATATAGCAATATATATTAGCTGTTGTAATATTTCATATGTCTACAGAGACACATTCCTCTTTTCTTGCATAACATCAATAGACTCACGCAGCCATTTCAAGATAATTGCTGTTTGCCATTTGACTATGAAAAATATGACATATTTTTCACACTTACATTTTTTAATACAATTAAGCAACCTGTCAATCTAGGATGCTATGTAAGCAGTGGAATATGCAGGGTAAAATGTTTGTTAAAAGTTATGAAAAATATGAAATATTTTCCATATTTACCTTAATAAATCAAAGGCAGAGTATGTTGCTGTCATCTTAAGGGGAAGGGACTTATGCAGGCAGTGAGTGTTACGAAAACATGATATTAAACAGAAAGTACAGTTTTGTACCTACCATAAATGTAGATGTTCGAGTGCTAATACAGCTGCAGTCATAACAGATGGGTTCTCCTGCCATCAGGCGGGTCCTCGGTCGGCCGAATTCCAAAGTCTAGGTCCGGCATCAGTTGTCGTCGCTTCTTCCCTGACGTCAGTGCGACAGGGGGTATAAAAGAACCAGCCGACACCATTTTCTTCAGTTTTTCTTGCCCCAGATGTCAGGTGCCCCCAGAAAGAAGGCAATAAATAAAATTATGTAATAATGCAATGCAATATAATCAAAGACCAGTAGTTGCAAGCAAATACACCATAAAAGAAGACCCCTAGAGGAGAAGGAGGGAGGAAAACCTGGACTGCAGCTGTATTAGCACTCAAACATCTACATTTATGGTAGGTACAAAACTGTACTATGTTCATCGTGCATACAGCTGCAGTCATAACAGATGGGTAGAATACCAAAGCTAAGAAAGGGGTGGTAGGCACTAGGTGGAGCTAGGAGGAGCCAAAATGCCCTGCAAGACTGCAGTGGCAAAGCCTGCTCTAGATTTGGAGTATAATGGTAGGTTGTAGTGCTTGGAGAAGGTATGCACAGAACTCCAAGTGGCTGCTTCTAAAATGTCCTTGGTAGGAACTCCTCTGAGGAAGGCTGCAGAGGTGGCTGTGGCCCTGGTAGAATGAGTTCTAATGCCTGTAGGTACAGTTTTGCCATGAAAGGAATAGCAAAAGCGTATGCAGTGGGCTATCCATTTTGAGATTGTCTGTTTGGATATTGACTTTCCTTGAGCTCCTACCGCATAGGTCACAAAAGGCTGTTCTGATTTTCTGAAAGGTTTTGTTCTGTCCAAATAATAACGCAGTTGTCTGTGGATGTCCAAGGAATGCAGTAATCTCTCCCCCTTTGTTTTGAGGATTAGGATAAAAAGTAGGTAAATGTATGAACTGATTTAAAGCTACCCTGGATACAACTTTAGGCATAAAAGACGGGTTGGTACGTAATGAAACTCTGTCCTGATGGAAGATGATAAAAGGATGGACAGCCATAAGAGCCTGTAGTTCTGAAACTCTACGAGCTGAAGTGATAGCCAGAAGGAAAGCTGTTTTCCAGGACAAATATTGTAAATCTGATGAGGCAGCTGGCTCAAAAGGAGGCAAAGTCAGTTTTTTCCAGAATGAAATTAAGATCCCAAGCAGACATTGGTCGTTTTCTTGGAGGTCTTAAATTCTTAGCCCCTCTGAGGAACTGTCTTAATAGAGGGTGAGAGAATAAAGGTGGATCAGTGTTGTATTCTGCAGAAATGGCCAAGGCATGGATTTTGATGGAGGAGAACGAAAGTCCACTGCTTAGCAGTTCAGCCAAATATTATAGTATTTGAGGTAAATTCAGTTTTCCAGGGCACTGGTCCTTTTTCTCATTCCAAACACAAAAACATTTCCATTTTGCAGAGTAAGCTTTTCTAGTTGATGGCCTTCTGGCCTCAAAAATGACATCCTGCACCTCCTTGGAGAGCGGGGCCTGCTGCGATGCTAAGGAATCTTCCATGCGGCTAGATTGAGTGTTTTCAGCTGACTGTGAAGAGTTTTGAAGCTGTGCTGAGTCAGAAGAAGAGGCATTAGAGGCAGGGTCCATGGTGGGGAATGCATCAGGCTCCTCAGGAGTGGGTACCAGTGTTGCCTTGGCCAGTCCGGAGCAATGAGGATCATCTTTGGTCTGTCTGCTCTGGTCTTCAATAGGACTTTGGGCAGCAGAGGAAGAGGTGGGAAGGCATAAACTGTCATTGATGTCCAACTGAAAGAGAGAGCGTCCACTCTCCAGGCCTTTGGATGGAAGATCCTTGAGCAGAATTTTGTCAATTGATGATTTTTGTGGGAGGCAAAGAGATCTATGTCTGGCCTTCCCCATTTTTGGATTATTTCTGTAAAAACTTTTGGATGCAACTTCCATTCGTGTGGATCTGTCATATTCCTGCTTAGGTTGTCTGCCAGCGTGTTTTCCTTGCCTGGCAAGTACTGTGCTTGTAGTTCCATTTGTAAGTCCATGGCCATGTTCCAAAGTGACTTGGCCAGTCTGCATAGGGGATAAGAATGTGTTCCTCCCTGCTTGTTTATGTACCACATAACTGTGGTGTTGTCTGTTGTTATCAATAGCTGACCTGGTTGTAGATGGTCCTTGAAAGCTGTAATAGCATTTATCACTGCTAGCATTTCTTTTTGATTGATGTGAAGGTGCTTTTCTTTCTGGGTCCATTTGCCCTGAATGCACCGGTCTGTCATGTGCGCCCCCCAGGCGTAGTCCGAGGCATCTGTTGTGATGACCTGATTTGCTTGATGCTTGCTAAATGGAAGACCTGTGTTTGTTTGGCATGCTTGAGCCCACCACAGAAATTCCTTTTGCAGACATGGAATTAGTGGTATTACTGTTTCCAAACTGTGGCTGTGTTGAGACCATATGTTTTTTAGGTACCATTGTAGTTTTCTCATATGCAGCTTTGCACATGGGATTAGTAAGATGCAAGATGCCATGAATCCCAGAGCCTGCAGGATTTTCCTTGCAGTCAGCCTGGTGCAATTTGCCAGTGTTCTGAAATATTGAATTAGTTGCCCTTGCTTCTCTGGCGTGAGGTAGGCCATCTGGGTGTTTGTGTCCAAATTGGCACCCAGGAACATTATCTTCCGAGAGGGTATTAGTCTTGATTTCTCTTTGTTGACTGTGTATCCTAGAGAGTTTAATAACATTATTACATAAGCCAGATGTTTCAGAAGAATGTGCTTGCTGCCCGCTTGGATCAGGCAGTCATCCAAATAAGGGTATATTTGTATCCCTTGAAGTCTGCAGTAGGCAATTACTGATGCCAGGCATTTTGTGAATACTCTGGGTGCAGTAGATAAACCAAAGGGCAATGCAGAGAATTGATAATGGGTTGAACCTGCAAGAAATCTGAGGTATCTTCTGTAATTTTGTCTGATTGGGACATGCAGGTATGCCTCCTTGAGGTCCAATGTTATCAGCCAAGACTCCTTGCCCAGCATGGGAAGAAGTTGCTGTAGAGTGAGCATCTTGAATTTTGGTACGAGTAGGAATGTGTTTAGGATGGAAAGATCCAAAATAGGTCTCCAATCTTTTCCCTTCCTTGGCATCAGAAATAGCCTGGAATAAAAACCTTGTTCATGTGTAGGTACCTCTTGAATAGCCTTCATGTTTATAAGATTTGAAATTTGCTTTTGTGCCTCTGCCCTTTGATTGTGTGGCAGGTTTGGCTTGCCTTTCATTTTTGGAAGAGTATGAAAATGGAATTTGTAGCCTCTGTTTATAATGTTCAGGATCCATTTGTCCTTTGTGACAATATGTCATTTTTTTGAGAATAGTGCCAGCTTCCCTCCTAAGGGGGCTGCCATTTGAGACCTGGTTGGCATGCAAAGGGGAAAGTCATTGGTTTTGCTTTTTGAAAGATTGCGAGTTGCCCTCACCACCTCTTTGTGTAGGAGCTTGCCATTGTCTGCCTCTGTACGAGCCTTGTGTTTGTCCTCTGCCCCTCGGGCGCCTGTATCTGCCTCTTTGGGGTCTGTCTGTGGCAGGAAAGGACCAGTTTTTGGAAGGCCAATTTCTACTAAAACGTGGGGGTTGAACCTGCAGAAGTTCTTTCACAGTTTGCATTGATTTAGCCTTTTCCTCCATTTTCCGTAATACTTCCTCAACATTTGCCCCAAATAGTACATCCTTTTGAAGAGGGGCGTCTATGATCAGGCAAGGTTTGTTCCTTGAGCCAAGCATGCCTGCGTATGACTGATCCTGTAACAGCAGCTCTACAAGAGGCCTCTAGAGCATCAAAACCACATTGTAACGTATGTTTACCCACTTGTTCTGCACTATGCATCAAATCCTGCAACTCCTTCATGTCTGGTTGTTCAGGTTGTGACATTTTACTTTTCAATTGAGATAACAGAAACTGTTGGTATTTTAGCATATGAAACTGACAGTTTAAGGCCCTCATGGATAAGGTAGCCGATATATATACCTTTTTTCCCCACCTTTCTAAGGATCTGGAATCTCTCGGAAGGCAATGGGTTTTTGGCAATGGAGGCCTTAACTCCCTTGGGCCCCTGTGAGATGGTTTCTAGGTCAGCAGCATGGCTTTTGTATAGAAATTGGTGTGAGTCAGGAACCCTGTAGTACCTGTCAGGCTTAACTGGAGCTGGAGGAAGAGAGTCCGGGTTAAGGCAGGCCTCCGAGTAAACATCATCTAGGATGTCCAGGACAGGAGGTATAGCCAGAGGCCTGTGCTGGGGTAACAAAAGAAATTCCCTGAGCCTTTTCTTGGAATCTGAATAATCCTGGCCTTCCCAGTGGCAGTGTTCCCTTAAGGTATGCAGAGTTTAACCAAATGAGTAATCCTCAGGGGGGGATACAGAAGGAATAGATTCCTCTGCATCAGAGTCTTCAAAAGGGGAGTAGGACTGTTCCTGATAATCAGAGTGCTCTGAAATAATGGAGCCCTGATCAGAGGAGGGGGAATCTTCCTCCACTCTGGGTCTTTTGTCCGGAGGTGGCTGAGAACCTCTGATTAGAGTAATTAAATCCTCAGCCATTTTAAGCATCTGTTTTTTAGGCATGGGGCCTGGAGATGGGCCCTGTGTAGCTGGTCTCTTAGGGTGCATGGAAGCTTTAGACTTGGTGAAAGCCTTGATGGAGAAAGAAGAGGAAGGTCTGAAGACACCTTGAGTGGAAGTGGACCTGTCCACATTCTGTGTTTCAACGCCAAGCGTGGCTTTGGTATCTGTAGTCAGGGTGTGGGCTGAGGAGCCTGCGACCTCGGGTACAGGAGACACTGCCAAAGATGTGTCGTCGGTAATCAGGGGCTGCGTAGGTGCCTCGCTGAGAACCGGACCACGTGTAGTCGGCTTTGGCGTGGTGTCGGTAGAGGCCGCGGACCTCGAGTGTCGGTCCTTGTCTTTGCGTTTTTAGACAAAACCGGAGTCGGAGTATCCAACGACATAGTATAGTTAAATGCTTTCCCAAAATAATGCTGGGCGAACTTTGCCCGACGCTTAATAGTGCGTTTGTTGAATGTAGCACAAAAGCGACAGACTGAGACGTTGTGGTCTGGGCCTAAACAAGGTATACAGAGGGAATGGAAATCCTTATGCGGTATTTGCTTCCCACAAGAAATACAATTGTTAACTTTGTCTGACATCGGTCTGAGGCAAGAAAAAGTTTCCCCAATGGGGTACTTAGCTTTTAAGAAGACTTCGGTTTCAAATTTTTCGTAATCTCAGGAGCTGGCCGACCGGCACTTGCGAACTGCTTCGGGCACCGTGCGGCAAGAAAGACTGAAGAAAATGACGTCGGCTGGTTCTTTTATACCCCTGTTGCACTGACGTCAGGGAAGAAGCGACGACAACCGACACCGGACCTAGACTTTGGAATTCGGCCGACCGAGGACCCGCCTGACGGCAGGAGAACCCATCTGTTATGACTGCAGCTGTATGCATGATGAACATCAAGAAATAACACCATATAATCAGGTACACTGTATTATTGGTATTATATTATTATTATTATTGTTATATTATTATTGTAGTTATTATTATTATATTGTTATATTATTATTGTTATTATTATTATATTGTTATATTACTATTGTTATTATTATATTGTTATATTATTATTACTGTTATTATTATATTATTATTATTGTTATTATTATATTGAGACTACTACATCATGAATGGTGGGTCATTCATTAGAAAGAAAGATGGCATTTGCAAACCAGCAGGATATGGTAGGTATCCACAGTGGACAGGCTACTCTGGTGTATTCGGGGACTGAGTTACTGAAGAGTCTTTGCAAAATGTTATAAAAAACATTAATAAGCAAAAATAGAATGTGATACTGTCACATTGGGGGCCTATTCAAACAGTAGGTATTGGGAAAAAATATATACTAAACACACACATGGGTAAGCAAAACAAACATAGCAAGCAGTAGAACAATGTATTTGAAGTAGACTGTACATTATTCTAATTTTGACAGCAATATCTTATGAACCATGTGTTGTATGTTAGGATACAAGGTAGCATTTGCAAGTTGACAAGATATGGTAGGCAGCTACAGTGAATACATCACTACAGTGCAGTGCTCACGTTACCATTTGTTTAAGTTGCAACTCATCAAGTCTAACGCTAGTATACTGATCCTTGAGAACCCATGTCAGTCCTGGATGTGCAATGATTAAATGTGCAGGATAATAAAGAAACCAGCAATATGAACAGATAGATCATTACATTCGACTGATCAAATGCAAAGTGCAGTTGCGCACTACAAGCAGATGAGATTGTACTAGGACATGCAATGTACCATTGCATTGCCATTAATAAACCATTGTATTGCCAACTATATTCAGTGTTTATAAGGTTAATCCAGATGACAATGTGTTACAAGTAGTAGTATGTGTGAGTAGCATGATTGATACTGGATATGTTTTCTTAACAATTCTGATGCAAGCATGAGTCAGTTGTTGTTACTGAGGATTTTATGTGTGAGCAAAATGTGCAGTTACTGTTGTAATTGACATTTAAGGGTGGGATGGTGATGTTCAACTAATGGGGAGAGTAGAATAAAATGCTAGATCCTGTTGGATAATATTTGCAAGTCATTGAGACTTTCCTTTGAATAACAGATGAGATGATGGAGACTATATTCTAGTGGCAATTGCAAAATATTTTACCAGTTGTAACTCTACCATCAGGTGCAAGAAGGTAAGAGATTTTTGTGATAGCATTATAGGGCTGAATTAATTTTGTTTTGACATTGTTCATGTGAATGGTCATAGATAAAGTGGGATCTAGACTTAAGTTCATAGGGTCTTAGGTGTTTACTAGGCTAACAACCACAAAGGCCTTTTTAAGCCTAGCCATGCATCCCAAATCTCTAACACGTTCTGATACCCTTGAAAAGTGTAAGCAGGAACCTTTTACAGGTTATCTGTGTCCATTAGAGACATAGGTGCCAAACCAGGGATGAATTTCTGGTTTCTCATCCAATTGTCCAAGTTGCACTTGAATTGGGTTAGGGAGGTACTCTGCTTCACATGGATGGGGAGCCTGTTCCATAGATGCGGTAGTCTCTGGGATACATACATATCTCTCCAGCAAGGCCTGTTTAAATCACAGGCAAGGTTTACATCTTTAGAATGGGTAATTCTGGTGCTGTTTGTTTTGTGGATATGCAGGAGGTCCGTCAGAGTGGGGTCTGACAATGCCCTATATGCCAGACATAAAACTCCCCTCAAAATCCTGTAGGAGACAGAATGCAAGGATAGGGCCTTGATGAGGTCTGCATAGGACATTTTAGTTATGCCCTGTATTCTTTTAGTGAGGAATCTCTGTGGACATTCCAATTGTTGGATTTGCCTGGTTAGGTACATACCAGTCGGGGCATTGTACTCTATGGCAGTTCTGATGAATGCCGGATATAGTGGAACAATGACTTCCATTAACTTAGATGCCATACCTTTGTTTATAAGTTGTGCAATATAGAATAATTTCCTCACCACTGTAGACGTGTGATGGTCAAAGGCTAGACTATTACTATCTATTTGTGTCCCTAAGTTCCTGACTACTGGGTCATCTCTAAGGGGTGTGTTGTCAATATGATAGTTACCAGGGTTGGATGACTTCCCAACGGATACTATTATGCATTTCTTTGCATTTTGTTTTAGTCCATGGTTCTGATACCAGTTGTTTGTCTGTATCAGTCCCTCCTAGAGAACATTTGTGTCAGTATGAGATTCAATGGCAGCTCCTAATTTGCAATCATCTGCAAATTTAGTCAGCCAGAGACCACCTATATTGACCTTGACTTCTGAGAAGTAAATGCGAAAAAGGAGCAGTCCAAGGACTCATCCCTGAGGAACTCCAGTTGTAAATGGCCCCTTTATAGAGGTGGACTCCCCAATTTCTGGGTCCTGTCTGTGAGCCAGTTGGCTATCCATTGGGTGACACATGGGTTTGCACCTAACCTCTTGAGCTTGTCAACACTACCCAAGTGGAGTATTGTGTCAAATGCCTTGGCCAGGTCAAGGTAGGCAGCGTGAACGATTTTGCCCTCATCCATTACTTTGGTGACCTTCTCAAAGAAGTCCACCAGGGTGAGTAGGCATGATCTGCCCTTGACAAAACCAAACTGGGTTGGATCCAGGGTGTGGAAGTTTACTATATCTTTATTGATCATCTCCATGATAATTCTTTCTATGCATTTACATATAAGACTAGTGAGACTTATGGGTCTGTAATTTCCAGTGTCTATAGATGGCCCACCTTTGTGCAGAGGGATGACTGTTGCCCTTCTTTATTCATGAGGCACGAAACCTGTTTGGAGGCTACAGTTAAATAGTAATTCCACAGGTCCTGATAGGTCATGTTTCATGCTATTTAGAAGGCATCCTAGGATATTGTCTTGGCCCACTGATGCAGTGTTCTTGGTCTTAGGAAGAGCATTAAGGACCTTTTCCCTAGTGATGGTGGGGGGGTTATATTTGATGATATTTCCTGAGGGAAGGTTGAAGGGGGGGGGGGTAAAGTTGGAGCTGAATTTATCAGAACAGGAGGTTTGCTATATCTTCTGGCTCAGTATAGGTGGCTCCATTTACAATGACCACTGTACACAGCTGTGTATTGCCTTTGAGGCTACGGACATAGCTAAAAATGCTTTATGGTTGTCCTTGGCCTGGGAGGCCAAACTTACCTCAAACTTGGCTTTGGTAGACTTTATTTGTCCTCTGAGTTGTTTAATTTATTGAGTGTGCATTTATCCTGCTTGGTGCTGCACCTCCTAATTTTTGCCATGATTTTCTTCTTCCTGTTATACAGCCTATTGGTTTTGTGATTCCACCAGGGTAGCTTGTTTTTTGAGTTAGTTTTGTATTTCTTCCTGGTGGATACTGTTGCCTCTATACAGCTATTAACATGCTTGTACAGGGTTTCTGTGAACAGTTCTGCATAGGCAGCTGTGTTCTCAGGGTTTATGTGGGGCATGTAAATTTGCCAAGCTCTCACTTAATAGCAGGAGGTTAGTCTTAGAATAGTTCCTGAATATTCCAGGTTTTACTGGGGGTCCAGGTTTTATTTTTACTTTAAAGGAGACCATTTTGTGGTCTGACCTTACCAGGGAAGGCATTACAGTAGGGGGTGTGTAGCACTCTCATATTAGTGAGGACCAGATCCAGTATGGTTGCACCCCTGGTTGGTGTACTGAGTCTCTGGTCCAGAAAATTTGTATTTACAAAATCCAGGAATCTATGTGCATGCACGTTTGGTATTGTATAGGCTTCCCAGTTAATTGTGGGGTAATTAAAGTCACCCATGAATATGGTACTAGGTTGGATGGTTAGTTTTTCTAATAAGTTTAAATACATAATATGGGTTTCCTGGGTCATAGAGGAGGACCTATAGATTGCAAGGAAGTGGAATTGGATTTTGCCTGTGGTGATTTGAACATGGAGCAGCTCAAGTGCATTGTCCTGTTTGACCACCCTTGAAGTATATTTATCTCCGCCTTTAGTCCCTGACAGGGAAGTAGCTGGCCTAAATGTTTGGAAGGCATTATAACCTAGCACTGTTGGTGTGCTGTCCATAAACCATGTCTCTCTGTGACCGCACAAATGTCAGCATTCTCGAGGGTAAAGAGAACTTCTAGGAGTGGAGTTTTTTAGACTCCTAGCATTGAGCAGTAATACATTTAGACTTTCTTGGTTTTGATTTGCTATGTCAGAAGTACTTTCAGTTTGGCATTGCCTAAAAAAGTCACTATGGGGGAAGACAATGTTTTAGCTAATATTCAAAAGCCTAGAAGGGAGAGGTGCAGACCATCCCTGGAAAAACAGCATGGTCTGTTGACCATCTGCTTCCATGCTGACAAATATTGCACCCCATAGAATGACACCAGAAACTAAGCCAATTATTAAAGTCAATCATCTTTTGTTGATATTGTGGCATCATACGTTCACAGGTTCATAGGTGTGTACTAGGCTAATGGCCCTGGAGACTTTACAAGCCTAGCCCATAGGATTATCCTGGAATCGTGCCACCTGACCTTAGTTCCCAGTGCCGTTGTCGAGTAGAGCCACTGGAGTGATCCCCGGGGTGAATTTTCTATTTCCCATCCACTCATCAAGATTTCAGTTTAAGAGGTCCAGTGAGGTGCCCTGTTTGACATGTATGTGAAGTCTGTTCCATAGCACGGACAGTCTCTGGGTTATGAACCTGTCCCTCCAGCATGTTCTGTTGATTGTGGTAATGAGGCTGAGGTCTCTGAAGCATGTGGTGCAGAGGGATTGGTATTTCTTTAGATGTAGCATTTCTAACAGAGCTGGGTCAGACATGGCTTTGTAAGTCAAGCAGAGATCGCCTCTAGTAGGCAATATGAGACAAAGAATATTGGAGTTTTTTTTTAGTCTGTCCATATAGGACAAATGTTTAAAGTCTAGGATCCTCTTTGTGAAGTACTTTTGCGGCCTCTCCAGTTGTTACAAGTGTCTAGTGAGGTACATGCCAAATGGGGCATTGTACTTGATGACTGGCCTAATGAGGGAGAGAAGAGGGAGACAATGATCTCTTTCTTCCTGGATGCAAAACCCTTAGTAATGAGATGTGCCACATAGAAGGACTTTCTGACCCCAGGAGCAATGTGGTGGTCAAAAGAGAGGTTGCTGTCAGCCTGTGTTCCCAGATCTCTTATAACACCTTCTGTGTTCAGTGGACTACCATCAATGTGGTAATTTATGCGAACAGGATTTTTCTCAAAGGGGATGATGACATATTGTTTGGCACTGAGCTTAAGGCCATGGTTCTGACACCAGTCATTGGTCTTAGTGGGTCCTTTCTGTAGGATGTCAACATCAACTTGCAATCATTTGCAAACTTTGTCAGCCAGAACCCCTTCATGCTGGCCTGGAATTCAGAGAAGTAGATACCAAACAGGAGAGGACCCAGGACCGACCCTGTGGGACTCCACTCGTGACTGGTCAGCAGTCTGACTTGGAGTCAGCTACTTTCACACTGTGGGCTCTATCTGTGAACCAGTTTGCAACCCTCAGTGATATAGGAGTTGATGCCTAGCTTAGTGAGTTTTTCAATGATTCCTGAATGGGGATGGTATCAAAGGCCTTGGCCAGATCAAGGTAGGCTGTATGAACCACCTTGCCTTCATCCACAGCTCTGGTGACTGACTCAAAGAAGTCGACCAAGTTGAGCCGGCATGATCTACCCTTCACAAAACCAAACTGTGCGGGATCCAGAGTTTGGAGATTCCCTATATCCTTGTTTATTAGGTCCATGATGATGCATCCCATAGCTTTGCATATCAAAGTCATTAGGCTAAAGGGGACGATAGTTCCCAGGGTCTGTAGTCGCTCCTCCTTTATGGACAGGGATGACTGTAGCAGTACACCATTTAGTAGAGACAAAGCCTGAGGTGAGGCTGTGATTGAACAGGGCACACAGGTGAGGTGCCAGTTCACTCTGTAGTTCATGTAGAACACAGCCAGGGATATTGTCAGGTCCCATAAAATCTGTATTCTTGGCCTTGGACAGTGCTATTTTAACCTG
Source organism: Protopterus annectens (assembly GCF_019279795.1). NCBI lineage: Eukaryota > Metazoa > Chordata > Ceratodontiformes > Protopteridae > Protopterus > Protopterus annectens. The sequence goes on along the minus strand of NC_056751.1, from coordinate 706,764,158 downwards.
TGCAGCAGTAATACTGGGTGCTTGGCAATCTACTGGTATTGTGATTGGTCCTTTGGGGGGGGGTAAAGCTGGCACTTAATCTGTTGGCCAGTATATTGGCAATATCTGTTGGCTCGGTATAGGAGGTACCATTGTGCAGTAGCTCAGAGCAAATCTGAGTATTGACGTGGAGGTTCTTTACATAAATATAGAAGGCCTTGTGGTTGTCTTTACTATCTGCTGCAATTCTGTTTTCAAAGCTAGCTTTACAGGATTTGATGAGGGATCTCAACTTTTTGTTGAGGCTGATAAGGCAGTTTTTCCAGTCTTGGGATTTCACCTTATTCCGCATTTGTTTCCTCCTCCTGTTGTAGAGTTTGTTTATGGCAGGGGACCACCAGATTGGCTTCCTTTTTTTGGAGAAGAGTGTCTTGGTTCTATTGGGTATGGCGAGATCCATGAATTTGTGTACGTGTTCGTACAGTGCATTGGTGTATGATTTGGCAGTCATGCAACCATTCTCCATTTACATGGGTGCCGTGAAGTTAGCCACCTCTGTTTTTAGGAGCCAAAAGTTAGCTTTGGAGAAGTTTTTCATGGTGGTTACCTTTGTGGGGGGTAGGAGGGATGTGGATTTCCAAGGTGATTAGTTTGTGGTCGGATCAAACAAGGGAGGAGTTGACTATTGGTGTAGAGCAACGGTCACCCATGTTAGTAATGACCAGGTCAGGGATGTTGCTACCTCTAGTGGGGATAAGAACAAGCTGGTCCAAGGCATTGGAATTAATGAATTCCAGGAAACATTGGGCAAGTGCATTAGTAAATGAGTAGTTTTCCCAGTTAATGGAGGGGTAGTTGAAGTCACCCAGTATGAGTGTTAGATTGGAACCTAATATTCTCCAGGGTGCTTAGGAACATGGAGTGTGAGTCTTGGGACATGGTTGGGGACCTATAGCAGTCTACAACCTGAATCGCTGTCTTACCCAATGTTAGCTGCACCTGAAGTATCTCTGATGCTTTATGTTGGGCTACCAGTCTGGAGGTGTGCCCATCCTTTATGAATATGGAAACACCACCGCCTTTGGAGCTTCGGTCCAAGTTCTGGGGCCGAAAGGTGTGGAATGAGTTATACTTGGTAGTGCAGGGGTGCTTTCTGCTGCCTTGAACCAGGTCTTTGTTACAGCACAAGTGTTGATGTTCTCTATTTTAAGGAGTGCTTCGAGCAAGTGCATTTTGAGATTTAGACTTCTAGCGTTGAGCAGCATGACCCTCAGATTGCATTTGTTTGTAGCTGTTACGGTGGTAATTTGGTCTTTGGAACACCACCTAAAAAAGGCACTATAGGAGTGGCAAGAGCCTTGGCCAGTATCCAGAATCCCAGGGGTGACAGATGCAGGCCATCACTGGCAAATCATCGAGGTCTGTCAATCATGTCATCCCAGGCAGATAGATACTGGATACCCTTAGAATGACACCAGAAACTTAGCCAATTGTTGAAATCAATCATTTTCTTCTTGTACTGTGGTATCATTCTGGGTGATGGTAGGATGCTGCTCAGATCTAGGGTCATACCCGCCTGGGCTACATAATCCGAGAGCTCCTCCATGTCTCTTTTCATGTAGTCCAGGGAGGTACATCTCAGGTCATTTACACCCACATGTACAATGACAGAGTCATATTTGTACTTGTTGTTGAGGGACCTGAGTGGGTGCGTTATGTGGTAGATCCTGGCATTTAACAGGCAGCTGACTGTTACTTTCTCCTTATTCAACCTAGTGAGTGGGACATCAGTGTGCCTCACTACTGAGTCACCTATGACTAGTGTGTTGGGCATGCTGTTTTGCCTTAGGGGCTTTGGTTGAGTGGCACACTGTTTAGGAAAGTTATGTGTCTTGTTATTAGTGTTGTGTTGTGGTGGTCGAGTGCATTTCTGCCTTGGAGGTCTCTGCTGTTTGGGTAGATTTTTATTGAGATCCTCCGTGAAGGTGGATGTGTGATTTGTGTTTTTATGTGAAGGCAGTGCTGGTGTGTGTTCTGGAGAAGGTAAAATTCTGCTCAATGCTAGGCTCATAGCAGCCTGAGACACATATTCCAAGAGCTCCATGATGTCTCTCTTCAAATAGTCTAGAGGTACATCTCAGGTCATTTACTCCCACATGGACTATGACTGAGTCATATTGGTAACTGTGGTCCAATGACCTCAGGGACTGCATAATGTGGAAGATCCTAACCCCTGATAAGCAAATGACCGTGACTTTCTCCTTACTCATCCTGGTGAGAGGGACATCAGTGTGTCTCACAATGGAGTCTCCAATGACTGGGATACTGGATTGTTTGGTGACTTGCCTTATGGGCTTAGAAGTAGAGGCTCCATGAGATGTAGCTCTATGTGTTGATGTGGGTGTTGTTTTGAAAGAGTGCGTTTAGGGCTGCTGAGGGTATTTCTTATGTGTACTTTGTCTAAGAGGTCTTTGTGGTTTAGGAAGGTTACATATAAGTGCCTCAGTATATGTCGGTCTATATGTCTGTTTGAATTGTGCATGATAACTTGATTGCTCTAACAGTGTAATTGTATTGTATTGATAACTTGATTGCTAATCTTTTATTATATTTGTATAACTATATAACCTTGTTAATGGAGCTTTTCTCCCCAGGACTCCATTGAAAACGGGTTCATCTTGGCCCAATGGACTATCCTGGTAAACCAACTGCAAATAAATATAATAAATAAATAAATAAATGGGTGCAGCATGTGTACTACTGATGACCTTATTGACATTAGGAGTACTTTTATGTCAGAGCATTGCCTCCAATGATGTTGTGTAAATACATCTCTCATATACTGTATCAGTTTGTTTGAGAATGAATTGGTTGTCAGTAAACATGAGGCAATTTCTCCATTGCCTCATGATGCCCATATCCACCAAGCCGGTAATGGAGACAGTAGGAAGGTTCATATCCATTGCAACAGACCTTTTTTATTGATTAAACAGTTGGAGTGAGAATATCAATCACTGTCAGGAGTATCCAGTTTGCAACTATGTGGACAATGTTTGTCACTGCAAACTAGTTGTCCCGTGTGCAACTTGGTATTGGAGAAATTTCAACTGTGCTTTTATAAGAAAAATGTCACTCGAGTTTATATGGAGCACTGACAAACGTAGAGCCAAAAACTTTAAGGATGAAGTATTTAGGTGGAGCTTCTGAAGTTAGAAACAAATCAAGCAGGACTTACTGAAAAACATTAGCTTGTCAAGAATGATGAAAAGAGGGGAGTCGCATGAATGGCTGTGTGGCTACTACAAGTGCTGCTCTCCCCACAGCTTCACTCTGCTAGGATACAATGCTCCTTTGCTTCTTCTCTCACCAGAAGCAAAATGTTAGCACCAATCCCAAAATGAGAAGCAGGCCACAGACTGTTTAGTGATCCACAGTCTTGTCCCAGATGATGCAAGGGTCTGTAGGCTTGTAGCCCTTTCCTGGTAGATTCCTTGAATAGCAACCAGACCAATCAGGAATGTAAATCACAAACACTCACGCTCCAACCAGAACGAGTCAGGAATCAATGCACTCTCCTCCTTCTGTCACCAGCACCAGAATACAAGCACAGATTCCAAGCTTTCACCTATAATTCAGTTAGCAAGTATTTAAAGAAGGCTACTTACTCATGTGAGGAGAGCAGTAAAGGGAAGGTTTTAATTTTGTCTGAGTACCAACAAATGTAAATGTGTTTTTCTTAACAATTAGTTTAAGCTGCTTATTCTATGGGCAGACAGATTATCAAGTGTTGTATGAAGTCTGATGACTACAGTTGCATGTTCATGTACTGGAAAATATTAGGGTTCAACCAAACACCCTAATAATGGGCGACTTCAACTACCCCACCATTAACTGGGAAAACTACTCGTGTACCAACTCCTTAGCTCAACGCTTTTTGGAATTCATAAACTCCAATGCCCTAGATCAACTTATCCACACCCCCACCAGGGGCAACAATATCCTAGACCTAGTCATTACCAACATGAGTGACAGGTGTTCCACACCTGAAGTCAACTCCTTGTTGGTCCAATCCGACCATAAGCTTATCACCCTTGATATCCACATCCCGCCCCCACCCCCCATTAAGGAAACCACAGTAAAATATTTCTCCAAAGCCAACTTCATACTTCTTAAGACAGAAGTGGTGAACTTCATGACACCCATGCAGATGGACAATAGTGTTACAACTACTGAATCCTACACAAATGCACTCTGTAAGCACTTACACAAGTGCCTGGATCGTGCTATCCCAAACAGAACCAAGATGCTATCCTCCAAAAAAAGGAAGCCAATCTGGTGGTCCCCTGCCATAAACAAACTGTACAACAGAAGGAAGAAACTGTTACAAAAGAGAGTAAAATCCCATGAGTGGAGGAGCTCCCTGATCAGCCTCAGTAAGAAGCTGAGATCCCTTATAAGATCCTCTAAAGCTAGCTACAAAAACAAAATCACCACTAAATCCAAGGACAACCACAAAGCATTCTATAGCTATGTCAAGAATCTAGATGGAAACACTCAGATCTGCTCTGAGTTACAGCACAAAGGCACGAAAATTACAGAACCAACTGATATTGCCAACATCTTGGCAGATCGGTTCAGTGCTATCTTTCCCCCCCTCTCACCCCCTAAAGGGCCCATATCTATACAGAAAGAATGCAGAATCCCTGTAATCACAACTATGCAGGTAAAAGCTGCATTCTCTAAAGCCAAAAACACAGCATCCATGAGACCGGACAACATCCCAGGCTGCGTTTTACACGAACTTCAGAACAAACTGGCTCCCCACTTAAGCACCATGTTCAATAATAGCCTCGCATCAGGCTTTGTGCCCACTGAATGGCACACAGCAACAGTTATCTCACTCCACAAAGGGGGAGCCACCACTGATCCTGGGAACTATCGACCTATTAGCCTGACGAGCCTGGTCTGCAAGGCCATGGAATGTATCATCATGGAACTCATAAACAAAGACATTGGTACCCTCCAAACTCTGGATACCACCCAGTTTGGGTTTGTGAAAGGCAGATCATGCCTCCTGAACATGATCGACTTCTTTGAGGCAGTCACCAAAGCTGTGGATGAGGGTAAGGTGGTTCACACAGCCTATCTTGACCTCGCCAAGGCTTTCGACACCATCCTCCATTCTGGAATTACAGCTAAACTCACTAAACTAGGTATAAATCCCTACATCACAAGAGGGGTTGCCAACTGGCTCGCTGACAGAACCCACACTGTAAAAGTTGCAGACTCCAAATCTGACCTTAAAGCAGTGACAAGTGGAGTACCACAGGGTTCCGTCCTGGGACCTCTCCTGTTTGTTATCTACTTCTCTGAAGTACAGGCTAACACAGAAGGCCTCTGGCTAACGAAGTTCGCAGATGACTGCAAGCTAGGAGCCATAGTCAAGTCCCCAAATGATGTGGACATCCTACAGAAGGGCCTCACTGAGACAGATGCCTGGTGTCAGAACCATGGCCTCAAGCTCAATGCCAAAAAGTGCAGTGTCATCCCCTTTGGTAAAAACTCTGTACCCATGAACTACCACATAGGCAGCAATCTACTTAACACCAAATGTGTGATAAGAGACCTTGGGACCCAGGTGGATAGTAGTCTCTCCTTTGATAGTCACATCACCACAGTAGTCAGGAAGTCCTTCTACATGGCACACCTCATCATAAAAGGGTTCTCATCCAGGAAAAAAGAGGTCATTGTTCCCCTCTACTTGTCATTAGACCCATTATAGAGTACAATGCCCCTTTTGGAATGTACCTCACAAGACATCTGCAGCAGCTGGAAAGGCCACAGAAGTACCTCACAAAGAGGATTACTGGACTCAAACAAATGCCCTACACTGACCGCCTCAAAAAACTCCAGCTTTATTCCGTAGCATATCGCCTACTCTGAGGTGATCTCTGCCTAACATATAAAGCTATGTCAAACCCAGAGCTGTTGGACATGCTACACCTAAAGAAATCCCAATCCCTCTGAGCTACATGCTCTAAGGACCTAAACCTTGTCACCACAATAAACAGGACACACTGGAGGGATAGATTCCTGTCCCAGAGACTTCCTATACTCTGGAACAAGCTACCCATCTATGTCAAGCAAAGTTCTTCATTAGCACTCTTCAAGAAAAATTTTGATGAGTGGATGGGAAATAGGAAATACATCCCGGGGATCACTTCTGTGCCTCTGCTGGACAGTGGCACAGGAAAATAACTTTCTTGGGTGGCGTAAGCTATGGTACCTTGCTGGCTAGGCTTACGTAGGCCCTTGGGCCGATAGCCTAGTACCTACCTATGAACCTATAAGATAAATTCAAAGATTACAAGGACATAGGTGTAAAGAGTTATAGCAGATAGTCTGAGATCAAATGAAATATAGTGAAAAAGTAGTCTAAAACTGACATTTGAGGGACACTGTTAGAGATATTATACAGGGATGAAAAAAATCCTGCCAGAAATGTACCATGAAAACCATAGCATGAGAAAATGAAAATATAAGAGGTATTGGCATGTAATAATGGTTTAAGATATCAAAAGCTTTGGTAAAGTCAATAAACGGGGCACATCCTAAGCTGTTTTTATTAGAATTAATAAAGTGTCAGTAGGGATGAGCAGAGCAGTTTAAGTACTTCTTTTTAGCAATCCATGCTAATGACAAAGTTACAATTTTATACTGATAAAGGTAATTGTAATCTGATTATATTATTGTTTTTCTAGCAGTTTCTTTAGGCAGCTTTCAGATTTCATATGGGATTAGCCCAGCAGTGCAGTGTTACTGGCCATCAGCTGTGTTGTTTGGTAACACTGGGATTCGCCCAGCAATGCAGTCTTACTGGCTATCATCTGCATTGTTTTGTAAAATTGGGATTCACCCAGCAGTACAGTCTTACTGGCTATCATCTGCGTTGTTTGGTAATATTGGGATTCGCCCAGCAGTGCAGTCTTACTGGCTATGATCTGCATTGTTTTGGAAATATCTAGTCATTCAGCTTCTAGTCCTACAATGTCCTAAAACTAGTTTTGATCCCCTTCCCCTTTCTGGCTGGTGATCTTAGATGGTATGTCTGTATTTCTAATTTACAAAAGTAGCCGATTGTTGTCTCCCAGTTCATTACACAGAGGCAGGGAATCTGATTCATGCTTTTTGATAATCTAATCAATAGCAGCTAGCATAAGCCTAGCAAATCTGCAGTTCTTTTACTTTTGTTGTTTACTCTGGAAATGAGTGCAGAACCAAACTAACTGAAATGTCTAACACTGGAAATCATTTTTAATTAGTGTTGGGGAGATTCCAGAAAACATTTCTGTAGCTTACGACAGGTGAATGAATCTGTATCCATTCCCCTAATGAATTTCCTCTACAGAGCCAGCATCTAGGAGAACAAGAACACAACATGTGGGTCAACCTAATAATGACGAAGTTGACCTCATGTAGGGTCTTTCAATTGTACAACCTCTGCAGACCCCGCCCTAATTAAATACAGCATGCATTTTAGCTGTGCTCAGGTAGTGGAATAGCATGTAATACCACAGTTTTCTAGAAAGCTGTTGGAAGTGATTGTTTTAGTGTGCGTAAAGTGCGTTAGCACTCTGACTAAAAGTTTTAATGTCTGTAAGTGCCTTTGCATTGTGACAAAATATAAGTCTCATGCCATTTGTCTATTGTTTTAGTAAGAAAGAAATTTAAAACAAAAAGGGGTCGGGGATGGTATTATGTTTAAGGTATGTCACTCACAGGCAGAAAGTACAGGGTTTGATTCTCATCTCTGAGAAGAAAATTAGCTTAAAATGACCCAACAGGCAGCGACCTATGATCTTAAAATTACCCCTTACTTTTGCCAGCACGTACTGCGGTGGTGGTGCTGCGGTAGCGTTGTCGCCTCACAGTAAGACTCTGTCCTGTTCGATTCTCAGCTAGAGAGTCTTCTGTGTGGAGACATGCGTGAATGGGTGTACCTTCGTTGAAGGTTGTGCATCAGGGCTGGCAACTCGGCATGTAAAAATCTACTGCCAATCATTAGCGGACCGGAGTTCCGCTGTGGCGACCCCTAACCAGGAAAATCTGAAAGACACAACAACAACAACATTGCCTAGCTTTCTGATCTCACATAAAGGTTCTTTGTGAAAAGCACATATCTGAAAGATGTTCTGAAGCGTGGATACACTGGATATTTCACAGAAGCTAACCCCAGTGGTTGAGGCCCTTATTCTCCGTTTCCCAAGTTTATCCTGTCCTGCAAAGTCTGAAAGTGAATTTTATACTTTAAAGGGATAAATAGACATTATCTTTTCTAAATTCTGGGTAACAAATTTTCAATTTTGACTAACGGATCGGTGATAGGACTGCATCACAGAATTTTTTTGTGCATCTAAAAAACTAGGACATCTGTGATTGTGATTGTTTCTTTCCACTGACATTCGTAACCTGCATGAAACAAGCTAAAATGGATGTCTCTAGAGGGAGGTACAGATCTTGGATGTTGATTCTGAAACTGTGACTTGACAGCAAATATCAGATTTGTATCAGCCTAACCTTGTTTGGACTCCCAACAATACTTAAACATTCAGAAATACCAGAACCTGATAAAACCTTCTGGAAGAGTAATAGAAATATCTTATAAAAATGAATGTTACAAAATGAAGACATGACATTTGAATGGTTGAAATTATGTGTTTCAAAGGCAGGACCAGTGAAAACTAGCATACTGTTTGCATTCCTAGTTTGCTTTTCAGGGTGGTACAGTGAGGATATTCTGTAAGTTCTATGGATCTTGCTAGCTGTATTCACAAATACTGTATAGTAGTCTTAGATTTAGCTTAATCTATTAAATGAAAGAGTTCTGGATCTATTAAGTGAAATAATGTGCCATCTAAACATCCTGGCAGTTTTTGAGCACTTGAGTATATTACTAAGCCTGATATTTTATCTGGGTTTCCTACAACCAGGATGAAGAGAACAGGAGAAAATAGACAGTTTTTATTTCATACCTTTGATAATCTGAAAAAAACAAAATGAAAACTCCAGCAAAGCTAAAACTTCCACTGAGTGACTCCCAAACCTCTTGTATCAGAGGCACATGGGATATATGCAGATGATCCTTATGAACATCAGGCGTTTTAGCTAATTAGTGATTCTGAATGCCCATGACTTGTTTTGTTGTTTAAATGGACATTTTCAGGCCAATAAAGCCAAAACCCACTAGCTGTGGATATGCATATTTCGGCCTTGTTATGACCTCATCAGCACAGAACAAGCAGAGTGTACTTTTGAGAATCTAAAAGCTGCTGGGCAGTCAGCCACCTTTTTTGCTGATGATTTCTCAGGGTGACATTGCAGAGTGTTGCTTTTAAGCCCACAAAAATATGTGGAAAACAACTTTTAAATAAAATAACCTCAGTTCAGGTTATCAAACACGTTTACATCATCCATTACTAGCAAAAGCTTTTCAGTAACAACTCCATCTTAGTTTATAAGTTGGCCTGCTTAGTATTGTTAATATTTGCTTCTACTAGGAATAAACCCGCAATGGCCAACCCATGGCCAGCTCTTCATGTTGATGCTGTATTGCATATTATACCATGACCCCCCCAAAACATGCACGCTGATTGGCCAGCGTGCACATTGTAAATCGAGTTATACTAATGGAAAAAGGTCCGGTCGCCCGGACTTTTTTCCATTAGTATAACTCTACTTTTAAAACACTGTCTCGCTATGTTAAATGGGTTTAACATAGCAAGACAGCTTTAAAATAAGCAACAGAGATCTCCGTTGCTTATTTTAAAGCTGTCTCGCTATGCTAAACCCATTTAACATAGCGAGACAGGTTTAAAAAAAAGCAACGGAGAAAGCAAGATCTCAGTTGCTTTTTTTACTGTTTCGCTATGTTAAATGGGTTTAACATAGCGAGACAGTTTAAAAATAAGCAACGGACATCTCCGTTGCTTATTTTAAAGCTGTCTCGCTATGTTAAACCCATTTAACATAGTGAACGGTAAAAAAGCAACGGAGATCTTGCTTTCTCCGTTGCTTTTGCTCAACTCTGATGTACTGCAGGCCGCAGTACATCAGAACTGCCGGATGCCAGACATCTGCGGAAGGGCAGTAAACAGGCATTATACTATGCCATTATTTAAGAAAAGTAATAGTTTCTTTTCTTAAATAATGTCATGGTATAATAGCAATAACCCACTTCTGGGCGTGGGTAATGCTGCATTTACCCACGGTTGGCTTTGTTTGGTCCCGAGGGCGAACGCCAACCGTGGGTAAATCCAGCATTACCCACACCCAGGCGTGGGTTATTGCTATATTAAATACAGCACTTATGGATTAGTATAAATTGTTTCAATACTATGGTGATGCTTGTTTGCTTTGTTTTCAAACAATAGTAAGTTATTTTAGTACTGTGTTAAGTGATTCCAGTTAAGTCACACAGCATCACTCCAGTGATGAAATGATAGCTATACTGCTTATATACAGCCTTGCCTGATTTAGACCTCGACTAAAATGTGGATACTTTCGTTGCAAAAGGATACATTTGCAGGTTTTTCTTCTCCTCTTTTGATATGTGTATATCTGGTATTTTCTATGTATGCTGTAGAAATGCATGTCTATTGCATATTGCATAATAATTTGTACCTTGCTCTGACTTGAACTACAGTTCCTCATGCAGTCGTATACCTAATTTCTTTCAAAGTATATTGCACTATCTCTAGTTTATATTTTATGGCCAGTTAACTCATATGATCTTTCCAACCAGGACCTCGTGTTTCTATCTAGGATATTCTGTAGTCTATTCCATAAATTCTTGTTTGTTCCTAGGTTGATCCTCTGGTGTTTCTCTTTAAGCTGTGTCATTCACTTAGTTAAGTTGTCACTGTACATATTGTTTATACTTGTCTTTTGTAGACCCCAAAAGTTTTAACTGCTTCCTACAGTATGCGTGGCATAAAGCGTCACTCCATACCTCTTTTAACTATTTTGCTGAATAATTCTGGACAAAGCAAAAAATAATGGCTGTATGCCAAATGCCCCAAATTAAGCACAATTTTTAAATATTACTCTAATTCACTTTAAAAAGTTATTAGAACAACATGTTTTGCATTAACGTGCATCTTCTAAACATTTTATGAAGAACAGGGCAAAAATCTATGAAGTTGAGCTATACAAGTTGCTTTTGTTTTCTCTGATATGCAGTGTCCACCTAACATTCTAACATTTAAAGATTTAGGGAAGTTGGGATGTTTCAGTTAAGGAATCTAAAAACATCCAAAGCTCTGGGATATGACTGATCATCCATAAAAGACTGTGGTTAAGTTGTGTTTTATTTGAAATAATCAGATGTTCTACCTCCTACATCCTGACTGTTTTTGCCCATAAGTAAATAATGTGATAAAAGTACATTTCCATGTTCATGGATAAGTCCACAAGGGTTAGTCAGGTAAGTGTAGTATTCAGTATCCTTTTAGGGCAAAATTAGGAATTTGGGCTTTAGTGCTGCATAGCAGAATTATAACTTCTGCTAACATTATTTCACCCCTACTTTAGGGGGTTGGGAAGCTCTTCAAATTTTATACAAGTCATACAAAGCAGAAGAACATAGGAAAGGCATATATTTATACTTGTAATCAGTTTACCTATCCAGCTGCCCTCAGTCTCAGCTAAGTACCTTGTTTTGTCAGGCAAGGCTCCATGCACATAAAGTAAAGTTTTATTTGGTTAGAAGAATGCTTCTCCCTGCTTCCTTTAAAATCAGCATGATGAATGTATAGATATACTTAAGTCAAACAAATTTAGCTTGAAACACTTCTGGACTTTTGGTGTGTCCCTTGCTGTAGTATTGTATTTGAGGATTTTCATAATTCTAAAAGTAATGCATGTTTTTACTGAATTTTAAGTCCATCTAGGTTGTGGGATATTATTTATAATGATAAATGCATCACTTTGGGGGCAATAAAGAATGTTAAGATATTCATTTCTGTCCATTTGAGATTTAAGAACTGATGCTAAGAGATTCCCTACTTCTGTTTTTCATTTAATTTTCTGTAAACAAAACTCCTATCTATTTGGTAAGTATCTACAGGCTTTTTCTCCCCTGCTACCTTACAAATATTTTCTAAGCTGAAGAAATTGTGGATAAATAGCTATTTACTTTATTTACTTACTTATATTTGTTTACCAGAAAAGTCTGATTGGATCAAGTGTACCCTGTTTTAGAGGGGGCCCAGAGAGAAAAGCTTCAATATCAAAAAATTACACAAGGGAATGCATTAATTACATTAGAATTACACTTTATACAAGCTTTAGGAAATATACACAAATAAATAAGAAAGATGAATTAGAAAGTTACAGTAGAGAATTTACAATTTGCAGTGATACGGTGTCATTTGGATATGGTTTATTAGATACCAGAGCATGAGTAAAAAAATTAGCACTTATCAATAGTATACTAGAAGAGCAAACGTGTGAGTGACATGGCTGAGAGTAGAAAAGGATGAGTATCTGGAAGAAGAAACAGATACTATGAAACTGAAAATGAAAGAGAAGAAAAAGTAAAGAGTAAAGGGCATAAGTTTCAAGGGAGTGTTGACAAAGATGGCGGGGTTGGTACTTTCAGCCAGGTTTGGAACAGGGCCATATCTATAATTTAGTGAAAAATTATTTTACTGTTTGCTGGAAAATCAAAAGTTTGGAACTGGATCTGATGTTTAAAGGTAGGATGTTCCATGGTTTTGGCAGCTGAGTGTGAGCAATGGCATTGTCCTGCTGGTTTACTGGGTTTGTGGACAAAGAGTAATTGCTTGTCTTCTAACCTTAAGGGGTTTTTAAGTATGTAGCTGTGGAAAACAGAACTGAATGATGGGCAGGCAGTGTGTATATGTAGGAATCTGATGTTATCCATGCCATTATTCCTCACAGCAGGGTCTTGGATCTGACATCGGATCCAAGACAGTAAACTTCAGCATAGACAGATCCAAGGCTGAAGCTCCTCCCTCTCCCATAATGCCCAGCTGTCCTCTAACCCTCAGATCTCTTTTGCTGCATTCTGCTACAAACATGATCCTTGGCTCTCGCTTAGATAAGTGCATTTAAACCTGCTTTCTACTTAGTTTAACTTAGCTTAAATGTAAAACTTTAGCTTTAGTAGTCTTATCTTACCTCCCCTCCCTTAGATAATTATCTGGTTAGTGTAGTTTTCCCCTTTTTTGTATATTAGGCATTTGGCATTTTTCTCTTAAACTGTTATTTTCTTTTCTTAGAGTAGTGTGTATGTTTTTTCATAGTTTTGTGTTTCTAAACTTTTGGTTATGTCCAAGAAACTTTCTGGGTTTAAGAAGTGCTTCTTGTGCAGACGAAAGATTGCCAATTATGACTTTCATGAGGAATGCTTGTATTGTTTAGGGGCTCCTCTTCTGGAGATTGAATGTGATGTTTGTGCTGCATTCAATTCCAGGGCCTTGGTGTAGCACCGCAATAAATTATTGCTCAAAGGTGTGGTCCTTATGTTCCCCACAAGGCCTCCTCTACTGATTCCAAGTGGAAGGCCCCCCCTATTCCCTTGGTGGCTTCTGCTTCAAAAAACCCTAGGCTGTCGGATTCTAGATCTCTGGATCTGACTCAAGCCCAGGCTATGTCAGCTCCAAGATCTTCAGATCCCAGATCCTTGGACTCTTCTACCAGATTCAGGGTGTCCTCAGATCAGAGGCCCTCAGATCTAATCAAGACCAGACCAGCCTCGGATCCTACCAGTTCATCAGCTCCTACTGCTCGACCTTCAGATCAGACAAGTGTGTCGGGTCCTCCTATAGTTAAACTGGATTCAGCTTCACATGGATCCTCCAGGCATTTGTTACCATTAGCTCCTATACCTCTGAGTCAAACTCCAGAACATAGACATAGATCTTCAGAGTCCAAGTTTGGAAACCCAGCTATGTCTACCTACTCATCCACTTCCTCCAGATCATCCAGAAGCTTGTTACCATCAGATATGGACAGGATGATGAGGAGCTTCCTCAAAGCCCAGATAGAATTGGGGCTTCTGTCATCCCTAGCCTTCCCAGCCATGGGAGCCTCTCCAATCCCAGGTCACCATTCTCCTCTTCTGACTCCAGGGCCTTCGAAATCTTGGGACACAGATACCTGCAATCAGATCCCAATAGTGTCAATTCTCGCTTTCTTTTTGACTCCGTCAGGGTCCCTGGCCTGTTCTTTTCATCTGCCCTTGGACCACAGTGGGCTCCGTGACTGAAAGGTCAGTGCTGACTCCATGGAGATGGGGGTCTGGTCTGGGCCTTTTGGATTGATCCCTCCCCCTGGGGGCCTTGGCCCTAGACAGCTCCAGACCATTATCATCTGGGGGCCACTGTGCTGTGTCGGGGTCTGTTCTTCCTTTTCGGGTGGCTTTGCCTCCAGAAAAGGAGAAGGGACCTCTTACAGCCCATCTGTCTTCAGGGTGGTAGAGAGGACCTTCTCCAAGAGTGGAGCAACATCTCACACTCCTCTGGATCCACCCCTACCCTTCTCTATCCTGTCCAGGGTCAGCCCTCCCATACTAGCCTTCAGGGCATTTCCTCCCCACCCAGGGTCCCCACATCTTCTTAGTCCTCCACTATGCCCCCCACTGAGGAGGCACATCATAAGAGAAAGTGCAAGAAGGAGGTACTTGGACTCACCCATGGAGTCTCTCACAGAGGAAATGGACCTCGATGGAGACAGGTCCCCCAGATCTCCGCCAGATGATGTCTCCTTTGGGGACATTCTTGAGATCCTGAGGCAAAATGGAAGATGATCTCCCCAACCCCTGACTTAGGAGGAGTCCATGTTCCTGAAGGCTTTTGGGATGGGCTCATCCAATTCTGGATGTCCCTTCTGCTGATAAGTTGGTGGATCTTATCACCAGCAGGGCTTAGAAGGAACCCCACACTGTGGAACCAGTGTCAAGGTGAGCAGACAAGTTCCTTAGTCCTCCCATGGACTAACCCTTCTGGAGCAAAGGAGTCAAAGTCAATGCCACCATGGTTGCCACTGCCACCAAAAAGGAGCTGGCAGAGCAGAGCTCCATGGTCCACCCCCTGAACAGGGAGTCTCAGGTGACTGACCAGCATGGGAACGTGTATTTGCCTCAACTACTTTTGTATTGAGGGCAATTAACTGGCACACTTCATTCACCTTCAATGGGACTTGGTCAAATAACTCACCACTCTCCTTACAGAGTTGTTGTCAGAGGAGGACCTCAAGAAGGTGTCTCCCAAGCTTTCTACTCTGACGTCCCACACTAATTCCTTGATGAGGTTAATTTCCAATGCTGCGGAAGTTACCTCTTGAGAAGCAGGTACCAGCATAGCTATAAGGCAGCATGTTTGGTTACGGCTATGTGGGTTTGCAGAGCCCTGCAAAGCATCTTTTATCAATGGTCCCTTTGACAGGTCCACCCTCTTTGGATCTTCTGTGAAAGACACTCTGACCTGTAGTGAGCAGGAAGGGAAGACCTTGCCCACAGTTGGGATCAAGTGTTCTACTCCTCAGACGTTGTTTTCCAAGAAGCTGTGGTTCTGGAGGTCACAGTCTTGCTTCCAGGATGCTCCTGATGATTCCTCTTCCAGAAGCAGGGGAGAGGTTTCAATGGCAGATGCCACCCTAGGGGCAGGGGAGTCTGCAAAATCAGGGCTCCAGGGAACCCTTCTCTGAGCAGTCCTTTCAGCACTCCAATGTAAGGCAGTCAGGCAATGCTTCAGGAGGCAATCAAGGGTCGTCTTTCTCATTATCCACTAGCCAGGAAAAACATTACCTCCAGTCAGTGGGTGTTAAACATCATTTCCAAGGGTTATTTCATTCCCTTTTTTCAGCCCCCTCCTGTACAAAAGCATCTCCCCGACGTACCACCCCACCAGAGGGAGTTGGCCTTCAAGGAACTTTTACACTTCTTCAATAAATAGCCATCCAAGAGGTCCGAGCAGGACAAAGAGGATTCAGAACTTACTCTCGCTTCTTTTTAGTGCCAAAAAAGACCAGGGACCTGTGTCCTATTCAGGACCTCACCAAGTTGAATCTCTCGGTCATGAAGTCCAAGTTCCAGATGGTTACTGTTCAATCCATTTTGCCTCTCTTATGCAAGAGCAACTGGATGTGGTCAGTGGATCTCCAAGATGCCTAATATCACATCAAGATAGGCACTCAAGAAGACACCTTCATTTACAATTAGGGGGCCAATCATCACTAGTTCAGAGCCTTGCCCTTTGGAGTCACTACAGCCCCCCCAGGTGTTTACCAAATGTATGGCAGTAGTGGAGGCTCACCTGAGGCTGCAGGGATTCCAGGTGCTTCCATACCTCAATGATTGCCTCCTCACAGCACCCAAGAGGCATTTACTGTCATAAGCCATCCAATATGTCCTACTCCTGTTCAGCCAATTGGGGATTACAGTGAATCTCTCAAAGTCAAATCTGGTTTCAACGCAAAAATTTGAATTCATAGGAGTCCATCTAAACTCCATCTCAGAGATTGCAGCATTACCTCTTCACAGAGCACAGCTGATCTGGGAGCAGGTCATGCAAGTCTTAAATCTTTCAAATCCTCCAGCCCACTTAGTTCTTCGGACCCTTGGTTCCATGGCTATGGTCATACAGCTTGTGCCATTAACAAGGTACTATATGCAGGTTTTACAGTGGACCTTGGCAGTTCAATAGTCCATTCTGTCTCAACCTATGTACATGTTCATAAAATTGATGCCAGTATGCAGATGCCACCTTCTTTGGTGGCTTCAGTCTCAGGATCTCATTACAGGCAGGCCCTTTTCACTCCCTCCACCCAAGGCCAGTGTGACCATGGATGCTTTCCTGCTGGGATGGGAGGAGGTATTTCTAGGACAGAACATTTCAAGGCACATGGTCCCCCATAGAGACCAAATTGCACATAAATATCCTAGAGATTACAGCTGTTCTCCTACTATTGCAAGCCTTTCAAGATTGTCTCCCTCTGGGGATGGTTGCAATTCCAACAGACAACATGGCAGTTGTTTGGACTAGCAACAAACAGGGGGGAGCACAATCTTACCCATTGTGCTGAGAGGCCATAAGAGTGTGGGAATGGACAATGTCCTCAAGGTGCTTTCTTCTTACAACACATATACCCATGGACTCCAATGTGTCAGCCAACAAACTCAGCAGAACCATTTTGAGTCCTCATGAGTGGTCCCTCAATCTGACAGTGGTGAAGCAAATCTTCAGTCACTGGGGTCAACCATGCTGCAAACTCTTTGCCTCCCCAACCAACAACAAATGCAGCATGTACTTCACCCTGATCCCCCCCACCTGGGGAGTCACCGAGGGATGCTCTAGTCCATGATTGGCCTCCGCGTCTCCTCTATGCTTACCCTCCTATTCCTCTTATCCCCAAAGATTTGCAGAAAGCACAGTGCCTGAGAACATCCCTGATCCTCGTTGCCCCTTTCTGGCCTCATCAGCTGTGGTTTCCCTTCTTAAGGTCTCATCTGAAGTATCCTCCTTGGATACTGGATCCCCTTCAGGATCTGATTTCCCATCCTTCAGGGCTCCCTCTTCTCAATCTTTGGACTCCTCATCTTACCGCATGCTTTCTCCTATTCCAGTAATTTTGAAACATCTCTAAATGGATCTACACCTGTATCTCCACAGTCTACACCAACAAGCATCTTGAGGTTCTGGGAAAGGTTAGAGCTCATTCTGCTAGGTCTGTGGCTACTTCTTCAGCCTTCATGGGCAGACTCTTCATTGATGATATTTGTGCTGCTGCCACTTGGCCTAATCCTCACTCCTTTATAGCATTACAAGCTGGATTTGGTTTCCAGGAACAGGGCTTCCTTTGGTTCCACAGTGCTTCGACATGAACTTCCTTGAGGCCTCCCAGGGTGTATGGTAGCTGGGGACTCTGACCTTACTGTGAGGAATAATGACATGGATAACATCAGATAAAGAGTTATGGACTAACCATAACTTGGCATCTGTATTATCCTGTATCATTATTCCTCATGTTTCCCTCCCGCCATCCCTCTTCCTTGTTGGAGCTCCTGAGGAAGCTGGCATGTTGTGGGGTCTAGGAATGTCTTTTCTACCTTTTTGGTTGTAGTGATCGTGACTATGTCAGTAAACTCAATCTGAGGGTTAGATGGCAGCAGCAGATTATGGGACAGGGAGGAGACTGAGCCTTGGATCTGTCTAAGCTAAAGTTGCCAGCTTGGATCCGATATTGGATCCAAGAACCTTCTGTGAGGACAAATGACACAGGATAACACAGGTGCAGTTATAAGTTGTAAATAGCTAAGCTGGAGTGGGAGTTCAAGCCAGATGAGTGGCCAAAGGACAGGACAATGATGGGTATAATAGAGTGGACTGTTTGGAAATTTAGCAGCTTCATTGTAGCATAATTCAAGTATTGATTTTAGTGAAGTGTTGAAATTGTGTGCAACTAGGAGTTCCATATAAGAGTGAGGGTAATACATAAGTAGTGACTCGAGTAATTTTGGTGGATGTGTGCAATAAATATTTACACCTGTACAGCATCCTTAGTTTCTGAGTGTTTTTTTTATGTTGTTCTGGATACGGAGATCA
The DNA here is from genome assembly GCF_019279795.1 of Protopterus annectens. Taxonomy (NCBI): domain Eukaryota; kingdom Metazoa; phylum Chordata; order Ceratodontiformes; family Protopteridae; genus Protopterus; species Protopterus annectens. Next base: position 706,745,553 of record NC_056751.1, on the reverse strand, counting down.
AATGTAAGATTGTCATCTATTGCCACACCTAAGAGATTTGTATGGGGAACTGCTTTGGTTGTTGTAGTATTCTGGGAAAAGATCTTAAAAAGTTTTTCTTTTTTTTATTGTGTGGAGTAAGTGTTTTGAGGGTAAAAGGAAGGAGTTTGGATTTCTTAGGGATGAGTAACACTTGGAAATTGCTGAGCCAAGATATGACAGAGGAGAAAGATTCCCCAAGTTATGTGTTGGGGGTGTGAGAGATTATTAGCAGAGCAGATTATAGTAGAGTCACCTGCGCACTGAATTACAGAGCCTTGACAGGATTAGGTGTGAACAGTGTTGATGCAAAATATTAAAGAGCAGGGTGCCAAGTACAAAGCCTTTGGGGAACACCTGTGTTACTGGTTGGTAAGGCGAGACAGAGCCTTGCCATTTTACAGATTGTTGTCTGGTAGATACAAAGCTAGTAAGCCATTGAACAAAAGCGAAAGAAAGAGCTATGCCAGAGAGTCTGTTTAGAAATTTGGAATAGAAAAGAGTATCACATGCATTTGATAAGCCTAAAATAGTAGTGATGCGAGTCTTTCAGAGTTTCTTGAATTACTGACACTTTCTGAAAGGAAAGTAAGGCAGTAGTTGTACTGTAGTCTGTCCAAAAACTATACTGAGCTGGTGTTAGATGCTGGTACTGTAGAAGATATGTAATAAATTGTTTATGAACATATTCTTCTAATATTTTTGAAAGGGAGTAGAGTATGGCAATTGGGCAGAAGTTAGATACTTTGCTAGCATTATCTCCTTTAAGATGAATGTTTAAACCCCCTACTTTACAGAGCACAATGCAGTCATGCACTGCCACCTCTGGCTAAGACTGATAATATCAGCATAATCACCCAGAATGCACCCCTCCCCTGCTGACCAGTCCTCAGCACCCAAACACATTGAAGGTTCACTTCCAGATATTAACTTCTTAGATTTATTCAGTTTATTCAAGGACACAGTAACTGTGATTCTTCTTTCATCTAAGGTGGATGTTACTTGTGATTCATCTAAGGTGGATGTTACTTAAATCTCTGCTCTGTGTGAATGAGGGTTTTGATAATTTGGAACATTTATGCAGTTGAGGATGAAGTCACTGCTAATTCATTTGAATAATCTGTTCAGCTGTTCCTGGCTACAAATCTTTGTTACTTCATTTCAAGACTAAGTTTAAAACTCACTCTCTTCTTCTGGGAATCTCTTTTGAGTTCTTTGCCACTTGGTCTGTGGTGAAGTACTGGGGTCATATTCACTGATATGATTTAGCCTCTCCATAACCACATATGTGAGAGTGTGTGTGTGTTTTATGTAGAGATGAACATCAGTAGGTGCGGTGCCTTTAAAACTACATTTTTTTATGTTAGGTTCAAAATCTTTTTCATGGTTTGAATTATAAAAGCCTACTAATGACTGATCTGTGTAATTAGTTTGATTCAGTAAAAATTGGTGTCAAGGCTTGCTCAAAATTTTGGATGCACAAGAATTTTACAGAAGGCTACAACAGTTGTCATTTGTGCCAGTTTTGGAAAATAAAAACTATCTTGATGTTCTGCATTTTCCCTGTGAGCCTGTACTGTCTGAACTTATCTCTACAGAACCAGCTGTCTGTGTTATCAGTCTTTTCCCTTTAATTTCACTGTGCTCCTCAAAGAGCATGTTAAGTGTTTCTAATGGAAATCATGTTCCCAAAGTGTTCCTTTTTGCTGTTTAGCTTTCTGTACAACATTTACTTATTTCCTATGCTGATTAAAAATGTACCTTTTTCCTTTATGGTTCTTGTCCCCATACCTCATACTTGACAACCACTACGCCTTACCAATGAGATGCAAAATCATTTTTCAGAGCTGAGGGTCATTATTTAGGCAACCATGTGGGTTGCTTCTGTTATTGCTGGTATCCCAGCAAACAGGAAATTATTTTGGCCTAAGCACTTCCTTGTGTGTGTGGGTGGGTGGGGGGGGTCATATGATCTGTATCACCATGGGAACACAAGCACATGCTTCCATGCACTTGCAAGGCTTCCATCAAAAGGCAGCTTGATATGCCACATGCTTACCCCCTACCACTTACAGAATCTCTGTTTTTGTTGGGGGGTAGACTATGATTTAGGAAAAAGTGCATGATGAAGACATACTTCACAGAGCCTATGGCTTAAGTGATTTAATTTTCCATTAATTTGAAATTTGGGCGATTAGTTTTGTTAAAATGTAACCCTTTCTGCCTTTACTTCCTCCCCATTCACTTTGGCAAATTCAATTAATGTACATTATGAGGATATAGATTTTCTTTATTGAATTTAAATTTCAGTCATAAGAGTTGTAATGATCAGCTATTATAACATCAGTGAAATCCAGCATTTAATTTATTTTTCAAGTCTTTTTAGATGACTTGGCCAAGCCTACCTTTGTAGCAGTAGTTTTTAATTCATCAGATTAGATGACATCAGGGTGACTGAAGGTGGGTTGAGGCAATCTCGTAGCAAGAGTTTGCGACTTTAGTGCTAAAATCATTTCTTGAAACTTGGTTGAAACACAAGTGGTCAGTTAAAGTACCATTAGCTGAGTTAATGTTTGATGACATTTGACTTGCTCCCACTCTTCTCTGTTATATTCACAACTAAGCAACTTATTCCAACTATTTTTACATGTATGCATCTCCATTTGCTTAAACTCACATATTTTATATGCCTATCTCCCCATCATCAACCCCCTTTCCCCCTTTTCTACAAATGGTTGTGGTATCATGTCAGTCATCATCTTTCTCTAATGAGTGCCACTGTCCTACCTTCTTCGATACTCATGCCTGATTGATGCAGATCTTCTTTCACACAATCCATCCACCTCTTTTCTGGATGCCCTCGTATCCTCTTGCATTTTTCCTGTCTGTCCCAAATCTTCTTCCCCAGATTGTCTTCTGCTTTTCTGCACATGTGCCCGAACCACCCTAATCTGTTCTCTTTGACCTTTTCTGCAATTGCAGCTACCTTGGTTTCTGCTGTTATGTCTTCATGTCTTCATCTGTCCCACAATGTGCATCCTATCACCCATCTCGCGTACTTCATATCTATCCAGTCGAATTTCCTCAACTGCTCTACCTTTACTGGCCAGTTTTCTGTACCAGACAGTAGTACTGTTATCACCACTGTGTTTTACACCGTATATTTCACAATAGTTGGCATAATGGTTAAGGTTTTTACCTCCCATGCACAAGGTACAGGGTTTGAACCTGACTTCTGGCCAATGCTTGTTTGGAGTTTGCATGTTCTCCCTCTGTCTCTCTGGGGTTCTTCCCACCTCCAAAAAACATGCTGTGTGTTTCCAACTTAAACTCACTAATGAATGGAGCTGTGAGCAGCACCACAGACTCTATTGTACATGGTACCCTATGGGTGAAGAGTTGCAAAGACCAACTGATTTGGGCATCTACTGTGGTGTGCAGTATCCTTAAGATAGGAGAACACACATCATAGACTGTGGTCTGTGCCAGGACTAGTCACTCAATGGTGTAAAATTTGGCTTTAGGTGATTAGGGCATATTGACTAGTGTTGCCAAATGGTATGGGTATTTCATGGTGATAAGTGGGTTGAGGACCCACCAGGGACCCATGAAAATGGTGGGAGGGTGTGTATGTGCTCCTATAGGACAGTGTGTGTCTGTTATAAATCCCAAAAGCCTGTTGCCAATAAGCTATTGGCTGGCTGGTGACCAGTTGCCTAGTCTGGGTTACCTGCAATAGCTCTGTTGAGTGAAAGGTGGATGCAAAACCAATCAACCTGTAAAAACACAAAGTCAGATGAAACTGAATACAGATAAAACAGTAGTAATGGCAGCAAATTGGGGAAATCAGAAGAAGCTGATCATTGAGATAGAATGGAAGATAGTGGAACAGATTAACAGCTTCAAGTATCTGTGAGGGTGGTTTAGGAGAAGGGAAAGCTGAAAAGAGGTCAAAGCTACAATCAGAGGGGCTGGAGCCAACAGGCATATAGTGTCAGGTGTAGTATATGACAGAAGAATGCCAAAAAAGCTGAAAAGTAAGGTGTACAAAACAATGGACCAGTACTACTGTATGGTACAGAAACCTGGGCAATAAAGGCACAGAAGATGAGGAAGCTGGAGATGAGGGAAATGAAGTGCCTGAGAAGGGTGGTAGGATGCATACTGTGAGGCAGATGAAGAAATGAGGACATAAGAGCAGAAGCCGAAGACATTCCAACTGGAGAAAAGATCAAAGAGACAGATTACAGTGGTACAGGAACACATGCAGAAAAGCAGAAGAAAATCTGGTGAAGAAGATTTGGGACAGACCGGAAGAAAGCAAGAAGAAACAATGGCACACAGCAAAGGGGTAGCTGGATTATGTGAGAGAAGAGTCTGGCATGAGTGTCAAAGAAGGAATGAGTGTGACACTGAATAGATAGAGTTGGTGACAGAGAAAGTGGGTTGGTAATGATGACATAGCTAAATTCCAAGACCCCTCCCCCCAAACTCAGAGAACACAGTGGCCTGTGCTGAAGTATTTATGGAAACCCTGAACAAGCATGTAAAATATATTTAAAACAGAAATACCAAACTGAAATACACTTAGGGTAAATTCTAAAAACCAGCCCCCTTGGTGGACCCCCAGTATAAATAGGCCATAAATAAATAAATAAACAAATAAATAAGCAAATGTTGTAGTTCTTCTTTCCGCTTTTCCCAGTTAGGGGTCGCCACAGCGGAACTCCGGTCCGCTAGTGATTGGCAGTTGATTTTTACAGTGCCGAGGTGCCAGCCCGACGCCCAACCTTCAACAAAGGCATGCCCATTCACGCATGTCTTTCGAACGCCACTCAACCACGGGGAGGACATGCAGACTCCACACAGAAGGCGCTCCAGCTAAGAATCGAACGGGAGAACCTCTTGCTGTGAGGCGACAATGCTACCTCTGCACCACCACGGCTTTTTTTTTTTGCAATTCAAAGAATAATGTTTTGTTATTCCTTCTTTACTGTAGTCAACTCTTTTTCTTTCCTCCATCATCTCTTACTTCATATTCCCTTTCACCGTTAACCTGACAAATAAAATTCTTCACAAAAATCCTCTGCTCTATAAAAATTTTCAAAACTTTTTGTTTTGTCTTTTATTGCTTTTGTCATCTTTTTATTTCTTCCAAGGGTAGAGCAAACAAATGTTTCTAAAATCATATTATACCATTCTTTTCCCATCAACCTCACTTTCTTTTAACTTCCATAATTTAAATTTTTTTCATATTCTTTTCTTCAATCATGCCTCTTTTTTCTTTCCTTTTCCGTTATTCCCTATATTTTTCATACAGCGTTGTGCCTACCATTTTGTTTTCTCTTTATTATACCTTTCTCGTTACCCAAAATAAATGCATAAATACTTAATGCACCACTAGATTTTTTAATTCAAACCACCTTCCTAAATGTTATCATACATAATCCCTTGAGTCCCAAATGTAGCTACAAAAATCTCTAATAACTTTTTCCATTTGAGTGGGGAACATATATTCCCCCTAAATATGCTATCTTTACTAATACATAACTTTCAGCAGGTATGTGCTTTTCTGAACTTATAAGTAAAGCCTTTTCCACCAAGCTAACATTTTTTATTTGTTCCAGTATCTTTGTCCATTGACTTGTTACGCTTTCATACTCACCAGATGTCACTCCCAAAATCTTTACTTCCTTTCTTGTGAAATATATTCCACTCATTTTTATCTAACCAAATCCATACACTTCATTTTGTTAAACTGCAGACCAACTTTTTAAACAGTTTTTTAATCTTTATTACAGTCTAACTTATCCATCCCTTGTTTATTATCAGAACTAAATCATCTGCATATGTCATACATATGGGTAATACAACAATGCCTTCCCTCTCATATGTTGCCTCATACATGTCTGTACTACTGCATTCATTACTAATACAAATAAGCACATACTCACTGGGTTTAACTCTTCTCTTAATACTTATTTCTTCCTGTTCATCCACTCATGATGTTTCATAACATTTCTTTATTACATTAATATTTTTTACCCTGTGCTTGTGCCATATGTCTCTGATTCTGCCACATTGCTTGATGGCTGACTTTATCAAATACTTTAGCTACATTACACGCCGTCAGTCTTACTTCTTTACTTTCCTCACCACGTCTACCAAATGTCTTACAGCATTTCCAATGTTATTCACATTTAATGCTAAAATTCATTAATCATCCTTTTCCTTTTTTGTGTTTTACTTTTAGGTGTTATTTTTCTTTTCTGTCTCCTAAGTCTTTAACCAGTTCATTTTTTTAGTGCCTTGTTCTTCTCCAGTCTCCATTACTCTCTGTCTTCTTCCTCTTCACGTTCTAAAATCGTAAATCATTTCTCTTCCTGTATAGTAACACCCTACCTAGCTTTGAACTATTTCTCCTCGAACTACCTCTTCAATGTTTAACCTTTTTGCAGTATCTCTTTCTCCATACCACTTACTCTTTCAGCATCTTGTGTAGTAATCCTTTTCTACTATCTTTTTAAATGAAAACACTGTATTTTAATATCTGCATTCATATACTTGGGTGTGTTATTAAACTGGCTTAACTGTTCTCTGGAGGCTGGTTTGGATTCTTCTTTGGTACCTTGGACTGGATTACAAGTGTATTTTGGTACCTGTTGCCGTTTTCTTGTTTTATATAATTTTCTGCTATCTTTCTTTCTTTCTTCTGAGATTTACTCCTTCCTTTTCTAATTTGGGACAGTCAAACTAGAAGTGTTCAAATTCTTTACATTGGCTACAAAAAGGCGTACATTTTGTTGCTGTATGTCCCATCTTCCTGCAATTTCCACACCTTCATTTGTCACAGTTTTGTACTAAATGATGTTGAGCCCCACAGAAATAACAAGCTTTGGATTGTCCCCAGTACCTAACAAATCCACTTACCATTCACAATTATTGTATTTAAAATACATTGAATTTTCCCATCATTAACATCCGTTATTACCCACACTCTGCAATCCCTAGTCCATACACTTCTTTCACCACCTACATTTTTTAACTTCGTGTACTTTACTATATAGTGAAAGAAAAAAAAAGTTTTTACTCATGCTCATCCATATCTCAAGTCCTAAACTATGCATTTATTTTCTTTATTAGCTGTAGTGCCAAGCTCTGAAATTAAGTCTTCCCACGGTGTTACTGTATTTCTTTTTCAGTCTCTGTCATAATTTTTTTCAGCAAGTTAAAACTTTCAAATATCACTTCACAAAAAATGAATTAATGCTTTTATATCTTTAATGTTAAACCATGGTAGTGAAATAATACTATCCATAATGTCATACCTTTTCACACTATCACTTTTTAATAAATCCTGTCCAAAAATAGGAAGGGTTATGCTCAAAAGACAAAAAAAAACCTCCCTCATCAGTCTCAACAAACTCAGAGGAGTAAGCAAGTCCACCAAAGCCAACTTCAAGTAAAAAATAGCCTCCCAGGCTAAGGATAACCATAAGGTATTTTTCAGTTATGTACACAACCTTAAAGGTAACACCTAGCAGTGTGCTGAACTAATAGTAAATAGGACCTTCTATATATGAACTGGGAGATCTAACAAATTTGATGGCCAATAAATTTAGCTCAGATTTCATCCCCTATCACCCCCGGTTCACCCACTAGGAAATATTGTCTACCATTTTACCCCCATATGTCACTAAAGTACAGGTCTTCATGCATTCTCCAGAGCTAAAGGTCTTCATGCATTCTCCAGAGCTAAAAACACTGCATCAATGGTTCCTGATAATATTTCGGAATGCCTCCTAAATAGCTTAAAACATGATATAAAGGGCCACTAGAATCTCTATTCAACCACAGCTTCTAGACAGGCTTTGTCCTTAGGGAATGGAGGACTGCAATGGTCATCCTTCTACACAATGGCAGACCATCAACAGACCCATACATTTGACTAGTCTTATATGCAAGGCCATAGAAAGAATTATTGTGGACCCGATAAACAAAGGTATAGGAAATCTTCAAACACTGGACCAATCCCAGTTTAGTTTCATCCCGGACAGGTCATGTCTAATAAGCTTGGTGGACTTCTTTCAAAGGGTAACTAGAGCCATGGACAACAGCAAAATGGTACACACCTCCTGCCTTGACCTGACAAAAGCATTTGACATAATACTTAACTCAGCTACTGTATTATAGACAAACTTACAAATGTATGCCTATGTCATCCAAAGGATAGCCAAATGGCTCACAGGTTGGACACATGAAGTTAGGTTGGGAGCAAGGGCGCCCGCAGGCAGGTGCACTTGCACCCCCCTGGAATCGGCAATCGGCTGACTACAGCATTTCAAACAAAGTTTTTTCTTTTTAAGTTCTTCTTCTTTAAGAAGATGTGAGCGCGTGTGACACATCATCGCGGGAACTTACTTAGGACATCATCATCGCTATGTGGCGGGAACTTAGACAGGGTATTGGAGCGAAGATGGGACCCGTTGTGTGTGTGTGTGTGTGTGTGTGTGTGTGTGTGTGTGTGCGTGTGTGTGTAATGCCCCAGGTGTACATGGTGGTGGGTAGAGAATAAGGCTTGAACCCTGTACCTTGGGCCCAAGTGGCAAGAGCCTGAATTCCCTACCCACCACCATTTGTAAAAATATTGTAGGATTTTCCCTCATACCTTTTCTGTTCCTCATAAAATCTGTGGTTTCTGCATTTGTGTCCTTGTTGCCTGATATTCTTGGCTGTCTGGAGTGTTTCTCCCTGGGCCTCTGCTAAAAAAATTAGCTTTTTTTTTTTTTCAAAGTCAGACTTTCCAGGTTAATAAATGTAAATGGACACATTTCAGTATTGGACTTCTTTTCTTCAGAACGTGTATGGTAACAAAAGCAAGCTTTTATTCTAGCAATTTTCTAAGTGTACAAGATGGATATTTGAAATGTATCCCTGTGTTTGGGACTGTATTCCCCCCATTATTGGCTTCATCCAGGTTTTGTGCTAGGGTTGAGAGTTATGGTAAGAATTGAATTCACTGAATATGTTTGGGGGCTGTATTCACCCAGTGTTGACTTTGTTCAGGTATTTATTGGCTTCATCCAGGTATTTATTGGCTTCATCCAGGTTTTTTGCTAATGTTGAGAGCTATGGTAAGAACTGATTTCACTGAAAATGTTTGGGGGCTATATTCTCTCATTACTGGCTTTGTCCGAGTGTTATTTGCTAAGAGATTGAGAGCTATGGTGAGAACTGAATTCACTGAATGTTTGGTGGTTGTAGTCACCCATTATTGGCTTTGTTCTGGTCTTTTGTGCTAAGAGGTTGACAGCTGTGCTATGGTGAGAACTGAATTCACTAAATGGTAAAGTTTCAGTCTTCCTCTTTCACAAAACAGCTGATTTGGCGTAGTGGTATGTTGCTTTGACTTTTGCACGGGTCCCCTGGGTTCAAGCCGTGGCAGTGAAATGTATGGTGGTAATGCAGCATTTTATTCTAGCAACTTTCAAACATTATACAAGCAATGTTTAAAATGTGTCCCTGTTGTTTGGCCTTTTGCCCCAATAAATTTCGGCTTTTTCCAGATTTCTTGTGCTGCAAAGTTCAGAGATACAGCTGAGTGTCGAGTAGATTTTACAAGGAGCTGAGAGCTGCAGGGGAGCAAAAGTTTAGTGCTGATTATGTTTAGTCTGCTTACATTAATAGCACAACAGATAGTGTACTTGCTTTAGATGCTGAAGGCTGTGGGTTCTACTCCCGCAGTAGGTAAATGCATTGCTGATGCTGTATTGTGTTGTAAAGGGGGTGGATGCTGCAGTCCTTTTGGCAAAGATACCTAGTAACTATGAACCTTTTAACAGTTTGCTATCCATTCACTATTGCGGTATTACTAGCTTTTCATTTTACTGCATGCAACAAAGGCAATTTATTCTTCAAGGGTAACGGGCACTTTATTTATAGATTAAATAATGACATATAAAGTGTTTGCTAGCAGCAACCTCTATTAGTTACAAATTTCTTCAATGTGGATTTTACTACAGAGATTGTGTATATTTTTTACTGATACTGGTGGACTTGAGTAGACTTTATGATGGAAATGTTCTGAATTGGGCAATTTTGTCATTGGTGGATGCTTTTTGTTTCTTTGTTTACTGGAAAAATTTTCAAAACAATAAATTTAAAATGCCCTTTAACAGCTGTACTGTATTGTACAAGGAATATAATGTAATACAGTCAGGAAGGTGTATCAAAGAGCATGTGTATGTTATGTTCGAGGGGCCTATGATTTTGAAGACAGCCCAGAGTTAATATTTACAATTGGCAAAATGTATTTTCTCTGAAAGTGGGTTTCGGTGCTGTTTCAATGCATGTGAGTTTCAAGGGCAGAGAAGTATTAATGTTAGTCTATTTTCATTGAGACTGCATTGCTTTAACAGATATGTATTAGGGTTTGTGCTGTAAAATGCAAAATAAAACTTTCAAATGAAATCCTAAATCATCGCAGAAGTAAAGCAGTATGCACATTAGTGTTTATGGTAAATGGGGCAAAATAACCAAGGAATGGGACATTGGAATGGCTGCAGGAAGGAGTCTGCATTTGACCATGATTTTGTGAGGGGGTAGCAAACTCAGACAGCCCCGGTTGAACTATACCTCTCAGTTGTCCATATCTTTGCAGAATTAATAGATATTTGCTGCTTATTTTTGGTTTGTTTCTCAAAATTTGTGGTTTTCTAGCAAATCATTTAGGAATGAAGCCATTAAATGACAGACATTGAGTTTCAGATGTCATAACCTTCAGAAAAATGCATGCTAATGCAAGACTGTCTAAGTTTATACAAGAGCAATTTTTAGTAGTGTTTCTATGTTCCCCAATATATTTGGCCTTGTTCAGATTTCCTGCATTAAGAGGTTGAGAGGTACGTGCAAATCACTTTGTAGATTAGGAATATCCAAACATTTCAATTGTCCCCAATTCTGGCTCAAAATGTTGCTCTCCCCTAATAATGCCTCCTCCAAAATGGCAATTTTGGAAGAAAATGTGGAGGGTTTACAATTATAACTGTAATGATCAGTTGTAGATTACCTTTATTTCAGAAATGCATGTGGATGCTCTTATTTTGTTAGCTGCTTCAAGTTAACTGTTAATATTAAAAGGTGTCCCTTTTTGACAGGTATTTTGCATCACATTTTGGTCTGTTTTTCATAAAATTGTGGTTTCTGGCAAATTAGTGGCAAGTCATTAAAGATTGAAGTTAGAAAATAATGGCAGACATTTGAGTTTCAGATTTTATACCCTTCAGAAAATTTGTACTAATGCAAGATCTACCTGTTCTATTAAGTTAATAAGAGCAATATTTAAAAATTGGCCTTATTTTTGGGCCTGTGTCCCACTTCTAGTTCTATGTATGGCTTTGTCCAGATTTCTTGCTCTGAAGTTGAGAGGTAGGAGTGTCAGAGCCTTCAAATTATGACATACTTATTGCACCCCAGCCCCCATTGTAGTGGCTCGGGATGTGTCCAAGGAAGGCAAGAAGCAGTTATGCAGTAAGTGTGCAGAGTATTCCCCCATCCAAGGTAGATCACAAATATGACCGTGGCTTTTCATCTGTCCTTGATTTTTGCAAAATGTTCTGGTTTTCTATCAGATTTTTATACTGTTGATTTATGCTTCTTATTATTCAGGAACTGCATGCTATCACAGTGTCCTGTTGCTCTGTTTAAGTAGCCATGGTTTAATGAACATCAGGTAAGCTTGTTGGAGATTGTAAGATGCAAGTAAGCTTTAGTAAGCTTGTCGGACATTGTAAGATGCAAGTAAGCTTTAGTAAGCATATTGTTAAAGAATTGCTAGCATTGAAAGCCTTTTCGTTGTTGCCATGCAGAGAATATTTACATAGCTAGATAATGTATAAGCCTTGGGTATTGAAATGCATATGACAGTATTTGTAATAAAAGGACAGGATAACAGTATTTTCAGAAGCTCATTACATTTTATTGGAGACCAGTGTCTTATAGCAGTGTCTGTGTGTTAGTACACTTGTAGTTGGGTGGCTTTAATGGTATATGGTAAATAAGCATTGCTACCTTACTTAAAGCCAAGCCCTGCAACAACTAGCTCCACAATGAAGTCAAAACACAATAGCTCTGGTGGGTAAATGTACTCTGTAGTAATCAAAAAGGCAAATGTTTGAAATGACTACAGCTTATGTGCAAACACAATAGGTAGTGATGAAACAATGCTCTGCTAAAATGCTTTAATGCTCCACATTGCTGAGCTGCAATCACTAGCTACCAGGATTTCACCCACTTCAGATCAAGCACGGTGCCGTTCAGTGCAACCTTCCCAGAACTAATTCAAGTCTGACCAGAATTATTTGGTGTGTGTATGAGGGAGGTAGCATACCCCTCAGCTGTCCAGATTTTTGCCCCATATTCCTCTTAAAAGGATTGAAGTTGCTAAATAATGAGACTGCATACTAACACAAATCCTGTTACTCTTGCAATTTTCTGAGAGCCATATTTATAATTTGTCCCTATTTATTTTAGGCTTTGTCAAGATTTCTTGCACTAAGGGTGAAGCCTTGAGGGGTGTGGTATCTTTGTAAGAGAGAGAGAAAGTGAAATGCCCAAGTTAGAGTTAGCAGGTGGAATTTTCAAGTGCATTTTCAAGGAACTGTGAGTTTTAAGGAAGCGAAGTTCACTGCTGCTCATGCCAAGTCTATTTACAATGTGCAACCATTTTGTTTAGCAAATGGTATCTCTATTGTGGTATAAAGTTTTAAAGCTATGTTAGTAGCACCACAAGTAGAATACTTGCATCTTAATGTAAAGGCTTGAGGTTCTATTCCTACAGCATATACATTTGTATGCTGCAGTCCCCAGGATGTCCTCCTTTGGATGAGATGCCTAATAACTATGAACCTGTTTTTCAGCTTGTCATCCATTTTCTATTGCAATATACCAGCTTACCATTTTTTAATTTAACCTAGGCAATTTATTCTTTGACGGCAGCAGGCACTGAATTTGTAGATGAAACACTGAAATATACAAGTGTTGCTGTATAATACAAGGGATATAATTCAATCAGGTAAATCAAATAACTTTTGCATGGCCCTAACGGTGTGCAAGGAGCCTATTGCTTGAAAACAGTTCAAAGGTAAATAACCTGCCACTGGCCAGATGCATTTTCTTTGAATGTGGGTTTCAATGCCGTTTCATTGAATGTGAGTTTCAAAAGTAGAGAAGCTTTAATGCCAAGTCTGTTTTCATTGCAAGACTATTGCTTTGTTAAGGTTTAGTAAATGTCTCAGTGTTTGAGCTATAATGTTTGAAATAAAAGTTGTAAATTTAAATCCAACTGCCTGTAATCATTGTAGAACTAAAGCATAACACAGTATGCACACAGATTTGAACAGTGTCTACAGTAAATGGGGAGAAATAGCCAAGTAATGGGACACTGGAATGGCTGTGTGGGCGGGGCTTGGGTGGGTGGAATTGGGCGGGGCTGTGTTGGCAGGGGGCGGGGTGAGCTATGTGGGTGGGGCTCTGGGTTTGCACCCCCCTGCAAAAAATCCTGCTGGCTCCCTTGGTTGGGAGAATCCTGAAACATGAGAAAAAGGGTAACAGAGGAGCTAAAACATAACAGACAGAGATGTGTATTTAAAAGTAGTAAAAAATGAGGTTCACGCTTATGATTAACAAGTAACCATCTCAAATCCTATTCTTCACATGAAAACCTTTCATATTTTATGAATTATACTACATTCCCATGAAGGCCACCTGTGTAGAATGTGTTTTTTTATATTATAGACCTTCCTTTCATGGTACTCTAATGTGCCATGAATTTTTTTTTTAAACCAAGTCAACTTGCAGATAGTAACAGTGAACCATAAGGTCACATTATAAAGCAGAGAGCTAAAAGGGACAGTTGCAAAGATAAAACAATAATGCACAGGGTGTAATGACTGCTTACAGCAAAAGGCACTGATGTCCATAATCCAAACGTTATCAGCAGATAACATGCTGCTATTCACCTTAAGTAATAATAAATAAACATCCGTGAAATATATACCTCTGTGCTCCATTGATATGAATACTTATAGCACAAGAAATGAGATGACAGACAATGCTGTGTGTCTGTGGGGAACACATTATACAGACAAGGACAAAATGTCACCTCAGTCTGTCCATGTGTCAATGTCACAAGTGCACATAATGAAGACTGGAGTAAAATAATTATCAACATTGTCTTGTAAAGTAATAAAAAATGTATATATACATACACACATACAGATGTGGCATACCATATATATAAATGGTGACCTAGTGAAAAGTCATAACATACAGCAGGCCTGTGGACCCTCCATGTTCTACCATATACTGAAGTGAAGACATTGCAGACAAGTGCTCTTTGTAACAAAGGGTAACACAGTACAGAGATAAGGAATGGTATTTAAAGGTCAAGAAACAACAGGAAAAGTTACACTTGTTGAAAGCAGGGACCTTACCTCTGCTATGACCTGCTCCTGCCCATGCTGCAGGTCTTCAGTGCTTCTCAAGTTAGTTTATGTTTATTATAGTGCTTGTTCCCAAGGCACCTTACCACTCAAACAGAACAATATAATACTGTGATAACACAATAATAAAGTTATTGCTTTCTTGCTTTAATTTCTACAAGTTTTTTGGGTTTCTAATACCATGATGACAACAGACCCCAATCCTAAGGCAAAGTATGATTAAAGGTCATGAAATTAATATTGTTTCAGTCTTTGATGTTAGCCAAAATTGCTCTTCACAGCACCCGCAATGTGCCCAGAACTGACTCCTTCTGCAATTCGCACAGAGTCACATGTCACTAACTTATCTAAATATGACTGTAATTTATTTTTTATGAGATTTATTGCTCCTACAACTATTGCAACTATCTGGGTATCTTTCTTCTACATAGCCCTAATTTCTGCTTGCAGAGCATGGTATTTTAAGACTTTGTTTCTCTGTATGTAAAACACTGTCATCACTGGGTGCAGCAATTTCAGTGATCAGTGCTACTTTTGAATTCCTTTACTTCTATTATGGCAAATGTGATGTGTTATTAATGTGTTCTGTCAGACTAAAGATCACATATATGGACTACAGCTAAAATAATTAAACTATGAACTTAAATAAAAGAGTTCCTCAAATGTGTTGCAAATCTCAATCAAGCAAGAAACACCACCCAAACACCTGTAGGTTTCAACAGAAGATATGTAGCTCATAGCAGCGGAATACCAGTTCAACTAGCTATCAGTACAGTAAATCATCAGCTTAAACCAAATTTAGTTTTAATAACCAAGAAATAGCCAAGATGTAATCAAAATCAAAGCAAGTGAAAATAACACATTTGTATAACAAAAGGTAGCAAACAAGCAGCATTGCAATGACAGAAACACCCAGTTTAAAACAATGTTACTCTTGAATATAGTTAACATTCAGCTTAAACTAATGTTAATTATATGCTCCCGTAATCGACTGTACTCATACAAGAAAACTGGAATAATATCTCACATCTCACCTTTAGGCAGATTGGAACCTCAGAATCTAAGATTCCAGAAACATGAATCAAAATGCCAACTCCAGAGATACCCAAGACAAAGAATTCACAACTTCAGAAAACAAATGAATGGAGGTGCTAAGTAACTATCAACCCAGCAAGCAGGAGTTTATCCAGCATATACTGTCATATACCTATTATACCTGTATATTACATATACCTTTTATTTATTTGATTTTTTGGTGCAGTGACCACCTTTTAGCTGCAGGTACTGCTTTTGTATTCATCAAAGTAAATAATGTCTTGTTCAAAGATTCATTGGTTTGTAGGTCCTTTAAAAAGTTTACCATTTTTATTATCGACAGGATCAACATTAGTGAGAGGTGAGGGGAGGTGACTATGATAATTTGTTGGAATTAAAAGAGTTAATGTGGCAAATACATTTAAATGCCACTATAAAGCTAAGAATAAATAACAGTATTTCTATTGCCAGTATTCTTAAATTTAAAGCAAAAGAAATATATGTAATTGTAACTATGTATAGTAATTGTATTTGTTTGTCTTTTTAATTTGCTTCTTAATTATACCAATGGGTCATGGGTTTATTGATTAATTGGATCAAGTCTATATTAGGAAGTGATGTCACATTCTAATAATAACCCTGATGGTATATGCAGGACAAAAGTGTTAAGTTTTTTTTTAAGTTTTTTTAAAGTTTTTGTAATAAACGGACAATTTTACAACAAACAAGACAGTTGCTTTTATTTTGGAAAGTTTGAATTATTACACACACTGTGATCCTTTCTGATTCAAGTGGTTGGTTACATTATGTTTGTCAAGTTCTTTAAGTATTACGTCATTCTGGTTACGTTACTGGTCATGTGTGTATTATAATTTATGGTGGTATAGTTGAAATCACCCATAGTTATGGCGTTGAGATGAAATGTGAATGATTCTAGTACATTCAAGTAGGTTGTATGGTTATCCTGGGTCATAGACAAGGACCTATAGCTAGCAATGCTATGGTATTGGACTTTACCTAAGGTTAGTTTGACATGGAGTAGCTCAAGCATATGATATTGTTTGACCAATCGTGAAGTGTGCTTACTTTTTATGGCAATTGATACACTTCCACCTCTTGTCCCTTCTTGCATGGTAGCTGGTCTAAATGTGTGGAAGGCATTAAAGCCTTGTATTGCTGGGGTGCCTTCCATGGCCTTAAACCATGCCTCAGTAACTGCTCAGATGTCAACACTCTCCAGGGTGATGAGCACTTCTAGGGAGCTCAGTTTCTTGTTGAGATTCCTAGCATTGAGCAGTCACACCTTTAGCTTGTCCTGAGTAGCTTTTATTATGTTGGAAGGTTTCTGTTAGACTAGGGTCCCCAGACCAAATAATATGTGTGTAATGATTTGGCCAATATCCAAAAGCCTTCTTGGAACAGGTGCAGATCATCCCTGGCAAAACAGTGTGGTCCGTCGATCATGACCCCCCCCCCCTCATGCTGACAGATATTGGACCCCTTAATATGACACCAGTAACTAAGCCAATTGTTAAAATCAACCTCTTTATATTGTGGTATCATCCTTGAGGAAAGTAAAATGTTGTTCAATGCTAGGCTCATACCTGCCTTGGAACATAATCTGAAAACTTTGGAATGTCTCTCATTGTATAGCACAGGTAGGTATGTCTCAGGTCATTAACACCCACATGGACTGGTATTTGTGGTTTAATGCCTGAGTGCATGTGTGATCTGGCGGATCCTTGCCCCGATAGGCAACTGACTGTTACTGTCATCTTGCCAGTCAGGTGAGGGTGGGGACACCAGTATATCTCACAGTAGAGACTCCAATGATCAATATACTGGGTTGTGTGGCAGTTTGCCTTAAGAGCTTAAAAGTTGAGAAGTTATGAGATGTGGTTGCATGCATCCTGGAGAGTGTTGTCTTTGTAGAGTGTTTGGGAGGTTGCTGAGGACAGAATAATGGAGGCCTTTGAGTTTTGGTTAGATTGCATTTAAGAGCTTCAGCATATGCGAGTTTATGTGCCTGATCCATAGTAGGTGTAGTGTGTTATTGGCAACTTGTTAGGAGATCGCATCTGTATAAGAGAGCTTTGCATCCAAAGACAATATAATTACATCCCACACATACTGTGAGTCTGGTTAAGAATAAGGTGGTTGCCAGTAAATATGAGAGCGCCACTTCATTTTCTCAGGATGCCTGTTTTATTTTAGTTACACCTGATATCAATTCCCTTTTTACAGTCGTTCCTAACCAATGGGGAACTGAAAGGATCAGAGAATTACTTATAAGTAAGCAATCATTCCCCAATGACAAGGTTGGAATGATATGTGGATTACTAGAGATAGTCCTGGAAAATAATGTTTTTAATTTTGGTGACAACTATTATTTACAAAAGATAGGTGTAGCTATGGGCATTGCTTGTGCCAATAGCTACGCCAATCTACCTTTGGTTTGTTTGTTTCTTTAGGCTTTTCCCGGTTAGGGGTCGCCACAGTGGAACTCTGGTCCGCTAATGATTGGCAGTAGATTTTGACGTGCTGGCTTGCCCAGCCTAACGCACAACCTTCAACGAAGGAACACCCATTCACGCATTACAATGGGAAAACACATGCTTACTGCAAGGACATGAGTATAGCAAACGTGTTATGTATACACGATTTGTGGACGACCTTTTTATTTTATGGGGGAAGTCAGAAACTGAATTAAAAGACTTCATAGATTATTTGCATACAACAACAAACTTTTTGAAATTTACTCACAAATATTCTTATGATAAAATTGAATTCTTGGATGTTATGGTTGAAATATCTGGGTTAAGAGACATAGGTTCATAGGTTGGTACTAGGCTATCAGCCCTAGGGCCTATACAAGCCTAGAAATAACAGTTCCCTGGCTATTTCTTCCCACATTATTTACTTTCCTGGACCCCTGTTTAGCAGGGCGACTGACGTGATCCCTGGGGTGAACTTTCCTTTCTCCCATCCAATCGTCAAGGTTCCTTTTGAAGAGGGCCAAAGAGGCGCTCTGCTTGACATGTATGGGCAATCTATTCCAGAGTCTGGGGAGTCTCTGGGTCAGGAACCTATCCCTCCAGCATGTTTTGTTTATTGTGATGACATGGTTTAGATCCCTGGAGCATGTAGCTCTGAGGGATTGGGATTTCTTTAAGTGTAGCATGTCCAACAGCTCTGGGTTTGACATGGCCTTGTATGAAACATGAAACCTAGTTTATATAGGAAACCGACAAGGAAAAAATGCCTACTGCATAAAAGTAGTATGCATCCCAGACATGTTAGTAGAAATGCCCTGAAAGGACAGATGATTAGGAATATGAGAATATACAACAGTGACAGTGAACTTAAGCAAGCTACAGAAACATTGAAGGATGACTTTATTAGCAGAGGCTATTCCAACTCTGAAATAGATGCATGCGTCAATGAAACACTGGCAGTAAGAGGAATGAAAGGCCGTCCTTATTACTCAGAGCGAATAGAAAATCAAGAGACAAAGGATCGACAACACAATGATACAGGAGTACGTTTCCCTATTACTTCTGCCAGCGATATAAATGTGTTTTGTAATGTTTTAAAAAGGATTGGAATATTCTAACTGCATCCAAGGATTTAGTAACTGTAATAGACTCTGCACCACACTTTTCTTTCATTAATAAAAAGTCTTTAAAAAGGCAGCTATAAATCACATAATACTATACATGAAGTTACATCACAGAGGAAAGGTACTTACCCCTGTAGAAAATCTATAGCATGCAGATATATTTTTTCCTGCAGATATATTTTTTCCTGCACTACCTTTTTTCATCCAGTGAGTAAATTTAAAATAGAAGCAAATATATATGCAGACTGTAGAACTACTGACATAGTATATTTCAGTTTTTGTCAAATATGCAAAGCATACTATATAGGTAAAACAAATAGGATGTTAAAAGAACGTATTCTAGAACATATGAAAGACATTGCGACAGGTAAAGAAACTAATGCTCTAGCCAAACATATTCAAAAAGAAGGGAAAGATCATAATTTTAAATTCTTTGTGCTTGAGGTAGTTAAGAAAGGCCTTAGCGGAGGTGATATAAAAAATAAAACTGAAGAACTAGAACAGAAGTGGATTATAAAATTAAATGCAGATAAACATCCAGGAATGAATGATGCAGTATCACTTAAACCCTTCCTTAGAGCACGACATTTGAAGCACTAAATGTTTATGTTTTTAATATGACATTTAATTATATCCATGCCTTATTATATAATATAAACAAAAAAACGTTCTAAAACTGTAAAGCAAAGTAGAATAATGCCAATAAACAATTAAAACTTTGTAACTAATAAAATTACGAATGGAGAAAAACACAGCTGAGGCCGAACTGTTGTCTAGCGCTTTCATTCCTTTATTGTTGCTAGGAACTTCATCAGAACTGAAAAAAGTACATAGCCATGCTCTATAAATATGCTGTATACAGGAATACCTAATTTGCATATGATGTGATTAGTGGCCAATGGCCAAAGATTTCTTTTCACAATACAAAAGAAGAATTCAAACCAATGATTATGTCCTCATGTTAATACAAGGGCCAATGGAAATGTTTTCAATTCTTACCAATAGTCATTGTGATGTGTGTGTTATAACAACTTTTGAAACTAACTAAGAGTGAGTTGAACAAATACTTAATACCATTGTTTTTTACGATGTTATTGTATTTACTTTTAACTGATAGTTATATTTCCAATTAAACTAGAAGCTGGAAAATCATAGGACTGACCCTGTAATAGTAGTGGAACCATTGCTTATGTTCTATCACTGTTTAAGAACTAGTGTAGTCAAAACAAACAGTCAGTACATGTTAATTTGCCCATCTTAAAGCACATTTAATGTTCAGAGAGTCATTAAGTCCTGGATGAGTGTCAGAGTTTAAAAGTAACTGCCACCTCAGTTCTTTTAACTCTAACAGAGTTTCACAGTCTCCAAAAACTGTCCAACTTGTTCCAGTACTATGAATTTAAACCCGTTGAAGTTTGTGCATAGTGCACTGTGCTTACCTAGCGCATTACTGTCGTCTTTTCGTCTGATGGCAGATAAATGTTCCTTTACTCTATCAGATAATTTTCTGATAGTTTTTCCCACATAAAATGCTGGGCAGGAGTTACTTGCAGCAGCGTACACTAGGAACATGGCATGACAGTCAAAGTGGTTGTGAAATTTGACTGTTAGATCACAGTGCACGAAAGTGAAGCTGCTGCCAGTCCACATGTGTTTGCAAACTACGCAATGATTACAAGTGAACATACCTTTGGGACCTCTGTTTGGTACAGGCTGAGGATAAAAGAAAGGTTTATCTTTTTCAAAAGACATTTTGAGCGTGGTGGTCCGTTTATAAGAGAAAGTGGGATTTTGTCCCAGAACTTTCTTGAGGTCTGCATTTGCTCGTATGATGTTCCAGTTTTTTTGCAAGACTTCTCTTATGTTTCTCATGTCTCTACTGATGGGGAGCGGGTAACTGCAGTTCCTATCCGTGGAATTATTTGTGTAATCATTGCTTTTAGGGATGAAACCATGCAGTAAGATTGGTTTATGCCATGTGTGTCTTTTTTCTGCTACTTCTGTAAAAACTTCACTTATTAGTTTTTCAGGGTAGTATCTCTTCTCGAACATGTGGGATAAGAATTTACATTCCTGTAAAAAGGTACTGTCATCAGATATAATTCTTGAAAGTCTTATGAACTGCCCTTTTAACACGTTCCGTTTCATAAACAAAGGATGTTGGCTCCGAAAATCAAGAAAATTATTTCTGTAAGTGTCTTTGCGATACACATTGGAGTTGAGAGTGTATCCTGGGTTTACTATGGTAATTTCAGTATCCAAAAAGTTGATTTTATCACCGCATCCTGATGTCACAAAGTCTAAATAAGGTAGGCTGTTATTGAGGCTCTGTATGAAAATATCAAGTTCATTTTTGGGACCTTCCCACAGAAAAAAGATATCGTCAATAAAGCGTCTATAAAGATGTACTTTTTTGAACTGTTCCAAAAAGGACAGTGTTTCAATTTCCCATGTGCTTAAAACTAAATTCGCAAATGCTGGGGCCATTTTGGACCGCATAGCAACTCCTTTTACTTGTTGATACATTTGGCTGTTGAAATGAAAGAAATTGTTGGTTAACACAACTGTGGTAAGGGAAATCAGTGTCTCTACCACGTCAGCACTAAGACGGGCATACTTGGTGAGATAAAGCTCTAATGCTTGTATTCCTTCGAGATGTGGGATGTTAGTATACAGGGCTGTGATGTCCAATGTTACCAGTATGCATTTAGAGAGGTCAAGTGAGCATTTTTGTAGCTCATTTAAGAAATCCCACGAGTCTTTGATATAGAACTTGGTAGCTTGCACCAAAGGGTTGAAAATACTGTCCAAGTATTCAGAAATGTTTTCTGTTTTTGTCCGTTTGTTGGAAATGATAAGCCTGAATGGGGGATTCACAGTGTCCTTATGTATTTTGGGAATGCCAAACAGTTTCCCCAAACACGGGTTATGTACTGACATGAACATGTAGTCTTCCAAAGACAAGTGTTTTATGTCTATATTTATAATGAATTCAAGTATATTAAATAAAATTAAGAATTTTGTCTGCCAAATGGTTGTGATCTAGCTTAGTTAGGCCTATATTATAATAATATGCACATATATACACATGCATTTTCATAGGTAATGTTTTGCTAATATTTTTTATTAACATTTTGTTTCGATTGTATCATATATACTGAGCTGTTTTTTATAAGTAATTTGTTTAGATATAAGCTGATACAAAAGAATGGCAAAGTAAGAAGTTTTGGATTTTTAAAAAGTTTTTATTGAAAGGGAACCACTCCCATGTTTTAATTAGGTAATTGTGATTAATTAACTGCAACATGTTAATGACTGAAGGTTTAAAATGCTTGGTTAGATAAGATGGCATTGTAATACAGTCTGAAGAAGCGATCTTCGTAGATCGCGAAAGCGCTTGCTGTCTTTTTGTATAAATAAAAGGGAAATCTGTTGTGGAACTTTGCAACTTCTTTATTTTACTATTTTGGCACGTTTGTGTCATTGTTAGAGTGAACTCAGTACTCTGTCCATTTTCCTTGTATACACTTGGGATAATGCTTCTCAGAGGGCAAACGAAATGCTCTATACTCAGCAAGACACTTGACAAAATAGCAGAGGAGGTCTTATATAGAAAATTACAAATCTAGGTGCCTGTGCCTTTACATGGCACTGCAAACTACGGCTGCTCAGCTCAGAACAGGATACAGGAGATGAATTGGAGAGGAATCCAATCAGTAAACAGTAAAAATCCAGTACAAGTGTATACATAAGGCTGAGATCCTACCATTGCGAGTAATACTACAATACTAAGGTTCCCAGACTAAGCAAAATTCAAACATTAAAAATGCAGTAGAAGTGTAATAAATGAGGCTCAGATCCTGCTGCAATTCACAATGTTCTCACTATTGTAAGTGATACTACAAGATTAGACTAGGGTCCCCAGACCAAATAATATGCAAACATAAAAATGCAGTAGAATACAATAAATGGGGCACAGATCCTGCACAATTCACAATTCTCTGTATTGTGAGTGATACTAAAAGACTAATGTCCCAGATCAAGTAAAGTGCAAGCAGAAAAAAATGTAGTAGAAATGTAACAAATTTGGTTCAGATCCTGCAGCAATTCACAATTCTCTCACTATTGTGAGTGATAATAAAAGACTAAAGCCCCCACAGTAAGTAAAATGTAAACAGTAAAAATGCAGTAGAAATATAATAAATGAGACTCAACTCCTGCAGCAATTCTTTCACAATTGTGTTTAACACTACAAGACTAAGGCCCCCAGGCCAACTAAAATACAAACAGTAAAAGTGCAGCAGAAATTAAATAAATGAGGCTCAGACTTTATTCTGTCACTGCTGTGAGGGATACTACAAGACTAAGGTCACAGACCAAGTTAAAAATGCAAACAGTTGACTGTTGGTTGATTCAAGGGAATATCCAGAAAGGATCAAGATTAACATTCTGAATTTTGCAGTGTGCACTAATTGAAATGGGATGATATGAAACAGAGCTGTAAGAGTCTAACAGGAATGCCTTAACCGTTTGAGCTATCAGTTCTGAGCAGAATGAGGGCTGGGAGGGGCTTCCAAAGTTTAATTTACAGTAGGGTAGGGAGCAAAACACTACCACGTTTAAAAGCACAACAAGAATAGGGTGGGGTGGGAAAAAAATCCAAAAATCAGTGTGTCAAAACAATGACTTTTAATACAGAGCTCTTGTACCTAGAGGGGAATGTGGGTGAATAACTTAAATAAGAAAACTGTTTCTCATCACTTCCCACTAACTAAATCTATTTTTGTTTAATTAATGAATGCAAAAGGAATGTTTCCTAACTCTAGCCAACAATTTTTTTAAGACTTCAAGAAAAAAACCTTTGAAGTAAAATAAAATTTAAAATGCAACAAACTGTAATATAACAAGACCAAAATCAAAAAGTCCCAGAGCCTTAAAAGAAGAAAACATAAAAATCAATGTAGCTAAACAGCAGTTTTAAATTCAGACTCCTATAGCTCTTGTATAGCAGTTCAAATAATGTGAACCCAACTGGAATTTAAAGTACTTCCCTTACAGCAAAGAGAAGCTAGACAAGTGCTTGATCTCCATTTTTGCCACCTAGTTCTATAGACTTTGCAGTTTTGTAAAATGGTCAACCAGCCCATCTCTCTAGGGGTGGTATACAGAGGTCCGTATCTATTTCATTTTAAAAAACTGACAGTTTTTGTGTTACCTTGAACATCTATAGGTTGCCTTGTTTAGTAAAATTTCTTGGGGAATTCTTATTCATGAAAAAAGTAGTGGTAGCTCTTTTGCTATGGACTTTGCACTAACTTTTCATAGGGGTACTGCCACAGGAAATGTTCCATAATCAGGGGTTAGCAGGATATACTGATGGCATCTTCTCAGTCTTAGTAGTGGCCTTAAATCTCCTCTGCTATTTTTTTGAAATATGATTTCCATGACAAGTTAATATATCAGAGGGTTTGGTTTGGGTATTCTCCTTTGACATTCGGGAAAAACTGCACAAACATTTTCTATGTCCTTTATAACACCAGACCGCTAAAATCATAGGTGCTGTCTTTTTTATTTCTATATGATCACCAAAAATATTGATGTGGTCTAATTTCATTACAAGTGTTCTAATGGGCCTTGGATCTACTATTAACTAGCCCAGTATCTGTTCCTTGTCCCCACATATCCTGTAGGATAGGCCATTTTTTTAATTCAAAGTATGGAATAAAGAGGTGCTGTTCTGTTTCTTTGTTCCCCACCCATTCTTGGAGTATTTTCACTGTCTCTATTTCACAGGGGCGGCTCGTGGCATAGGGCTGCCGGACTGCAGCCCTCAAAATAAAAAAGAAAGAAAAAATGAAAAATAAAAACATATTTTTTAAAATTTATGGACTTAGCTTATGGACCGAGTCCCGCTTATCGGTCTATGCGCATGCTCAAGGTAGCCCCGCCCCATAGGGGACACAAGGGTCTGTGCACTTTTACAGTGCACAGGCCCGCCAGGATTATGGGACGCCGTCCGGACTGCAAGAGGAGCAGCAGGGACTCGACAGAGTTTAGTTTTGGATCCCGTCGGTGTCGGAAGGAGCATTGGGATCTCGCGGGTCTTCAGTATTGCGGGAAGGATGTATGTACGGCGTTAACTCTGGATGTATTCATTCAGGTAAGGTGCCTTTAATTTACAATGTTTATTTTTATTGAGTTTGTGCTTTTTATTTGTGTATGGTGCTTGAGTTTGTGCTTTTTCTTTTTATTTGTGTATGGTGCTTGTGCTTTACTGGAGTTTGTGTATGGTGCTTGTGCTTTATTGGAGTTTGTGTATGGTGCTTGTGCTTTATTGGAGTTTGTGTATGGTGCTTGTGCTTTACTGGAGAGAGAGAGAGAGTGTGTGTGTGTGTGTGTGTGTGAAAATGCCCCAGGTGCTTATGGTGGTGTGGTAGGGAATGCCTCAGGCTTGAACCCTGTACCCTGTATGCAGGTGTTAAAGACTTGAGTTCCCTACCCACCACCATTTGTAAAAAAATTTCAGATTTTTACCTCATATTCGATCTGATCTGTTCCTCATAATATCTGTGGTTTGTAAATGTTGCAATGCTTGATATTTGATGGTGTAGTAGTAGCATTGTTGCCTCACAGCTGCAGGTTCTTGGGTTTGATTCTTGGCTGGGGTTCCTTCTTTGTGGGGTCTGTATCTTCTCCCTGTGTTTGTGTGGGTTTGCTTTTGTGCCCTCCCATGTTACAAAGACATGTCTGCATTATTTCTTCCTGGGCCTCTGCTGAAAATTTGTTTATTTGTTCCAAGTCAGACTGTCCTGATTAAAAATGTTAAATAAAATTGATAGGCATTTGAATTTCAGACTTAAGGGTTTCTGAATGTTTAATTCCTTGCGTATTTGATGGTGCAGTGGTAGTATTGTTGCCTCTCAGCTATAGGTTTTCTGGTTTGATTCTTGGTTGGGGTGGCTTCTGTGTGGAGTCTGCATCTCCTCCATGTGTTTGTGTGGATTTGCTCTGGTGCCCTGCCATTTTACAAAGACGTGTCTGCAGTTTTAATCCCTGCTGAAAATTGGTTTTGTTCTGTCCGCAGTAAAATTGACAGGCATTTGAATTTCAGACTTCAGGTTTCTGAATGTTTAATTCCTTGCATAATTGATGGTGCGGTGGTAGTATTGTTGCCTCACAGCTATAGGTTTTCTGGTTTGATTCTTGGTTGGGGTGGCTTCTGTTTGGAGTCTGCATCTCCTGCCTGTGTTTGTGTGGATTTGCTCTGGTGCCCTGCCATTTTACAAAGATGTGTCTGCAGTTTTAATCCCTGTCTCTGCTGAAAATTGTTTTGTTCTGTCCGCAGTAAAATTGACAGGCATTTGAATTTCAGACTTCAGGTTTCTGAATGTTTAACTCCTTGTATAATTGATGGTGCAGTGATAGTATTGTTACCTCACAACTATAGGTTTTCTGGTTTGATTCTTGGTTGGGGTGGCTTCTGTCTGCATCTCCTCCCTGTATTTGTGTGGATTTGCTCTGGTGCCCTGCCATTTTACAAAGACATGTCTGCAGTATTAATCCCTGCATCTCTGCTGAAAATTGTTTTTGTTCTGTCCGCAGTAAAATTGACAGGCATTTGAATTTCAGACTTCAGGTTTCTGAATGTTTAATTCCTTGCAGATTTGATGGTGCAGTGGTAGTATTGTTGCCTCACAGCTATAGGTTTTCTGGTTTGATTCTTGGTTGGGGTGGCTTCTGTGTGGAGTCTGCATCTCCTCCATGTGTTTGTGTGGATTTGCTCTGGTGCCCTGCCATTTTACAAAGACGTGTCTGCAGTTTTAATCCCTGCTGAAAATTGGTTTTGTTCTGTCCGCAGTAAAATTGACAGGCATTTGAATTTCAGACTTCAGGTTTCTGAATGTTTAATTCCTTGCATAATTGATGGTGTGGTGGTAGTATTGTTGCCTCACAGCTATAGGTTTTCTGGTTTGATTCTTGGTTGGGGTGGCTTCTGTTTGAGTCTGCATCTCCTGCCTGTGTTTGTGTGGATTTGCTCTGGTGCCCTGCCATTTTACAAAGATGTGTCTGCAGTTTTAATCCCTCGTCTCTGCTGAAAATTGTTTCTGTTCTGTCCGCAGTAAAATTGACAGGCATTTGAATTTCAGACTTCAGGTTTCTGAATGTTTAACTCCTTGTATAATTGATGGTGCAGTGATAGTATTGTTACCTCACAACTATAGGTTTTCTGGTTTGATTCTTGGTTGGGGTGGCTTCTGTCTGCATCTCCTCCCTGTATTTGTGTGGATTTGCTCTGGTGCCCTGCCATTTTACAAAGACGTGTCTGCAGTATTAATCCCTGCATCTCTGCTGAAAATTGTTTTGTTCTGTCCAGTAAAATTGACAGGCATTTGAATTTCAGACTTCAGGTTTCTGAATGTTTAATTCCTTGCAGATTTGATGGTGCAGTGGTAGTATTGTTGCCTCACAGCTATAGGTTTTCTGGTTTGATTCTTGGTTGGGGTGGCTTCTGTGTGGAGTCTGCATCTCCTCCATGTGTTTGTGTGGATTTGCTCTGGTGCCCTGCCATTTTACAAAGACGTGTCTGCAGTTTTAATCCCTGCTGAAAATTGGTTTTGTTCTGTCCGCAGTAAAATTGACAGGCATTTGAATTTCAGACTTCAGGTTTCTGAATGTTTAATTCCTTGCATAATTGATGGTGCGGTGGTAGTATTGTTGCCTCACAGCTATAGGTTTTCTGGTTTGATTCTTGGTTGGGGTGGCTTCTGTTTGGAGTCTGCATCTCCTGCCTGTGTTTGTGTGGATTTGCTCTGGTGCCCTGCCATTTTACAAAGATGTGTCTGCAGTTTTAATCCCCGCTCGTCTCTGCTGAAAATTGTTTTGTTCTGTCCGCAGTAAAATTGACAGGCATTTGAATTTCAGACTTCAGGTTTCTGAATGTTTAACTCCTTGTATAATTGATGGTGCAGTGATAGTATTGTTACCTCACAACTATAGGTTTTCTGGTTTGATTCTTGGTTGGGGTGGCTTCTGTCTGCATCTCCTCCTGTATTTGTGTGGATTTGCTCTGGTGCCCTGCCATTTTACAAAGACGTGTCTGCAGTATTAATCCCTGCATCTCTGCTGAAAATTGTTTTTGTTCTGTCAAATTGACAGGCATTTGAATTTCAGACTTCAGGTTTCTGAATGTTTAATTCCTTGCAGATTTGATGGTGCAGTGGTAGTATTGTTGCCTCACAGCTATAGGTTTTCTGGTTTGATTCTTGGTTGGGGTGGCTTCTGTGTGGAGTCTGCATCTCCTCCATGTGTTTGTGTGGATTTGCTCTGGTGCCCTGCCATTTTACAAAGACGTGTCTGCAGTTTTAATCCCTGCTGAAAATTGGTTTTGTTCTGTCCGCAGTAAAATTGACAGGCATTTGAATTTCAGACTTCAGGTTTCTGAATGTTTAATTCCTTGCATAATTGATGGTGCGGTGGTAGTATTGTTGCCTCACAGCTATAGGTTTTCTGGTTTGATTCTTGGTTGGGGTGGCTTCTGTTTGGAGTCTGCATCTCCTGCCTGTGTTTGTGTGGATTTGCTCTGGTGCCCTGCCATTTTACAAAGATGTGTCTGCAGTTTTAATCCCTGCGTCTCTGCTGAAAATTGTTTCTGTTCTGTCCGCAGTAAAATTGACAGGCATTTGAATTTCAGACTTCAGGTTTCTGAATGTTTAACTCCTTGTATAATTGATGGTGCAGTGATAGTATTGTTACCTCACAACTATAGGTTTTCTGGTTTGATTCTTGGTTGGGGTGGCTTCTGTCTGCATCTCCTCCCTGTATTTGTGTGGATTTGCTCTGGTGCCCTGCCATTTTACAAAGACGTGTCTGCAGTATTAATCCCTGCATCTCTGCTGAAAATTGTTTTTGTTCTGTCCGCAGTAAAATTGACAGGCATTTGAATTTCAGACTTCAGGTTTCTGAATGTTTAATTCCTTGCAGATTTGATGGTGCAGTGGTAGTATTGTTGCCTCACAGCTATAGGTTTTCTGGTTTGATTCTTGGTTGGGGTGGCTTCTGTGTGAGTCTGCATCTCCTCCATGTGTTTGTGTGGATTTGCTCTGGTGCCCTGCCATTTTACAAAGACGTGTCTGCAGTTTTAATCCCTGCTGAAAATTGGTTTTGTTCTGTCCGCAGTAAAATTGACAGGCATTTGAATTTCAGACTTCAGGTTTCTGAATGTTTAATTCCTTGCATAATTGATGGTGCGGTGGTAGTATTGTTGCCTCACAGCTATAGGTTTTCTGGTTTGATTCTTGGTTGGGGTGGCTTCTGTTTGGAGTCTGCATCTCCTGCCTGTGTTTGTGTGGATTTGCTCTGATGCCCTGCCATTTTACAAAGACGTGTCTGCAGTATTAATCCCTGCGTCTCTGCTGAAAATTGTTTTTGTTCTGTCCGCAGTAGAATTGACCGGCATTTGAATTTCAAACTTCATGTTCTTCAGAATACATAGTAGCACAACCTTTTTCTAGCAATTTTCTAAGTTTATAAGATGAATATTTTAAATTTGTCCCTATTTTTGGGACTGTATTCCCCCATTATTGGCTTCGTCCAGGTTTTTGTGCTAAGGTTGACAGCTATGGCAAGAACTGAATTCACTGAATATGGACTGTAGAATTGTGCATATTTACTGATAAAGGTGCACTGTAGAATTGTGCATATTTACTGATAATGGTGGACTGTAGAATTGTGCATATTTACTAATAATGGTGGACTGTGGAATTGTGCATATTTACTAATAATGGTGGACTGTAGAATTGTGTATATTTACTAATAATGGTGGACTGTGGAAGTCTGAGTAGACTTTTTTATGATAAATGTTCTCAACTGGGCAGTTTTGCCATTATGGGTGCATATGTTTTGTTTCATTGCTTACTGGAAAAATGTTCAAAACAAATTTAAAACACCCTCTAACAAGTGTACTGTATTGTACAAGGAATATAATTTTAGTACAATGAGGAAGGTGTATCAAAGAGCACATGTATGTTTCATATGCAAGGGGCCTATGATTAAATTAATCTTTATCTGCCACTGGCAAAATGTATTTTCTTTGAATGTGGGTTTCAATGCTGTTTCAATGAATGTGAGTTTCAAGGGCAGAGAAGTTTTAATGCTAAGTTTTCATTGTGAGACTGCATTGCTTTGTTTAACAGATTACTTAATGTTTGTGCTGTAAAATACAAAATAAAACTTTCAAATGAAGTCCAATCATTGAAGTAAAGCAGTATGCACATTAGTGTTTATGGTAAATGGAGTGAAATAGCCAAGTAATGGTTAATTGGAATGGCTGCAGAGGCTCCAGTTCAACCATTATTTTGTCAGGGGAAGGGCAGCAAACTCAGACAGGCCCAGCTGAACTATACCTCCCAACTGTCCAGATTTTCAAAGAATGAATAGATTTTTGCTTCTTATTTTTGGTTTGTTGTTCATAAAATTTGTAGTTTTAATTCCTAAATGATTTGCCAGAAGTCACTAAATAATAAGTTTCAGACTTCATAACCTTCATAAAAATGCATGTTAAAGTAAGAGCCGTTCTATCAACTGTCTCAATTTATACAAGAGCAATTTTAGTACTGTTTATATGTGCCCCAATATATTTGGCCTTGTTCAGATTTACTGCATTAACAGGTTGAGAGGTACATGCAAATAAATTGCTTTATAGAATTAGGCATAGCCAACCTCTCAACTGTCCCCAATTTTTGGCTCAAAATGTTGCTCTTCCCCTAATAATCCCTCCATAAAATAGCAATTTTGGAAGAAAACATGGAGGGTTTACAATTAAGAAATAACTGTAATAATCAAAGTTATAGATTACTTGAAATGCATGTAGATTCTTTTATTTTGTCAGCTGCTCAAGGTAGCAGTACTAATATTAAAGTGTCCCTTCTTTGACAGGTAGAAGCTGTATTGTGTCTATTTTATATTTTGCATCACATTTTTGGTCCATTTTTCATAAAATTGTGTTTTTGGCAAATTAGTGACAAATCACTAAAGACTGAAGTTAGAAAATGACAGACATTTGAGTTTCAGATTTTATACCCTTCAGAAAATTCATACTAATGCAAGACCTATTCTATTATCTTTCTAAGTTTATTAGAGCAATATTTAAAATTGTCCTTCTTGTTGTGCCTTTGTCCCACTTCTGTGTATGGCTTTGTCCAGATTTCTTGCTCTTGAAGTTGAGAGGTATGACAAATGTGTCAGGGCCATCACAGTCAGCCAGAGAGATTTCAAATTGTGACATGCTTGTTGCACCCCACTCCCCATGTAGTGACTCTGGATGTGTCCAAGCAAGGCAAGGAGTAGTTGTATCTACCTTGGATGGGGAGGACACACTGCATAAGTACTACAGTGGCTTTTCATCTGTCCTTGATTTTGCAGAATGGTCTGGTTTCTGTCATATTTTTGTACTGTTGATTTATGCTTATTACTCAAAGTGCCTGTTGCTCTGTGTTTAAGTAGCAATGCTTTAATGACCATAAGGTAAGCTTGTCTGACATCAGAAGATGCAAGTAAGCTTTAATAAGCATACTGTTAAAGAATTGCCAACATTGAAAGCCTTTCTGTTGTTGCCATGCAGAGAATACTTGACTAGATAATGTATAAGCCTTGGGTATTAAAGGACAGGATTCCATTATTTTAAAAGCTCATTACACTTGTTGGAGACTTCCAGTCATCTCTACAGGCTTTACCCGTAAACTAAACAGAATGCCAATCATGTGTGGTCCATAACCTGTACAGTAATCCTTTAAGCAATGTATCTTGAGCTTGTTTCTTGTTTGCTTTTCATTTTTACTTTTATCATGTTTTCCCCATGAAACGTTGTCAGGCAGCAGGTCTTTTTGGATAAGAAACATTTTTACAAGTGGGGCATCACATAGATTTCTACTTTCAGCATGTTGCTTGGTACTTTAATAAAGCTGAATATATTATAATTAGAACTGCAGTGCAAGGAGAAGTAGTTTGAGTTGAGTGCTTCTGGTTTTTCTTATACTTGATTTTGACTGGCATTCCAGTAATGTATTTAAAAAGTAATTTATTTTTCATGCCTCACAACCTTTTGTTTCCATCTAGATATTAAGTAAGCTGTCATGCAGCCAATGCATTGAAATATTTTTATTCTTCTACACTTATTTTTGTCTTGATTGGACTTTCATAATGATGGTTTGCCACCCAGGGCAGCGTATTTAATTAAAGTTAGTTTTTTTGTGGTTTTGTGCATAGCTCCTCCCCTTTATGGTTGACCACACCCCTTCCCTTTGACCCCGCCCATTCAGCGTCTCCTGCAGCCCCCCTGTGATTTGAAGTCACCAGCCGCCACTGCTATTTCATATATATTGTTTCTACTGGGGCTTCTTGAAATTGATTGGCTTATGTAGAGATAAGTCAAGTCAGTTCTATTTTTATCAGCATTCTAATTTGAAGTTGAGGCCATCACCTCTTTTCCCATAAATAGAGATGCAGCCTTTTCTCTTTTGACTAAGTCATCCTGTATAAATGGTAACTCACAAAAATAATTCTCTTCCTCCAAGTGGGTGAGTAGTTTGCATTTCTCTATTTATGTCACTAATTTTCTTACTTTATTTACCCATGGATTCCTTATTCTATTTCAGATTGTCAGATTGGCTCTTTTCTTTGTTACACAACCAGGCAGCACATGCTCCATCACTATCCAAACATGTGTGTAAACTTAAGGTCAAATATAAGTGGCTCTATAATAGCCATGAACACCAATTGGAAAAAGAGTAGTGTGCAAAGTGTAACAACCCCAAAACCAATGGAAAAACAGCACACTAACATCCAGTCATGAAAACAACAGCCACACCATAAAGCCTGAAGGTCACTAGTTTATTATACACACTAACGCTACAAATTTACACTGCGTTTTTGTTTGTACATACAAAAGACTTCTTCAGATGTAGATGAAGAAGTCTTTTGTATGTGCAGATGAAAATGCAGTGTAAATTTGGAGTGTTAGCGTGTATAATAAACTAGTGACCTTCGGGCTTTATGGTTTTCGTGACTGGATGTTAGTGTGCTGTTTTTTCTATAATAAGCATATTACTTCTTCTTCCGGCTGCTCCCATTAGGGGTCATCACAGCAGATCAACTGTTTCCATTTCTTCATGTCCTCTGCATCTTGCTCTGTCACACCAACCGCTTGCATGTCCTCTCTCACCACATCCATAAACCTTATCTTAGGCCTTCCTCTTTTCCTATTACCTGGCAGCTTCATCCTTAGCATCTTTTTCCCAATATACTCTGCATCCCTCTTCAGCACTTGTCCAAACCAACATAATCTTGCCTCTCTGGCTTTGTCTCCCAACCTTCCAACCTGGGCTGGCCCTCTAATATACTTATTCCTAATCCTGTCCATCCTCATAACACCCAGTGCAAATCTTAACATCTTCAACTCTGCCACGTCAAGCTCTGACTCCTGCCTTTTTGTCAATGCCACAGTCTCCAACCCGTATAACATAGCTGGTCTCACTACCCTCTTGTAGACCTTCTGTTTCACTCTTGCTGGTACTCGTCTGTCACAAATCACTCCTGACACTCCTTCTCCACCCATTCCATCCTGCCTGTACTCTCTTCTTCACCTCTCTTCCACACTCACCATTACTCTGAACTGTTGATCCCAAGTACTTAAACTCATTCACCTTCGCCACCTCTACTCCCTGCATCCTCACTATTCATCTGTCCTCCCTCTCATTCACACACATATATTCTGTCTTAGTCCTGCTGACGTTCATTCCTCTTCTCTCTAGAGCATATCTCCACCACCTGTTCCCTACTCTCACTACAGATCACAATGTCATCTGCAAACATCATAGTCCACGGGGACTCCTGTCTGATCACGTCTGCCAACCTGTCCATCACCATTGCAAATAAGAAAGGGCTCAGAGCTGATCCTTGATGTAATCCCACCTCCACCTTAAACGCATCCATCACTCCCACCGCAGACCTCACCGCTAATAATAATAGTAATAGCCATATTACTAACTGGACAATAATATTGGAGGAAATATACATCCCAATCCCGGACCCCTTCATCTAACCTCAGACCCCACCAAACTAGCCTCCACACATCCCAAAACAGCAATAGATTACATCTTCAACCACATAGAATGCAAATACTACACAGTAACCTAAGAAGTCTCTGTAACAAAATCACAGATGCTCATGTCTGTATAGCCAACTGCTCCCCTGATCTATTCTTAGCCAGAGAAATCTGGTTAAAGTCAATTACCAAAGATACAGAAATATTCCCACCAAGTTATAACATATTCAGATTAGACAGAACCAACAGAAAAGCAGGTGGAATGGCTGTTTTCTACAGAAATGTTTTAGATCTCTCCACTTACCACGATGCATTGCCTACTTTCAACAATACTGGACTTCTCATCTCACTCCATAAACTGGAAGAGATTCTCTCCTGCATCTCAGGCAGCATAAGATTGGAAACCATCTTGCTAGGAGATGTTAACACAGACTGGCAAAAGATAGCCCTAGAAAACCCAACAAATTAAATTCAGCTATATGGCTTCTCTCAAATAATGAAGACTCCAGCTAGAATTAAGAAGGTCACAGCTAAAGAATCTATCCTAGACTGGATTCTAATATTGTCCCCAAACAATGTTGCCATAAGTGGCACCCTACCCTACAGCCTAAGGGACTGCCAGTTATGCTACATAATGAGACCCCACACAGCCCCATAAGGTTCATCACTATAACACAGTTGGAAACCTCATTAACTTGTAAACCATGAAAATACTGCAAGTTTTCCTCCGAAAATAAACCAAAAAAATCCACCAAGGTAGAAACTGAAGGCGAAAGAAAAATTAATTTACAGATATTTTTCAATCAGCAAGTTCCTTACATGCCAAAAAGTTTAGGAAGGAAAAGTGTATTTAACCCCCCTTCACCCACAAATAAAAAATTTTGAGAGTTTAGTTGAAAACGAAATTAGAAACAATTTTAATAAGGTGAAATACAGGAGTAACCTTAATACAGGAGAAAAATACGTCTTAAACGAGTTAAGAAAGGATGTTAACATAAGAGTTATGAAACCGGATAAAGGGGGAGGAGCAGTTTTGATGGATGTATTGACTTATGAAGGTAAGATGAACGAAATCCTGAGGGACCCTGAAAGGTACTCAAGTATTTCAAAAAATGAAATCAACATAGCTTATCATAGAATCGATATGGCATTAGAAGGGTTAGCGATGGACGGCCTAATAGAGAACAAGACACATGGGTACTTAAGGGTGGAGAAACCAAAGATACCAACTATATTTGATATACCTAACATACACAAAAATGGACTTGATCCACTCTTAAGGCCCATTGTGTCAGCGGATGGATCGAATACCTTACCCCTGGCTAAATATATAGATTCAAAATCGAAGACCTCTTGGTTAAGGAGAAAAAATATACTTAGAGATTCCTGGGATTTTCTTAGAAGTATTAAGCAAGATTTATACAAGGATGATATGAAGTTTTTCACTATTGATGTAACAGATTTATTTTCAAGCATCCCACACGAAGAAGGTATGGCATTTTTGGAGGAAATAATATTCGAAGATAAAATCTTGACACACAATGAATGCATAGTAATCTTACAATTAATGGATTTGGTCTTGAAACATAACTTCCTCTACTTCAATGGAGAATGCTTTCATCAAATAAAGGGTGTAGCCATGGGAGCAGCATGTGCACCAACATATGCAAATATAGTTTTGGCAAAATGGGAAGAAAAGTATGCTTTTAGTTCCATTTACAGCAATAAATGCTGTTATATAAAAGATTTCTGGATGATATCTGCATTTTTTGGGGGGCGCCTGAAGAAGAAGTCCCTGAATTTATGAAATTCTTAAATAACAGTGCTAGTTTTTTTTAAATTCACACACAGAATTGAAAAAGAAAATGTAGATTACTTAGATGTAGTGATTTACAAGAAAGACAATAAACTGAATTCAAAGGTATACAGGAAAATTACATACTTGAATTCCTATGTACACTACAATAGTGTTCATCCAATGCACCAAAAGAGAAATATGGTTAGGGGGCAATATATAAGGTCGTCCCGAATGACATCCAGCAATGAGGATTTTATAGAGGAAATGGGAGTTTTAAACCAAATGTTTAAAGCAAGGAAGTACATGGATTATTTAACTGAAAAGGTAGGGAAAGAAGTATTAGAGGGAAGACTTGAAAAATTTAAACCCATTTTGGGTACTAATGAAAATAACAGATGGGGTGAAGTAGACGAGAACGTCAGAGCTTTAGTAATAGAATATAATGCAAGCGCTGCTCTAATCAGAAACATTATAGACAAAGAATGGGACAGATTTATATCCATTACAGATTTAGAAAAAATAACTAAAGAAAAATCGAAAGTGGTGTATAAAAATTCCCTGAGTATTAAAATGTATTAGAAAAGAACAAAGCATTGGACATTGGGAACAGTAAAAGAAGAAATGGAACTTTTAAATGTGGGCATTGTATGCAGTGTGCTTATATTGCAAACAAGGAAACTATTTTCTTGGAAAGCAGGAAAACGGTTATAGAGGGAAAAGAATTCAGTAACTGTGAGAGTTTTGGTCTAATGTACCTAGCAAAATCTGAGGTCTGCCAGGCATTTTATATAGGGAAGACCAAACGGAGATTGAGAAAAAGAATATATGAACATGTATATGACATAGAAAATAGAAAGGAGACCAACGCTCTTTATAAACATAAACAGGAATGCAATTATGCTCACTTTTTATTTTTTGTGTTAGAGAAGGTGAAAAATGATGTCGGGGAGGTTTATGGGAGGAAAAAAATAGAATACAGAGAACTCTGGTGGCAGGTGACCTTACAAGCTAATAAATGACCAGGGTTAAATGAATGTATTTCTATTACTCCCCTTCTCAAACTTAGGGCGGCCACGTTATAGCAGCATGATGCATTATTTTAAAATCAATGTCCAAAAGGTATAAAAAGTACAAATATTTTCCAGAGGGAAAAATTTGGCATTGGTGGATGCTCCAAATGAATAAATTGTAAAGCTGTTTTTTAAAAAACAAAACTTAAATATTTATTTCATTGTTTTATGTATAACACTTATGTAATGTTTTAGAGATTCTTTGGTTTTAAATCTATGTCATTTTATTACACACATTAGACTATTATGTTAATAATGGAAACTGAAACAGGAATTTTAGATAAAGTATTTCTTAAGAAATGGCTATAGAAAGGTTCTGTTAAAGTGTCATATTAACATTTGGCCAGAAGATGGTGGTAATGCCTATATGATGTCTTCCTATAAGGAAAACAAATACATACGCATTTCTAAACATAATTTTACGATATTTATAAAGGTTTTCATTTAAAATTTTATTAAAGTGTTACTAAAGTTTTTGTAAATTTATGGTTATGGAACAATCATTACTCATTTAATGGTTTTATTCACACCTGCCATAAAAGCCACCACATGTTTTTTGGCTTGTATTCAACTCAGCAAGCTCCTACCTGGTGTCCTGCAGAGTCTGCAAGCAGCGGAGAACTAGAGAGAGACTTTTGGAGTGGTTTAAGTACCTTTTTCTGCTTTTTATACCTCGCTAGTGTGTTTTCCACCTAAACGCCGATTTTTGAGCGTTTATTGTGATTTATAAGCTTGTACTTATCTGCGTTTGTACTTACCTGACTGCCTGCACTTTTTAAAGTAGTTTTTTGTTAAAAAGTTTGTTTAACTGTTGTAGGCTACACACTAAAGTGCGTTAGCCTTTCTGTGCATTTAAAGAATGTCGTTTTATCTGTATCACTGTGTTTTCTGCTGTTTTCTGCCTTCTAAAAATAAAAATATATATATATCTGTTTTCCTACCTTCCTATACTAGTGTAGTCCAGTTTTCAGGCTAGTGCTGAATTCAGGGCTGTGTTTCAGGTTTCTGAGTTGCCCATACCTTACTTGGATAGCAGAAACTTTCACTGTTCACCTGTGAGAGAGGGGAACTTTGAGCAGCCTATCTATCCCTGGAGGAGTGGTCCCAGCACAGAAGTTTGTAGTCTATTGGCCATTTTGGACTAATTCCTATCTCTTTCATTTCCCTGCCATATAAACCACATTTGCACGGTTTTGCACCCCGCACAGCTGGGTTAGCTAGGGTTAAACTATTCCCGGCTTCACAAAGTCTACACTTCAATTTTTCCCTTGGAACTCTTTAGACTCTCACCCTAAGCACTCAACCACACACCTAACGCCCAGCACTAGCTAAAGCTAACAGTAAGCACAACTCCAGCACTAGATTGTCCAGCAGGGCAAGGATCTTTATTCATCCCAACCAGCCAAAGGTACAGAACAACCCACCCTATTATTCAGGCATGACCAAAGGGCAATTTAAAGTGTATTATCCTGTCCAGCTAGTGAATCTGGGTATCATGGGTCAATGTCACAACTGCCTCATGTACGCAGACAACCCTCTCCTCCTACCACTCAACTCTAACACATGTGAGAGATGTAACTATACATCCAAACTGCAGGCTAAGCTCTCTCCACCCATGACTGAAACAGTCAGTCAAGAGGAGAAGGTCAGCACATGCATCACACCTCCAGCCTCACACAGACCAACTACACAAGCACAGGCAAAAGATACACATAAACACACAAAATCTTACTCAGAGGCTCTAACTAATAACTTACCAAAGAAACAGAGACCTCCA
Source organism: Protopterus annectens (assembly GCF_019279795.1). Lineage (NCBI taxonomy): Eukaryota > Metazoa > Chordata > Ceratodontiformes > Protopteridae > Protopterus > Protopterus annectens. The sequence goes on along the minus strand of NC_056751.1, from coordinate 706,706,635 downwards.
AGGCAGACTCCCAAACAACCCCGCACCAGTACATCACATCACCAACCAAACAACACATAAAGCACAAAATCAGTGTGCCACGCACTCTCAGCCCTTAAGGCCAAATAGCATACCTAACACACTAGTAATAGGAGACTCCATAGTCAGGCACACTGATGTCCTACTCATCAGACTGGACAAGGAGAAGGTTACAGTAAGCTGCCTGTCATGAGCCAGAATCCGCCACATAACACAAGCACTCAGGTCACTCCAGAACAAGTACAAATATGACTCTGTCATTGTACATGTTGGTGTGAATGACCTGAGACGTACCTCCCTGGACTACATGAAAAGAGACATGGAAGAGCTCTCTGATCATGTAGCCCAGGCTGGTATGACCCTGACCCTGAGTAGCGTCCTGCCCTTGTCAAGAATGATACCTCAGTATAAAGAAAAAATGATCAGCTTCAACAATTGGCTAAACTTCTGGTGTCATTCAAAGGGGATCCAGTGTCTGTCAGCCTGGGACAACATGCTCGACAAGCCTCGTTGCTTTGCAAGAGACTGCTTGCACCTGTCACCCCTAAGCTTTCAAATACTGGCCAAGGCTCTTGCTGTCCCCATTATGCCTTTTTTAGGCAAGGCCCAAAAGTCAAACAGGCCACCATAACCAGCACAAAAAACAAGAAACTGAGGGTTATGCTACTCAACACCAGGAGTTTAAAATCTCAAAATGCACGCACTCGAAGCACTCCTCAGTATGGAGAACATCGACATCTGTGCAGTAATTGAAACCTGATTCAAGGCTCCAGAGAGCACCCCTGCACTACCGGGATACAACTTATACCACACGTTTCGGCCACAGAACACAGACCGAAACACAAAAGGAGGGAGAGTATCCATATTTATCAAGGATACCCACACCTCCAGGTTAATGGCACAACATGATACTACAGAGATCATCCATGTGCAACTAATGCAAGGCAAAACTGAAATGCAATTTGTGGTTTGCTACAGATCAACCTCCATGTCCCAGGATCAACACTTGACCTTCCTGAATACACTGGAAAACATTAAGGTCCTACAAAACACCCTGATATTGGGCAATTTCAATTACCCCTCCATCAACTGGGAAAACTACTCTAGTACTAACTCCCAGGCCCAGCGATTCCTGGAATTTATCAACTCAAACACCTTGGATCATCTGGTAAACTCCCCAACCAGAGGTGGAAATATGCTAGACCTGGTCATCACCAACATGAGCGACAGGTGCTCCACACCGGAGGTAAACCAGTCACTGGTTAGATCTGACCATAAACTAATCACACTGGATGTCCACACCCTACCATCTCCCCCACACAAGGAAACCTCAGTGAAAAATTTTCCCAAAGCCAACTTCACACAGCTCAAGACTGAGGTGGGTAGCTTCATACCCCCCGCACCTAGGGATAACTCCGCCCAAAATGCAGAAGTCTTTACAAATGCACTCTATCAACACCTACAAGGATGTATGGATCATGCCAACCCTAGTAAAACCAAGACTCACTCCTCCACGAGAAGGAAACCAGTCTGGTGGACCCCGTCAATCAACAAATTATACAATAGAAGGAGGAAACTAGTCCAAAAAAAAGCAAATCCCAAGAAGGGAAGACATCCCTGACCAGTATTAGGAAAAAACTTAGGTCCCTTATAAAATCTTCCAAGGCAAATTTTGAAAGAAAGATAGCCAAGGATTTGAAAGATAACCACAAAGCCTTCTATGGCTATGTAAAGAATCAAGTGGTAAATCACAGATATGCGCCGAGCTGTTGCAAAATAGCACAAAATATACTGAACCTATGGACATCGCCAACATCCTGGCAGATAGATTTAGTGCCAACTTCACCCCCAAAAGAACCCATAGTAATATACGAAGAGTCCAGCATCCCTGAAATCAGAGAAGCACAAGTAAAAATAGCCCTTACAAAAGCCAAAAACACAGCATCAATAGGGCCACATGGAGTCCCAGGTTGCGTCCTGCACGAACTGCAAGATGAACTAAGCCCTCTCCTAAATAAACTTTTCAACCTCAGCCTATCCACAGGCTACGTGCCTTTGGAATGGAGCACAGCAACAGTTATTCCACTTCACAAAGGGGGAGGAACAACTGACCCTGGTAACTATCGCCCTATAAGCCTGACCAGTCTGATCTGCAAGGCCATGGAGCGTATCATCATGGAACTCATTAACAAGGACATAGAAGACCTCCAAACACTTGACAAACTCAGTTCAGCTTTGTTAAGGGCCGATCATGCCTACTGAACCTGGTTGACTTCTTCGAAACAGTCACCAAAGCCATTGACTAGGGTAAGGTGGTTCATACAGCCTACCTAGACCCTGCCAAAGCTTTCGACACCATTCCTCACTCGGGTATCATAGACAAACTCATCAGCCTAAACATAAACCCCTATGTCACGAGATGGGTTGCTAGCTGGCTTACAGACAGAACCCACTCGGTAAGAATAGCAGGATCCATGTCCGACTCTAAACCAGTCACAAGTGGTGTCCCTCAGGGTTTAGTCTTTGTCCCGCTACTGTTTGACATATATTTCTCAGAAGTACAGGCAAACACAAAAGGTCTATGGCTGACCAATTTTGCTGATGACTGCAAGCTGGGAACCATAATTACACTCCGGCTGACACGGACATTCTCCAGAAGGGCCTCACCGAGCTATTTGTCCACTAGGTATCAGTTAGTAGAATGGCTGCCCACCTACACCATCTGAAGTCACTTCGAATAGCAAATAATGAGGGAGGATAGTGGATGATTATAAGTAATACTGAACAATAACAGTGATAATAATACTAACAGTAATGATAAAAGTGGATGATGACAACTAAGTTTGCAGATGACTGCAAGCTAGGATAAATACTCAAATGTCTTTGGCAATTCTGCAAGGAGGTTTGTGTCAAACAAATAACTGGTGTCCAAACCATGGTCTAAAACTAAATACCAAAAAATGCATTACTGTATGTTTTGGAAAGTCATCTACCCCCTGGGAACTACCATACTGACAATGTGCCCTTATGACTTGACGCAGTTGCTCAGGATTTGGGAACTTATATGGACAGTGACAACTTCTGACCAGCATGTGTCTGTGGTTGTAAGAAAGTCCTTCTATATTGCACAGATTATAAACAAAGGGACTGTGTCTAGATTTAGGGATGTCATTGACCCCCTTTACTCAGCCTTCATTGGGACAGTCATTGCACATAATGCACCCTTTGGCATATATCTGTTCAGACACATGCAATGACTGGAGCTCACACAAAGATATCTTACTAAAAGGATACAAGGCCTAAACAACATGTCCTACATGAACCAAATGAAACCCATGTCAGTATAGTCAGTATCCTACAGACTCCAAATAAGTCACCTGTGTCTGGCATAGAAGGCATCCTGTGATCTATTACTAATGGATTTACTGCACATCAGTAAGTCAAATGTCATCAGAAATAATTTGCCTAGGCATTTAAACCGCTTCTGCAACATTAATAGAAAAGTTTGGAGGGACAGGTATATTTTGCAGAGGATATCACTGCTGTGGAACAGACTCCCCAGCCATATAAAACAAAGTTCATCCCTGTCCATTTTCAACTGCAACCAAGGTATATGGATGGGAAACAGAAAATTTACCCCAGAACGTCCCCATGCACTACCAATGGGCATGCACAGCTCCTAAATGCTTTATTGTACTCAAATTATCTATGCTATGATTCCAGTTATTCTCTTTCTGGGTAATATTTAATTATCAACCTTGGGACAGGTAAGGCCAATCAATAATCTATTGGGATAGGCTATTTCAAACACAAAAGTGGAAATCAGCTAGAGAAATTGGCCAGCAAGAGCAGCTATCCTAGCACTTACCTTACTTAGAATCTTACATTTCACATGCACATACAAATAATGCATAAAAAATCACCAAAAACCTGGAATCTCTTAGTGATCCAAAAACTTTCTCAAAAAAAAAAAAAAAAACACTTTATTCAGCTGCTTGTATTTTTCTAATTTCTGTTTCTTCTTACTACTCTGTTACTTCATCTTGATCTGATTCTTCATGCTACTTGCTGCCTGTTCTCTAAAGTGTTTAACTGCATCTATTCTGTTGCATTCATTACTGCTTGTTTATAGCCTATCTAAATTATTCTTAAGTGTTATTCTAAGCTCTTAGTTTTGGTTTAAGCACTTGGGCTCTAAACCCACCCCTTAGCTCTCCCTGGCTTTTCTCCCTCAGATTCTGACAAATATGGAGGGACAATTTCCTACAGTTTCTCCTGCCACTCTGGTTGATATGAGCATCCTGAGACAGTGTAGCAAGTGCCTCAAGTATACAGACAACAATCTACTACTACCACCTAGGAACACAATTTGTGAGAGATGCAATTACATTAGGAACGTACAGTCCAAGCTTTCTCAACCTCAAGCCAGTATATCTGGCACTGAAAAGGTTGTCAACACAATCACTACACCTCAACCACCACCCACACCTACACAACATACACCTAGAAATGCAGAAGTCCTCTGCATAAACTTACTCAAACAAAGGAGACCTCCGAGGCAAAAACACATGCAATCTCCACAGCCTTCCACACCACATACCTCACATAGTCCACACACCTATGCCTCACAACCACTAAGGGTTTACCATAAACCCAACATATTAGTCATAGGAGACTCCACTGTAAGACACAGAGATGTGCCTATCAACAGGCTGGAAAAGGAGAAAGTCACGGTTAGTTGCCAGTCAGGTTATTCTCCTACTGAAGTGAATTAGGGTAATACTTAAAAGTTATACCTAATTTTGGACTTGTAAAGACTCCAGTGTAGTGCTAGTTATGCACAAAACATGGCACGACTATACACTGTATGCATCATTCATTCTTCTTCCTGCAACATACACTTTAAATTTAATATTTGACATAAACAATGAGAGAATTTAAATAATGTCATACATAAAAACATGCACTAACCTGTAGCATCATTCAGCAGGCTTGTAAGCATGTACCAGAATGTCTCACTGGAGCCATGTTGTTGTGTGCAGCGGACTGTTGTTTCAATTGAGCCAGGAGGGAAACCTACCCAGTATCTGAGCAATAAAGCATGGCCATAATCGCTGTCACATACATTACAGGAGGTGAAGTGACAACTCTGGTTTCACAACCTCTCAATAAAACTAATGCTAAACATACTGTTACTATCCACAAAAGGAAAACACTATAAATACTTTATAAAAAATAGCTAACGTATAAGCCACACAAAAAGTAAAATTCTTAAAAAGTTTTAATTTAATAAAAAAAAGGCTGCACTAACCTCTTCCCCTTTATATTTGCTTTATATTTAGAGCTACTGGCACAGAAAATACGGGATGAGCGTTCTTGTTCTAATCTACCTACTTAAAGGACCACTACGGGTAAATGATGAAAAAACATATATTTTTTATCTAGTCATGATTTTCTACACCTCCTAAAGCTACTTTAATCCAAAAAAGTATTCATTCTTATTTTTATTTTTTTTGTTCTTCTGTCTGCCCTCATGGGGGAAGACATCCCGATGAGACTATTTTCCCTTAATAGGCTAAATCTGTCCCAAAATGCAGTCCGACAGCTCTGATTGTGAGAACAATTATCCCTATATTTTGTTGTCAAATCAGACTTCCATTCACTTTGAATGGAAAACCTGAAAAATATTCCCACGTTTAACAGTCAGTAGATCAAGTATCATTGACTGTCCTGCACTGAGTTTTACAAATGTTGTTCATACTGATGCATTACACATTTTCTGAAAGAAGCTTGGAAAAATGTCACCTAATTACAGAGATAAAAAAGACTTTTTACAAAGAGCAATTTTGTTACTGTCAGTTCCTGACCAAGTTACTCCTCCCATCTCCACTCCTCCTATGAGCCAGAGTGTCAGATTTCCAGCTAGGCTAGGTTCAGCTAATTAGCAACCCTGCATGACAATAGACATCAAACAAATGTCAGCCTGGTGTGCCACTAAAACTGTTCCCTAATGACTATTTATTCATTTATTTATTTTATTTTATTTTACATTTGTTGACCGGGCTAGTCTAGCTGGATACATGTCCATTTTCAGTAGAGGCCCGGGGAGAAAAGCTCCATAGATTTGACAAAAAACATCAGAAGATCAGGTCCTAAGTATTACATTCAAAGTCAAATGAACAAGTAATAGGGTTATACAACTAATTTAAAGAGGTAAACAGTCTTAGGTCGTTGGAGTACCATAGCTACAATGAAGACCCTTGCAATTTGGATTGGGTGGAAATTAGGTAGTCCTGGGATGTTTGCTATTAATCAGGATTAGAACATGGGCATAGCCATTCGGACTTTAGGAGATCTTTGAGTTGTTTTTTGAATTGGTGGAGTGAGGTCTTGTGTCTTAGGTTGTTTGGGAGGGCATTCCAGGATTTTCCAATGGAAATAGCATAGAGTGCTTCACCTCCCGAATTGTTAGATTTAATAGTTTGAATTTGTAAGCTTTTGGATGATCTAAGGGATGTAAGGTTAGAGTAGGGGGTAAATATTTTGTCCATTGAGGGGGTTTTGTCAGGATGGTGGGTTGCTTTGAAAGCCTCAATGAGTTGATTGAGTTTGAGAATGTTAGGTAGTTCTAACCAATCTAGTGTTCTGAGATTGTTGCAGTGATGTGTACGATAGGGCATTCCTGTTATAAATCTAGCTATGTGGTTATAGGTTGTAGATAGTTTGTTGAGTTCTCTTTTATTAAGGAAGGAGAATATCGGGGAGGCATAGAGGAGTGTGGAAAGGAGGTGAGTCCGGGCAATGGTTAGTTTAGTGTGTGGGGTTAGGAAGTTCTTAATTCTATACATGGACCCGAGTTTCTTGTTTACCGACTTAATGGTCAGGTTGATATGAGTATCAAATTTAAGCTTGTGTTCTATGGTCACACCTAGTAGTTTGGTGTGGGAGACAGGGTCGATTATGGTCCCATTATTGGATGTAACGTGAATGATGGGGTGGTTGGTGCTAGGAGATTCATTTCCTTGATGGGTAGAAGTAGTGGGGAAAAACAGAAGTAATTTGGTTTTGGATGGGTTTAGTAAGAGTTTTAGTTCCAAGAACCATTTTTCAACTAGGGAAAAACAGTTTTGGGTTGCGACTTGGAGTTTGTCGAGGGAGCTGTCAGAGCAGCATTTCCTCCTTACTATTGACTTACACATTTCCAGGCTTAGTGGGAGAAAAAAAAAACACTAATCTGAATTCAACTTTTTGTCTACTATATCAATTTTCTCAAATGGACATAGTGAAATATCTGCTTTGGAGTGTGTGTAGTGCTTACTGGCTAGCCACATACTTATTTTTGCATAGTTACTGTAATATAGCATAAAATTAACCATACTGCCAAACTTTACTTAACAACTGAATATTTTTTTTTCTTAACAGTAGCCTTCCTAGGCTCTTAAGTCAGCCACTAGTTTTTGTTACAATAGCTTCACACAGCCTTTTTTTTTAATTAGTTCCGACATATCTCTTATTCTTTCAGCAACAAAGTCAACTCGTTGAGAAAGCTTCAAAGTTAAAGTTTTTGCAAGTAGCAGTACTACTCCTTTGGTTCAACTCACACAGAGTGCATGAAGTGACATCCACTGCATGATAATTATTCCTACTTACAAGAATTTTCATTGTTTGTTCAAGACAATCCAAAACCGGATTCAAGAATCAATTTTGATTCCACCATGTCAGAGCAAAGGTATAATGCCAAATTAGGTACACTTGTGAGGTATGCTGATTTGACACAATACACTGTTCATAGGGCCGTACTAGGCTATTGGCCCTAGGGCCTATATAAGCCTAGCCAAGAAGCTGCCCTGGCTTTCGCCACCCAAGAAAATTATTTTCCTGTGTCACTGTCGAGCAGAGCCACAGAAGTTATCCCCATGGTGAATTTCCTATTTCCCATGCAATCATGATTTTTCTTATAGGTAGTTTGTTATAGAGTATGGGAAGTCTCTAGGACAGGAATCTATCCCTCCAGCATGTTCTGTTTATTGTGGTGACAAGGTTTAGGGCCCTAGAGCATGTAGCTCAGAGAGATTGGGATTTCTTTAAGTGGAGCATGTCCAACAGCTCTGGGTTTGACACAGCTTTGTATGTTAGGCAGAGATCACCTCTGAGTAGGCGATATGTGGGGGAGTAAAGCTGAAGATTTTTGAGATGGTCTGCATAGGGCATCTGTTCTAGGCCAGTAATCCTCTTTGTGAGATATTTCTGCTCTCTTTCCAGTTGTTGTAGATGTCTTGTGAGGTACATATCAAAAGGGGCGTTGTAATGTATAATGGGACTAATAAGTGACGAGTAGAGGGGAACAATGACATCTTTTTATTGGATGAGAAACTTTTTTGTGATGAGGTGTGCCATGTAGAAGGATTTCCTGACTACCGTGGCGATGTGATTATCAAAGGAGAGACTACTGTCCACCTGTGTCCCGAGGTCTCATCACACTTTTGGTGTTAAGTTTACTACTGCCTATGTGGTGATTCATGGGTACAGAGTTTTTACCAAAGGAGATGACAATGCACTTTTTGTCATTGAGCTTGAGGCCATGGCTTTGACACCAGGCATCTGTCTCAGTGAGGCCCTTTTGTAGGATGTCCACATTGTTAGGAGTTTCACTTATTGCTTCTTGTTTGCAGTCATCTGCAAACATCGTTAGCCAAAGACCTTCTATGTGTTAGCCTGTACTTTAGAGAAGTAGATACCAAACAGGAGAGGACCCAGGACTGAACCCTGTGGTACTCCACTTGTCACTGGTCTGAAGTCAGATTTGAAGTCTGCTACTTTCACAGTGTGGATTCTGTCAGTGAGCCAGTTGGCAACCCATCTTTTGGCATAGGTGTTTAGTGAGTTTATCTATAATTCCAGAGTGGGGAATGGTATTGAAAGCCTTGGCAAGATCTACATAGGCTGTGTGAACCACCTTACCCTCGTCTATGGCTTTGGTGACTGCTTCAAAGAAGTCTATCTGGTTTAGGAGACATGATCTGCCTTTTACAAACCTGAACTGGGTGGGGTCGTGAGTCTGGAGATTACCAATGTCTGTGTTTACAAGTTGCATGATGATTCGTTCCATGGCCTTGCAGACCAGGCTCGTCAGGCTAATGGTGCGGTAGATCCCGGGGACTGTTGTGGTTCCACCCTTACTGGAGTAGGATAATTATTGCTGTGCGCCATTCAGTGGGCACAAAGCCTGAGGTGAGGCTATGATTGAACATGTGACTTAGGTGTGGTGCCAGTTCGCTCTGTATTTCGTGTAGAATGCAGCCTGGGATGTTGTCAGGTCCCATGGATGCTGTGTTGTTGTCTTTGGAGAGTGTGCTTTTTACCTGTGCAGCCATGATGACAGGAACATTGCATTCTTCCGCTATAGAGATGGGCCCTTTAGGGGGTGAGAAGGGTGTTAAAGTTAGCACTGAACCTATCTGCCAGGATGTTGGCAATATCAGTTGGATCTGTATATTTAGTGTCGTTGTGCTGTAACTTACAGCAGATCTGAGTGTTGCCATTGAGATTCTTGACATAGCTATAAAATGCTTTGTGGTTGTCTTTAGAATCAGTGGCAATTTTGTTTTTATAACTAGCTTTTGAGGATTTTATGAGGGATCTCAGCTTCTTACCGAGTCTGACCAGGGATTTTGTCCAATCATGGGATTTTACTCTTTTTTGCAACAGTTTCTTTTTTCTGTTGTAGAATTTGTTTATGGCAGAGGACCACCAGATTGGCTTCATTTTTTTGGAGGATAGCATCTTAGTTCTGTTAGGGATAGCACAATCCATGCACTCATGTAAGTGCTTATAAAGTGCAACTGTGTAGTATTCAGCAGTCGTACCTCTATTGTCGATCTGCATGGGTGTCAAGAAGCTTGCCACTTCTGTTTTAAGAAGTGTGAAGTTAGCTTTAGAGAGAGTTTTTACGGTATTTTCCCTAATGGGGGGTGGGGACGGGATGTGGATGGCTAGGGTGATTAGCTTGTAGTCGGGTCTGACCAATGAGGAACTGACCTTTGGTGTGGAACACCGGTCACCCATGTTGTTAATGACTAGGTCTAGGCTATTGCTCCCCCTGGTGGAGGTGTGGATAAGTTGATCCAAGGCCGTTACCCTCCTGTGTCCCATCACACCACCGTCAATCCATTCATGCATTGACTGGGTTAATGAAATGAGTTAATGAAACAACAAAATATGTACGACGACTGCCCTGACACACCATTGAATTGTTTCCTATATCTACCCCGTCCTGGATATCATGTCAGTATGCAGATGCATTTGCGCAGTTGTCCCCTTCATTAATATGACTATGTATGACCAAGTACCAAAATTAAATAATTATCGCAAGAAAAAAACACATCATCACCAAAAGAACACCATCCCCATGGTGAAGCATGGTGGTGGCAGTATCATGCTTTGGAGTTGCTTTTTTTATCTGTAACTGAGGCTTTAGTGAAGGTGGAGTGAATTAGGGACAGTTCATAGGTTCATAGGTAGTTACTAGGCTATCTGCCCAAGGGCATTTATAAGCCTATCCTGAGTGTGTTGGCTTTGGAGCCCCATTGATTAATTAACTGAGCCTCTGTCAAGCAGAGCCAATGAAGTGATAGAAGGGGTATATTTTCTGTTACCCATCGACTCGTGTTAGTGAGGGGCTCTGCCTAATGTAGTTAGGAAATTTGTTCCAAAGCATAGGGAGTCTCTGTGACTGGAATCTATCCCTCCAGCATGTTCTATTTATTGTTGTGGTGAGGTTTAGCTCACTAGAGCGCATGGCTCGCAGTGACTTGGATTTCTTTAGGTGGAGCATGTAACATTAATTCTGAGTTGGACATGGCTTTGTAAGTCAGGCAGGGATCACCTCTGAGTAAGCAATATGCCACTGAGTACAGCCTGAGTTTTTTTAGTCGGGCTGCATAGGACATATGTTTGAGGCCAGTAATCCTCTTGGTGAGGTGCTTTTGTGGTCTTTCCAGCTGTTGGAAGTGTCTTGTGAGGTACATCCAAACTGGGGTATTGTACTCTATGATGGTTCTGATGAGTGATGAGTAGAGGGGCACTATAACCTCTTTTTTTCTAGATGCAAACCCCTTAGTAATTCGATGGGCCACATAGAAGGATTTCCTAACTACTTTGGAAATATGGTTGTCAAAGGAGACATTACTATCTACCTGGGTCCACAGATCTCTTATTACCTGTTCTGTACTAAGGGGGCTGCCACCTATGTGGTAATTCGTGGGTGTTTTGTTTTTCGCAAACGCGATGACTGTGAATTTTTTGGCATTTAGCTTGAGGCCATGACTTTGACACCAGGTGTCTGTCTCAGTAAGGCCTTTTTGAAGGATGTCCGTGTCAGCCGGATAGTTGATTATGGCTCCCAGTTAGCAGTCATCGGCGAACTTGGTCAGACATAGTCCTCCTGTGTTTGCCTGTACTTCTGAGAAATATATGCTGAACAGTAGGGGTCCCAGAACAGAGCATTGCGGGACACCACTTGTGACTGGTTTAGAGTTGGACCTGGAGCCCGCAATTCTTACTGTGTGAGTTCTGTCTGTAAGCCACTTGGCAACCCATCTTGTGACGTAGGGGTTTATGTTCAGGCTGGTGAGTTTTTCTATAATACCCGATTGAGGGATGGTGTAGAACGCCTTGGCGAGATCAAGGTAGGCTGTGTGAACCACCTTTCCCTTGTCTATGGCCTTGGTGACTGTTCAGGTTTAGTAGGCATGATCTGCCCTTAACAAAGCCTAACTGGGTCGGGTCAAGTGTTTTGAGGTTCCCAATGTCTTTGTTAATGAATTCCATGATGATGCGCTCCAAGCCTTGCAGACCTGGCTCGTCAGGCTTATGGGGTGATAGTTAACAGGGTCAGTTGTGGCCCCTCCTTTATGGAGAGGAATAACCGTTGCTGTGTGCCATTCCATGGGCATGCAGCCTGTGCAGAGGCTGAGGTTGAACAGCGTGTTTAGGTGGAGGGTTAGTTTGTTCTGTAGTTCATGCAAGACGCAGCCTGGGACACAATCTGGCCCCATTGATGCTGTGTTTTTGGCTTTTGAAAGGGCTGTTTTCACCTGTGCTTCTGTAATTTCCGGGACACAACACTTTTCCGGTATTGTTGTGGGCCCTTTTGAAGGTGAGAGGGAGGTGAAGTTTGCACTGAATCTATCTGCCAGGATGTTGGCAATATTAGTAGGTTCAGTATATTTTCTGCTATTTTGCACTAGCTCAGAGCATATCTGCGAGTTGCCACTTAGATTCTTGACATAGCTAAAGAAGGCTTTGTGTTTATCTTTCGAATCCTTGGCTATTTTTCTTTCGAAGTTAGCCTTGGATGATTTTATGAGGGACCTTAGTTTATTACTGATACTAATCAGGGATGTCTTCCCTTCTTGGGATTTGCTTTATTTATGAACTAGTTTCCTCCTTCTGTTGTATAACCTGTTTATGGCAGGGGTCCACCAGACTGTTTTCCTTCTCTTAGGGGAGTGAGTCTTGGTTTTGCTGTGGCTGGCACGATCCATGCATCCTTGTAGGTGCTCAAAGAGTGCAATTGCACAGGATTCTGCATCTTGGGCAGTGTTAACCTTTAGCGTGGGGGCTGCGAAACTTACCACCTCTGAATTAAGTAAGGTGCTTTAGAAAAGTTTTCACTGTGGTTTCCTTGGTTGGAGGTGGTGGTGGGGTGTGGACATACAGGGTGATTAGTTTATGGTCTGATCTAACCAGTGACTGGTTGACCTCTGGTACGGAACACCTGTCGCCCATGTTGGTGATGACCAGGTCCAATATGTTGTGGCCTCTGGTAGGGGAGTTTATCAGATGATCCAGGGCATTTGAGTTGATAAATTCCAGAAAAAGCTGAGACTGGGAGTTTGGACTCAAGTAGTTTTTCCAGATAATGGTAGGGTAATTGAAATTGCTCAATATCAGGGTGTTCTGTAGGACCTTCATGGGTTCATAGGTTCATACTAGGCTATTTGCCCTAGGGCATTTATAAGCCTAGCCAGAGTGTCTTTGGCTTTCGCCACCCATTTTAAATGAATTTTGCTATGCCCTTTTTCGAGGTTAGTATACTGTGCCTCTGTCTAACAGTGACACAGAAGTGATACCCGGAGTAAACCTACAATCTCCCATCCACTCATCAAGATTCCTCTTGAAGAGAGTCAATGAGGGACTCTGCCTAACCTGGACTGGGATTTTATTCCAGAGTAAAGGGAGCCTCTGGGTTATGAATCTGTCCCTCCAGCATGTCCTATTTATTTCAGTGCTGAGGTTCAAGTCTCTCGAGCGCGTAGCTCGATGGGATTTGGATTTTCTGAGGTGCAGCATGTCCATTAATTCCGGGTTGGACATGGCTTTATACGTCAGGCACAGATCGCCTCTGAGCAGGCGGTATGCCACTGAGTAGAGCTGGAGTTTCTTTAACTGGGCAGCATATGGCATCTGTTTGAGCCCTTTGATCCTCTTGGCGAGGTACTTTTGAGGTCTTTCCAGTTGCTGCAGGTGTCTGGTAAGGTACATCCCAAAAGGGGCATTGTACTCAATTATGGGCCTGATGAGGGATTATGGGCCTGATGAGGGATGAGTAAAGAGGCACGATGACCTCCCCTGATCTAGATGTGAATCCCTTCATGATTAGGTGGGCTATATAAAATGTTTTTCTAACCACTTTGGCCACGTGGTTTTCAAATGAGAGATTGCTATCAACTTGGGTCCCCAGGTCCCTAATTACTTCTTCCAGTGCCAATGGATTACCACCTATGTGGTAATTTGTGGGCACTTTGTTTTTGCCAAAGGGGATGACTATACACTTTTTGGCATTTAGCTTAAGGCCATGGCTCTGGCACCAGTTGTCTGTTTCTATGAGGCCCTTTTGTAGGATGCTTGTGTCGGCTAGAGAGTCGATTATGGCGCTTAATTTGCAGTCATCTGCAAACTTAGTCAGCCACAGTCCTTCCGTGTTGGCCTGTACCTCTGAGAAATATATACCGAACAAGAGAGGTCCCAGGACTGAGCCTTGTGAGATGCCACTTGTAATTGGTTTGGAGTCTGACATGGCTCCAGCAATTCTAACCATGTGGGTTCTATCCTTGAGCCAGTTTACAACCCATCTAGTGACATAGGGGTTTATATTTAAGCTGGTGAGCTTAGCTATAATGCCCGAGTGGGGTATTGTATTGAAGGCTTTTGCGAGGTCCAGGTAGGCTGTGTGGACCACCTTCCCCTCGTCAACGGTCTTGGTGACTGTTTCAAAGAAATCGACCAGGTTTAAGAGGCAGGATCTGCCCTTAACAAAGCTGAACTGGGTAGGATCCAGTGTCTGTAGGTCCCCAATATCTTTATTTATGAGGTCCATGATGATCCTTTCCATAGCTTTGCAGACCAAGCTAGTCAGGCTTATGGGGTGATAGTTTCCAGGATCCGTTGAGGCACCACCTTTGTGGAGAGGGACCACTGCTGCTGTACGCCACTATTTGGGTACATATCCTGTAGTAAAGCTGAGACTGAACAGTAGTTTTATGTTTGGGTTTAGCTCTTCTTGGAGTTCATGTAGGACGCAGCCCGGGACACAATCTGGTCCCATTGATGCTGTGTTTTTTGCTTTGGAGAGGGCGGCTCTTACCTGAGCATCTGGGATGTCGGGGGGCAGCATTCTGCTGCAATAGATATTTGCCCTTTTGATGGGGAGGGGGGGGGAGAAGTTTGCACTGAACCTGTCAGCTAGGATGTTGGCAATGTCTGTGGGTTCGGTGTATGTTTTGTCATTTTGGACTAATTCTGAGCATATCTTGGAATTCCCACCCAGGTTCCTAACATAACTAAAGAAAGCCTTGTGATTATCCTTAATGTCCTGTGCAATTTTTCTCTCGAAGCTGGCCTTAGACGATTCTATGAGTGCCCGTAGTTATTTGCTAATACTGATCAGAGATGCCTTCACTTTTTGGGATTTTGCTCTATCATGTAGTAGCTTCCTCCTTCTATTGTATAGTTTGTTTATGGCTGGGGTCCACCAGACAGGACGCCTGCCTTTGGAGGATTGGGTCTTGGTTTTATTTGGGATTGCATGATCCATGCATTCCTGAAGGTGTTCATAGAATGCGTTTTTAAAGGATTCTGTGGTCTGGGCCGTATTTTCCACAGGCCCGGGGGCTTTGAAGGATTCCACCTCGGTTTTGAGGAGTGTGAAATTTGCTTTAGAGAAGTTTTTCACTGTGGTTTTCTGGGCAGTGGGTGGGGTCGGGATGTGAATATCCAGTGAGATTAGTTTATGGTTTGATCTTACCAGTGAGGGATACACTTCTGGTCTGGAGCATAGAGCCCCCATGTTGGTGATGATCAGGTCCAGTATGTTTTCCCCTCTTATGGGAGTGGTAACAAGTTGTTCCATAGCATCTGAGTTTATAAATTCTAGGAACCTTTGGGCTAGGGTGTTGGAGCTAGAGTAATGCTCCCAGTCTATGTTTGGGTAGTTGAAGTCGCCCAATATAATGGTGTTTGGAGAGACCTTCATATTTTCCAGTGTTCCCAGGAAGGCCGAGTGGGGTTCCTGGGTTTGGGAGGGTGGTCTGTAGCAGGCTATAAATTGGAAGGCAGTTTTACCCACTGTTAGTTGCACATGGATAGTCTCTGATGCTTCATGCTGTGCCACCAACCTTGAGGTGTGGGTATCTTTGACGAATATTGATACTCCCCCTCCTTTTGTGGTTCGGGCCAAGTTTTGGGGCCGAAAAGCATGGTATGAGGTATAACCTGGTAGTGCTGGGGTGCTCTCTGGAGCCTTGAACCAGGTTTCTGTTACTGCACAGATATCAATGTTCTCCATGCTAAAGAGAGTTTCGAGTGCGTGCATCTTGAGGTTTAGACTTCTGGCGTTGAGTAGCATTACTCTTAGTTTCTTATCCCTGTTATCATGTTTTCCAGTGTCTCCAAAAAGGCTGAGTGTTGGTCATGGGTCATGGAGGGTGATTTGTAGCAGGCCACAATTTGCACTGCAGATTTGCCCGATGTTGGTTGTACATGGATGTTCTCCGAGGTATCATGCTGTGCCACTAGCCTGGAGGTCTGGGTATCCTTGATGAATATGGATACACCCACTGCTTTTGTGTTTCGGTCCGTGTTCTGTGGCCGAAATGTGTAGTATGAGTTGTAGCCCAGTAGTGCTGGAGTGCTCTCTGGAGCCTTGAACCAGGTTTCAGTTAATGCATAGATGCTGACAATCTCCATACTTCGGAGTGCTTCGAGCGCATGCATTATGAGATTTAAACTCCTAGAGTTGAGTAGCATAACCCTCATTTTTTTTACTTGTGCTGTTTATGGTGGTGGGTTTAAATTTTGAGCCTTGCCTAAAAAGCCACTATGGGGGCACCAATAGCCTTGGCCAGTATTCAAAAGCCAAGGGGTGACAGATGCAAGCAGTCTCTTGCGAAGCAATGCGGCTTGTCGAGCATGTCATCCCAGGCTGACAGACACTGGAACCACTTTGAATGACACCAGAAGCTTAGCCAGTTGTTGAAAGTGATAATTTTTTCTTTATACTGAGGTATCATTCTTGCTGAGTTCAGGATGCTACTCAGGGTCATACCTGGGCTACATGATCAGAGAGCTCTTCCACGTCTCTTTTCATGTCTCAGGTCATTCACACCAACATGAACAATGACAGAGTCATATTTGTACTTGTTCTGGAGTGACCTGAGTGCTTGTGTTATGTGTCAGATTCTGGCTCACGATAAGCAGCTAACAGTAACCTTCTCCTTGTCCAGCCTAGTGAGTGATGATGATAACAACCAGGCTCTCTCACCACGGAACTGTAGAGACAGTTTGGACATTCAGTAAATATCTCAAAGTTCACGAAAATCACGAACAAAAAAGCCAAAACAACAGCTTCACTTTTCCAAAAGAAATATCACATATTCCAGGATAAATGCAGCCAAGAACCTTTATTTGCTGTAAGCGCTTTCGCGTAGCAACCACTACGCTTCATCAGACAGTACATTTAACATTTAAAAATCTCAATTTATACAATAACAAATAAAAAGGGCGCCAAAATGAAACAGTCAAACTGTTTAACTACTTAATTACTTAGTTAATTAGGTATAATGACTTGATGCAGACATGTCAAAAAATCTCGGAATCTTGGGAGTAGGCAACATTATTCATATCTGGTCATTCTACTGTCAGGCAAAAATAGAACTATAGTGCTGAGATGAAAGTGAGTAAATAAATACAAACAAATTGACAAAACAGAGAAGCACAATTAAATACACATGATAAAAGTAAAAAACAGAGTAAAAATAAAAATAAAAAAAAATAAAAATACAAATGAACACTGATAAAATCTTGTGTAATTTATGTACTTGTTCTAAGTGGCAATGTGGTACATATACTTGCCAGATGGATACAAAAACATCATCATTTAAATAAAAATCATGTGAATCCATAAGAATAATATGCTTCATTAAAATCTTAAATAGCATATTCTCATTTTACAATGTTGCTTGACTTCTTGATCTTAATGGATCATAAGAATAATGATGAAATTAAAATAAATTAAAATAAATTAAAATTTTTTAAAAATATATATATTAAGATTATTAAGATGATTCATACGAAGCTATAAATATATATCAATAATAATCATTCTCCCTTTTCAAGCTCATAAAATGCATAGAGTGTATTAACTAATTATAAATGGGTAATGATAGTAAATACACAGTTGATTAATAATAAAAATAAAAATAAAAATAATTAATAATTAATATATTTAAATGCATTCGATGCATAATAAATATGTGGATGAATAGATGAATAGTTTTAATGAATCAATCTATAAATGAGTAAATTAATAAATAAATTAACTAATAAGCACTTTAAATAACACTTTAAATATATTATATTAACAAATAAATAGATAAATATGCACATTAAATATCAGATATAAATAAGTGTATATATATATATATATATATATATAAATATAAATATAATATAATATATTAAAATATATATCAGGAATAGTAAATACAGATAAGATGTATATATGAGAACTGTTAATCTTAGGAAATAAAATGCTAAAATCAAGGACTAAAAACCTATCTGACTTCCAATACTGGCTTAATCGAAACATGATTATTAATGCCAGGGGGTATATGTGCAGCCAATCTCAAGATCCATTTTAATTCCTTATTGTTCAAAAGCAATATATTATCTCCACCTCTTTTACTATGTGCGACTATTTCCAGTACCCTAAAATCAAAGCCATGGAGAGGATACTCCAATACATGTTTTGCCAAGGCATTCAGATCATTCTTCTTCTGGATGTCATATAAGTGGCCATATATCCTATCTTTTAGACATCTTTTAGTAAGGCCACCATAAAAAGCTTGGCATTTCTTGCAAGTTGCAAGATAAATGAGATTCTTAGTGCAGCAATTTGCAAAAAACCTAGGCTGGAAAACATAATTCAGTGTGGGATGTTGAAATTCTAGCTTCTTGGAAATAGAGCCACACCTATTACAATTGTAACAAGGAAATGTACCTTTCTTGTGGCTAGAAAATGAGGATGGAGGTTGGGTTGTGTATTTGTCATTGCATAGTAGCCTTTTTAAATTCAGGCTATTTCTAAACATAAAATGTGGTTTAGCCCCTACTATTTGCTTGACAAATGGGTCTGTAACAAGGACCTTCCAATTATTGCAAAAAATCTTCTTAATATCATTAATGATGCTAGTGTAGTTTAAAGTTACAGCTACAAATCTGTCTTGTCTATTAAAATCTATTCTTTTCTTAGTGTGGATGTGATAATTTTCTGCCAATGTATTTTTAATGATGCTATTTTTAATGGTAGTAACTAAGTTTGGATCATACCCTCTTTCTCTGAAGAGTATCTCTAAGCGGTCTGCTTCTAGATGTAATGTAGATGTATCTTTACAGAGTCTTTTTAGTCTGATAAATTGACTTTTAATGATGCCAGGAAAGACATACCTGGGATACATACTGTCAAAAGTCAAGAGGGTATTCCTCCAAGTAGGTTTCCTATATAGCTTAGAGTTAATAGTACCATGTTCTGTAATGTTTAAAGTCACATCTAAAAAGTTTATGGTATCAGGTGAACATTCCATGGTGAAATGCAGGAAGGTAGAAGTAGTTTCGAGATAATTTAAGAAATTTTTAAAATCATTCTCAGAACCTTCCCAAACAATGGGAATATCGTCCACAAAACGTTTATAGACTTTTATCTTGGCAAACAAGGGGTGGGTAAACAGGCATCTGCACTCCCATGCTAAAACAACCAAGTTGGAATAGGTGTTAGCACACGGGGTGCCCATTGCCACCCCCCATTTCTGCAAATAATAATCATTCAGAAACATGAATACATTATTATTTAGAACTGCATCCAATAATTGACCTATGAGTAGCTGTCTATCATTTGAAAAAGATGTTTCTGTCACTAGTATTTCTCTCACAGCATCAATGCCCAAGTCATTGGGGATTGATGTGAAAAGATTTTTCACATCTAAAGTTATAAGAAGGTACTCGTGCTCATGAAGGGCCAACCGTATCCCAGATAAATAATCAAGTAGTTGGTAAGTGTCTTTTAGAATAGTAGTAAAAGAATCTACCACTGGTCTAAGTAAGAACTCTATGAAACATGAGATGTTAGCAGTGACCCAATTGTCACCTGACACAATGGGTCTGAGTGGAATGGGACTTTGATTTTTATGGATTTTTGGTAATCCCTTTATGATAGGTATGGTAGGGCTGTCTATCAATAAATATCTGTACATTTCTTCACTGATTTGTCTACAGATAAATAAGTCATATAATATGTCATGTACATTCTTGATTATTCCATTCACTTCATGTAACTTCAAACTAGTATATGTCTTATCATCATTGAGCATAAGATACATATTTGAATTATAATCAGATGTATTTAAGATTACTACCCCACCCCCTTTATCAGCTGGTTTAACAGAAATTTCATTACATTGCTTCAAGTATCTTAAAGAATTGAATTCTTCTAAAGTTAAGTTATAAAAATCAGGTTTTACCTTACTAGAAAACAATTCATATACATCATGCTCACATAAATTTAAAAAACATTCTATGTTATAGGGAAGTGGGGGCATAAAAGTGCTTTTCCGTTTAAAAACAGTATGAACAGTATTGCTAGTAAAATCAACTTTCTCTCTGAAAAAAACTTTTAAAGCTACTAACCTACAAAACAATCTAAGATCAATTAAAACTTCACTTAAGGTGTCAGCACAGGCTGGAATAAAATTCAATCCACGATTTAATAAAGAAATGTCAGCATCAGTAAAGTTAAAATCAGAATAATTATACAATAGTGTAGTCACATTTTTGTTCTTCTTGTTGGCTGATGATTTTCTTTTGAAAGTTTCCTTTTCCTTGGGCCTCGACTCAAGGAACATCCCCTGTGATAAAATTGTTGTTTCACAGGGTACGGTAAAAAAGTAGACGCTGAAGAGCCTGAAGGAACAACAGAGTTAGAGTCTTTGGGTCTAGCTCCAGGGTTACTAGGTGGCTGTTGCAAGGCTAATTGGTTAGGAGGGGGTGTGTCAGTTACAGCAGAAGCAGTAATGTTAGTATTTGTCCCCTCTAAAGGTGTAACAAGCGGCGAAACATTAATCGGAAAAGCATTTGTGTTAATAACATTGGTGGTAGAACCATCTACATGAGTAGGAGATTGTGTGTGATTCATATTCACATTCAAATTGCTTCCATTCTGTGCAACATTATTACCTCTTGACCATACAAATATCTGCCGTGATCTGAAATCTTGAAAGTCTCTTTGTAGCTTGCGCAATTTTGTAGCCTTCAGCCTTTCGCTAAAAGCATTTACTTGTAAACATATATTGCGCATTCTCCGAACACAATACTCCGCTTTAAAGCGGTGGCTTAAATCTTTGAATGTAACATCAACTTTATCTCGCAATTCAGTCTCTATAGGGGTAAAATAATCAAGCAAAAGCTTAATATACCTGTATCCGAGGTCGATGTTTAAGTCCTGCCATTTTAAGAAGTATCGGGCGCCTCCCCATATGATGGCATGCAAAGTACTCGCATCCCTCTGGGTACGATGGAATAGTGTAGGCACGCTTCCAGATGTTGCCTTTGCCAGGCATATCTCTGCAGTCTATACATGTCGTCCTCGAGTTCCTTGGATGCAGAGTTAAAGTCAGACATATTGAAACCTTCTTCATTCATGGGAGCAGCATATTCTGCTTGGGATAGGTCCAGAGCCAATAAAGGGTTAGCCTGAAAATGTAGCAAGTCCTCCAAAATTACTGAGGCATCCCTCGTCCCTGGAGTGTAGTCCAATTCAATATTAACAGTGTCCATCGTATACAAACGTGTGCAAGCGGTGAAAATAAAGTCAAAAAGGAAGGTAAAACAAAAAACTTTTCACCGGTAGCTAAAGAGAGTGCCTGTAGCAGCAAGGCAGGTAAAATGATGATAACAACCAGGCTCTCTCACCACGGAACTGTAGAGACAGTTTGGACATTCAGTAAATATCTCAAAGTTCACGAAAATCATGAACAAAAAAGCCAAAACAACAGCTTCACTTTTCCAAAAGAAATATCACATATTCCAGGATAAATGCAGCCAAGAACCTTTATTTACTGTAAGCGCTTTCGCGTAGCAACCACTACGCTTCATCAGACAGTACATTTAACATTTAAAAATCTCAATTTATACAATAACAAATAAAAAGGGCGCCTTGTGTTGGCCTTACTAAAAGATGTCTAAAAGATAGGATATATGGCCACTTATATGACATCCAGAAGAAGAATGATCTGAATGCCTTGGCAAAACATGTATTGGAGTATCCTCTCCGTGGCTTTGATTTTAGGGTACTGGAAATAGTCGCACATAGTAAAAGAGGTGGAGATAATATATTGCTTTTGAACAATAAGGAATTAAAATGGATCTTGAGATTGGCTGCACATATACCCCCTGGCATTAATAATCATGTTTCGATTAAGCCAGTATTGGAAGTCAGATAGGTTTTTAGTCCTTGATTTTAGCATTTTATTTCCTAAGATTAACAGTTCTCATATATACATCTTATCTGTATTTATTATTCCTGATATATATTTTAATATATTATATTATATTTATATTTATATATATATATATATATATATATACTTATTTATATCTGATATTTAATGTGCATATTTATCTATTTATTTGTTAATATAATATATTTAAAGTGTTATTTAAAGTGCTTATTAGTTAATTTATTTATTAATTTACTCATTTATAGATTGATTCATTAAAACTATTCATCTATTCATCCACATATTTATTATGCATCGAATGCATTTAAATATATTAATTATTAATTATTTTTATTTTTATTTTTATTATTAATCAACTGTGTATTTACTATCATTACCCATTTATAATTAGTTAATACACTCTATGCATTTTTATGAGCTTGAAAAGGGAGAATGATTATTATTGATATATATTTATAGCTTCGTATGAATCATCTTAATAATCTTAATATATATATTTTTAAAAAATTTTAATTTATTTTAATTTATTTTAATTTCATCATTATTCTTATGATCCATTAAGATCAAGAAGTCAAGCAACATTGTAAAATGAGAATATGCTATTTAAGATTTTAATGAAGCATATTATTCTTATGGATTCACATGATTTTTATTTAAATGATGATGTTTTTGTATCCATCTGGCAAGTATATGTACCACATTGCCACTTAGAACAAGTACATAAATTACACAAGATTTTATCAGTGTTCATTTGTATTTTTATTTTTTTATTTTTATTTTTACTCTGTTTTTTACTTTTATCATGTGTATTTAATTATGCTTCTCCGTTTTGTCAATTTGTTTGTATTTATTTACTCACTTTCGTCTCAGCACTATAGTTCTATTTTTGCCTGACAGTAGAATGACCAGATATGAATAATGTTGCCTACTCCCAAGATTCCGAGATTTTTTGACATGTCTGCATCAAGTCATTATACCTAATTAACTAAGTAATTAAGTAGTTAAACAGTTTGACTGTTTCATTTTGGCGCCCTTTTTATTTATTATTGTATAAATTGAGATTTTTAAATGTTAAATGTACTGTCTGATGAAGCGTAGTGGTTGCTAGCTTACAGTAAATAAAGGTTCTTGGCTGCATTTATCCTGGAATATGTGATATTTCTTTTGGAAAAGTGAAGCTGTTGTTTTGACTTTTTTGTTCGTGATTTTCGTGAACTTTGAGATATTTACTGAATGTCCAAACTGTCTCTACAGTTCCGTGGTGAGAGAGCCTGGTTGTTATCATCATTTTACCTGCCTTGCTGCTACAGGCACTCTCTTTAGCTACCGGTGAAAAGTTTTTTGTTTTAGCCTAGTGAGTGAGGCGTCAGTGTTCCTGACTATGGAGTCACCTATTATTAGTGTATTAGGCATGTTATTTCGCCTTAAGGGCTTTGATTGTGCGGCACATTTATTTTGTGTTTTATGTGTTGTCTAGTTTGTGACAGGAGGTGCAGGTTTTGTGGGTGTCTGCTTTGGAGCTCTCCGATTCTTTTGCAGGTTTTTATTTAGAGCCTCCGAGTATGATTTTGTGTATTTATGTGTATTTTTTGCCAGTGCTGGTTTAGTAGCTCTATGTGAGGCTGGAGGTGTGGTGCAAAAGTGTTAACCTTCTCCTCATGACTGTCTGTTCCAGTCTTGGCTGGAGTGACCTTAGCCTCCAGGTTGGCTGTATAATTGCATCTCTCACATATGTTAGTGTTTTGTTGTAGGAGGAGAGGGCTGTCTGTGTACATGAGGCAGTTGTAACATTGCCTCAGGATACCCAGATTCACCTGCTGGACTGGAGAGTACACCTGAATTTGTCCTTTGGTCATGCCTGAATAGTAGGGTGAGCTGCTTAGTAACTTGGTTGGGGAGGGGTGGATAAACAGCCTTGCCCTGCTGTGCAGTGAAGTGTCGGGGTATACTACTGCTTGCTATTAGGTCTGAGCAAGTGCTGGACTGTAGGATACTTTTTGAGTGCTTAGGTTGAGAGTTAGACTAGTTAAGTGTACAACTGAAGCAGAGACTTAGTGGAGCCGGGAATAATTTAACCCTAGCTAACCAGTGCTGCCCGGCACACAAAACCGTGCAAACGCGGTTTTTAAACTACTAACTTCTGGGCTGAAACCCCTCCTTCAGGGACAGATGGCTGCTCAAAGTTACCCTCTCTCACAGGTGAACAGAGAAACGTCCCTCTATCCAAGTAAGGTATGGGCAACTCAGATACTTGTAACACAGCCCTGAATTCAGCACTAGCCTGAAAACTGGACTATACTAGCTATGAAAGGCGGGAAACAAGAATTTTTTTTTTTGAAAATATAAGGCAAAAATAGTAAAAAGTACACTTAAAACAGCTTTAAACAACTACAAGCAATCAGAAAAGGCTATTGCACTTTAGTGTGTAGTCTACAACAGTTAAAAAATGTATATAAACAAAAATCAACTTTTTAAAAGTGCAGGCAGTCAAATAAGTACAATATATGAAAAAAAAAAGCTTTTAAATCATAGAAAGTGTTGGGGTGGAAAACAGTTCAGTACAGCAAGAAAATACAGAAAACTGATACTCAATCACTCCAAAGTCTCTCTTTTAAGCTAGAAGGCTTGTATCAGTTTAAGGCTTTCTAGTGCTTTCCAGTTGGTTAGGTACAGGTGAGATGGGAAACAAGCACAGATGTGGTCTTTTAAACCAGAAAGTTGAAAGAGATGGGCAACTTCCCGAATGATCAATAATCTACAATTCCATTCAGTTTTGGCCCAAAACCTTTAGGGGTACGATAAAAAGCTGAACATGAAGAGGAATTTCACCTTTCAGCACAACAATGACCCCAAGCTGACATCCAAATAAACAAAAGCATGGCTGGAAGAGATGAAAATTATAGTTTTGCAATGGTCCAGCTAGAGCCCATACCCAAATCCTATAAAAATACTTGGCTGACCTTAAGAAGGCTGCATACAAGAGATGCCCTTTTGCAAGGAAGAATGGGCACATATTGCCAAGTCAAGATGTGCTATACTGATTGACTCCGACCCAATCAGACTGAGTGCTTCAACAAACACTTCTGCAACCAGCTTATTCTATGTCGCTTATTTTTATGTTTTTAGCCCTTAACGAATTGTTTGTATGTCAATTGAATTGTAGAGGTTATAGGTAAGAGAAAAGTTTTGAAATGAAGTTTTGTGTTCTCATTTGTTATATCACAAACACCTGGCATTTTAACAGCGGTGTGTACGCTATTTATATAGACTGTACATAGATATGGAGTCAGGAATACATAACAAGTTTAAAAATATGAGATAGAAAACTTGCTTGCACTGTGGCAACATGTGACTACATACAGCATGCTCTGCAGGACCCATTGATCTCAAATAAACCAGAAATTAGTCTATTGTCAAAGATGAAGGGAGTGGCCACATACATATGGAAAGGCAGTGGTGTAATACAATGGAAAACTTTCTGTGGAGCTAAAAGGATTACTTTTATCAGCTGAGCTTTATGCATTCAAATTAAAATGCAGTACAAAGCATAAGAATTAATGGCAGAGGGTGCATGTAAAGATATTTCCAGCAAAGCATAACACTAGTAACTACATATCTAGCAGCTGACATCTCATTACTTCAAAGGGCAGCAGAAAAGACATACACAGAAACAACTGAATAACAAGGACACTGATTACACTAGGAAAGGAGAGACAATCAAAGAAATTGGGAGTCATTCCTTATGAAAGGCAAGTGCAGACATCGGGACTGCTATATAAATAGATTTGATTTTTGAAACAAAGGAAGAACAAGTTTGTCAAAGACTAATGTGTTGACAGTTCGGACACAGGTAACCATGACCCCCATGGTGTCCTAATAGTGCTTCTGGATGTCTTATGCAAGTAACATCAAAGGAAAGAAAGATCATGTAATGAATGGCTGATGTGGAAGTGGAGAAATATGCTACATTTTCATGAAGGATCATTCTATACTATGTTGCAATTTGTACAAACTTAATTAACCATGTTTCAAATATGTCTATGAACACCTTCAGGAATGCATGGATCATGCAATCCCAAACAAAACCAAGACCCAATCCTCCAAAGGCAGGCGTCCTGTCGGTGGACCTGAGCCATAAACAAACTATACAATAGAAGGAGGAAGCTACTACATGATAGAGCAAAATCCCAAAAAGGGAAGGCATCTCTGATCAGTATTAACAAAAAACTATGGGCACTCACAGAATCGTCTAAGGCCAGCTTCGAGAGAAAAATTGCACAGGATACTAAGGATAATCACAAGGCTTTCTTTAGTTATGTTAAGAACCTGGGTGTGAATTCCCAGATATGCTCAGAATTAGTCCAAAATGACAAAAAATACACCGAACCCACAGACATTGTCAATATCCTAGCTGACAGGTTCAGCGCAAACTTCTCCCCCCCTTCCCCACCAAAAGGGCAAATATCAATCCCAGCAGAGTGCTGCCCCCCTGACATCTCAGATGCTCGGGTAAGAGCCGCCCTCTCCAAAGCAAAAAACACAGCATCAATGGGACCAGATGGTGTCCCGGCTACATGAACTCCAAGAAGAGCTAAACCCAAACATAAAACTACTGTTCAGTCTCAGCCTTTCTACAGGATATGTACCCAAAGAGTGGCGTACAGCAACAGTGGTCCCTCTCCACAAAGATGGTGCTTCAACGGATCCTGGAAACTATCGCCCCATAAGCCTGACTAGCTTGGTCTGCAAAGCTATGGAAAGGATCATCATGGATGTCATAAATAAAGATATTGGGGACCTACAGACACTGGATCCTACTCAGTTCGACTTTGTTAAGGGCAGATCCTGCCTCTTAAACCTGGTCGATTTCTTTGAAACAGTCACCAAGGCCATTGACGAGGGGAAGGTGGTCCACACAGCCTACCTGGACCTCGCAAAAGCCTTTGATACAATACTCCACTCGGGCATTATAGATAAGCTCACCAGCTTAAATATAAACCCCTATGTCACTAGATGGGTTGCAAACTGGCTCAAGGACAGAACCCACATGGTTAGAATTGCTGGAGCCATGTCAGACTCCAAACCAGTTACAAGTGGCATCCCACAAGGCTCAGTCCTGGGACCTCTCTTGTTCGGTATATATTTCTCGGAGGTACAGGCCAACACGGAAGGACTGTGACTGACCAAGTTCGCAGATGACTGCAAACTGGGCACCATAATCGACTCTCCAGCTGACACAAGCATCCTACAAAAGGGCCTCATAGAAACAGACAACTGGTGCCAGAGCCACAGCCTCAAGCTAAACGCCAAAAAGTGTATAGTCCTCCCCTTCGGCAAAAACAAAGTGCCCACAAATTACCACATAGATGGTAATCCATTAAGTACGGAAGAAGTAATCAGGGACCTGGGGACCCAAGTTGATAGCAATCTCTCATTCGACAACCACGTGGCCAAAGTGGTTAGAAAATCATTTTATATAGCCCACCTAATCATGAAGGGATTCACATCTAGATCAAGGGAGGTCATCGTGCCTCTTTACTCATCCCTCATCAGGCCCATAATTGAGTACCATGCCCCTTTTGGGATGTACCTTACCAGACACCTGCAGCAACTGGAAAGACCCCAAAAGTACCTCACCAAGAGGAGCAAAGGGCTCAAACAGATGCCATATGCTGCCCGGTTAAAGAAACTCCAGCTCTACTCAGTGGCATACCACCTGCTCAGAGGCGATCTGTGCCTGACGTATAAAGCCATGTCCAACCCGGAATTAATGGACATGCTGCACCTCAGAAAATCCAAATCCCATTGAGCTATGCGCTTGAGAGACTTGAACCTCAGCACTGAAATAAATAGGACATGCTGGAGGGACAGATTCATAACCCAGAGGCTCCCTTCACTCTGGAATAAAATCCCAGTGCAGGTTAGGCAGACTCCCTCATTGACTCTCTTCAAGAGGAATCTTGATGAGTGGATGGGAGATTGTAGATTTACTCCGGGTATCAATTCTGTGTCACTGTTAGACAGATGCACAGTATACTAACCTCGAAAAAGGGCATAGCAAAATTCATTTTAAAATGGGTGGTGAAAGCCAAACACACTCTGGCTAGGCTTGTAAATGCCCTAGGGCAGATAGCCTAGTATGAACCTATGAACCTATGTCGTTGTATGCACAAGCACTAAAATGCAACATTTCCCCAAATGACTCACAACATTATAAACTGCTTTTACTTGCATCAGTATATACAATGACATGGCAAAAATGTGATGCTAAGTAATGTGCATAATGCCAATTCAGGGGCAGCCACCACTGCCAAGCAGTGCATCTTGGCAGGAACACTTTATACAGAAATAAAGAAGCTAAATGCACATATTTACTGTTATAAATAACTCTAACCGTACATATTAACGGGATAGTCTTGTATACATGGTGCATATAGGCATTTTTCTTTATCCATATTCACAGCAACAGATGTGATTGTGGTAATTGTCTTGATTAAACATATCTTTCCATGTGTATTTCTATAATTTACTATGTAATATACTTCACAAAACCAGTGTGTCACACAATATAACATACCCAACAAACTAGTAATAGGTGACTTTGTAGTCAGGAAGACTGACGTCCCGCTCATTATACTGAACAAGGAGAACGTTACTGTTAGTTGCCTGGTGGGTGCCATGATCCGCCACATAACACAAGCACTCAGGTCACTCCAGAAAAAGTACAAACATGACTCTGTCATTGTCCATGTTGGTGTGAATGACCTGAGCCGTACCTCCCTGGACTACATGAAAAGAGACATTGCGAAGATCTCTGATGACGTAGCCCAGGCCAGTATGACCCTGACCCTGAGTAGCATCCTGCCCTCACCAAGAATGATACCACGTTATGGAGAAAAAATGATCAATTTCAACAATTGGTTAAGCTTCTGGTGTCATTCAAAGGGGATCCAGTGTCTGTCAGCTGTTCAACTATGCAGAGGCACCGGTAAATAGGTGACCCCATCTTTAATATGTACAAGTAAGCACAAATGTCAATATGAAACATATACCTAAACAACCCGTCACTAATGTGTTGAAGGAAGCATGACTGCAATAATGACACATTAATCAAGTGAACCCCATGTCCCAGCATCCACAAGCACAAAAGTGAAACATAAGGATCCTTCAAGTATATGGCCAAGTATGCACAAACACCAAATTACACTTATCCAAGTGAGCCCAGAAGTAATACTTTCGACTATGTATGTGTACAGAAATTAAACATTTCCCCGAGGGACCCCTAAAGTCATATGTCCACATATGCACAAGCACTAGAAAAGAAACAATTACCCCGTGCAGTCCCTTCAGGAAATGTATAGACATTTGCAAGCATGCAAATGAACCTGTTACACCAGTCATACTTTCAGTAATTAGTCGTACTATGCAGAGCCAATAGAAAGAATAGTTTACCCATGTGAACCCCTTCATTAAAATGTACGAGTATGCTGAAACACTGCAATAAAGTGTACATCCCAGCAAGATCACCAGTTATATGCCCAAGTACTGTAATGAAACACTTCCCTAAGCGACCCCTTGAGTAATATGTCAAACCTTGTACAAGTTCAAGAAATTAAATAGTTACATGAGTAATCTCTTCATTAGTATATTTTTGCATGTGCAAGCATAAAAATTAACCATTTACCCAAGTGACCCCTTCAATAATATGTTGCAGTATGCATACACAGAAAATTAAAACATTAACCCCAGCAAACAATTTACTTATAGATCCAGGTATGAGCAAATAAGCACAAACACCAAGCATGCACAAGCACAAATGTGAAACATTTGTTTAAAAGGATTCTTCTTATATGCCTTATTTTACTTTCAAACTGTTATTAACTGCTTTATATTTGTAAATTGCTTTAGCTTTCATTGCAAACACTGACAATATCAGAGCGTTGTGCACGCGGCTTGTAATGAATGTACCTCAATGTTACTATTATAATTTCACACTGTTTTTTTGCTGACTTACTACTGCTTTTGCTGCAAACGCAGACATTTACAAAGCGTTGTACACATGTAGGCTGTTTAAAGAAGTTGTCTGCTCATAAGAATTGTTCTTACGTTATTTATGTGGACCGAGCCCTCACTGAATACACAATACCACAATAGAATTGTCCACGTGCAACTAATCTTGTACTTTTACTATTGTAGTTAGTCCCTTAGTAAGATGCCCTGTTCTACCATTGCCTCATGTAATGGATTTAGCAACAGTACCTTTGTAAACTTAACAACAACTAGCCTTGTCCTTAAGTATTCCTGTTAATATAGCTCGATCTACTCTGCACATTACTGTAAAGATTTAATCAGTTAACTTAATCTGTGTAGAGTTTGAATTAAGACTTCATACCTAACTCAATCCATAACTCTGATTAAACCCATTCAGGGTATTACCTTGGAAAGAGAGCGGCTACCCATATTTGTAAGCCGTAATTTCTCTTTACTTAGTCACTTACTGTTACGCGGCGCTGCATGGCAGTATGTAACAGCCCTGTCCCTTAGTAGTGTAACACTCTGTCTCATGTGCGGAGCTATCTTTAACCTGTAGTCATTTTCCTATGTTCTGGAACTTTTTAGATTTTTCTAGCATCTCTCTACAAGCATACTGCCCTCTACTTAACTAGGCTTATAAACATTGAATACTGGGGACTGATATAATCACCTGAGCCGTCTATAAGACACACACGGGTACTGAATCCAGTGGTTCTCTTACCACTAAACTGCAAAACAGTATTCTCACCCTCCCTAAGTCTAGCATGGTATCAACCCTATTTTACTGTGAATTATAAGGAGGTTTGTAACTGATTATATTTGCTAATACTATAAGTCGCATTGTTAATTAACAAAAGGACTATTCCTCTTTAATTGGTTTTACTGCTCCTCCCTATCTTAACTCAGTTCACTGTTTAAGTTAAGTCCTACCCCAAAGTCTCGTTAGCTTCGGGCACTAAAAGGAGTTATAGAAGTTTGAAAATGCTACAAAGTATTGCTATTTACTGTGGTAACATATGCAACTGTGTCTGTGAAACATTTGTTTACTGTTTAAGTTAAGTACTGCTCTGAATTCTTAGTAGCTTCTGGCACTAAATGGAATTATAGACGTGTGATAGAGCTACAAAGTACTGTTGTTGACTGTGATTATACAAGCAACTGTGTCCGCATAACATCTATACCTGCTCTCTAAGTTGATACTCTATGCCTCACTACCTTTTCTCTATATATATATATTACCAGCACTGTGTTCCAGCTTGTCCCTGCACCAAGCACCTGCATTTTCCCAGCCGGACACCTTTGAACATTAGGGCAAACTAAAGAAATTACCTAACAACTCCCAGAAAAACCTTTTCCTTTGAAAAGGCATTGAAAGTATGTATTGATACTGACACAAATAAATTGAAACCAGATAAATATTAAGACTTTACTAGGTTAGGCAAGCTTCTCAGGCAGGCTAGCCAGCAGCCAACCCCCCCCCCCTCAGTCCTTCACTTCTTTTATATTATCCATACCTCCTCTTATCCCCTTCACACAAACTACTTCATCCTCACTCACCCCTTAGACCCCCAAATCTAGCAGGAGACCTTTCCATTGCTATACAGTGACTGGTCACTAGGTAGCATCTCAGTAATTAGCTTTCTCAATAATTAGCTTTCTGTATTGTATTTTCTACCCTATTTCTGTATCCCTACCCCCTTTACTCTGTTCCCAGTTTCCTCAGATTCACTAAAATATCAACTCTCCTTCCTAAGGTATCCTTAATTAGTGTCTTCTCCTGTATCATCCTGACTTTCCTCCTTCTAGCCTCTGAACATTGTCTACATTCTCCCACCTTCAAACTTACCTGCTGATTCTCTCACTTCACTGATTGTCTTCCTCTACATTCTGCTCTTGTCTCTACCCACTCCGTTCACCCTTTGGGCTCACTCTGCTCCCCTACCCTACCCCCAATTCCCACCCACAGTGCTCCTACATTTATCCCTCCAGAAACCACACCCCTACCTTACTCACACCAATCACACAAATCTCATCTATAACACTCCCACCCCTACTGTACACATCACACCTACCAATTACCCAACTCTCCTCCTCCTCTACCTCATACATACTTAACTATTATTTCACATTCTCTCTCTCATCTCCACTTCCATAACAATACATACAACATTGAACCCTTCGCAACTTCAAATATTGATTATCATTTCACTTATAATTCCTCTAGCAACTACCTATATCTTAACCTCCTATGAACTACCTATGTACTCTACCCTTAACTTTCCCTCCATACACACCTCTACACCTATAACACCTTTTTCTGCAACCTTCCTAAATCTCATTTACAAACCCAACTATCTGCTAGCCAAATACCACAGACTAACCCACATTAAATTCTATAACCAAAAAACTAAAAAATTAACCGACTGCTTTTGTAAACCTAAACACTCAACACTCCCCCACTCCTATTGGATAGGGACATTCATCCAAACCCTGGCCCACACCATACCCAGACCATAGGAAACATCAACAATGACAAAACTAAGACTGCACTACCTACCAAATCTATCAACTCACTCACTATAGCTCATCTCAACATACGTAGTATTTGTAATAAAATTTCTCAAGTCTATGCCCTCCTAGATGTCAACCAATTCGACATCCTATGCCTATCAGAAACATGGCTAAAACCTATCATCAAAGACAATGAAATCACCCCACCTGGATATGACATCATGACTTGACTGCTCAACAAAAAAGGGGGGAGGTGTAGCAATTCTCTATAAAACACAACTACAAATCAGCACTATAAATCTGAACCTTCCCCTAGTCAATAGTGCTGAAATAATTTGCTCTAAACTTCAAGTCAACAAAAGTAAAGCCATATATATAATTTGTATATATCTTCCCCCAGGAAATAACATTAATGCTCTTGAGTGCATCCTTAGTTGGCTCTCCACTAATCTCCCACAAGAAACATTAATCTTAGGTGACCTAAATATTAATTGGAATTCCTGTAATAATTCAAACCCCACCTCCCACACAAACCTACATGGCTTCTCACAACTAATTACCTGCCCTACCATAACTAATAAAATAAATAACAATGACACCATATTAGACTGGATACTTACTAACACCCCCCCAACAAACCTATAACACTGGCTTCCTTCCAGATGATCTAAGTGACCACTCATTAACTTATATTATTAGACATAAAACCAACATAATTTTTCCAAACTCATTCAGAACATTACATTCAAAAAAGCAATTTAACTCAGAACGTTTTCAAACAGAACTAAAACAATGTAATTGGTCTCCTCTAAAATTTATCCCTCTTAATGATGCAGTACAATACTTCAACTCCACATTCGTATCTATTCTAGACCAGCATGCACCAATTCGCACTATCAGAACCAAAGCCAAACCAACCCCATGGCTGACCAACAATACTAGACAAAAAATCATTATCAGAAACAAATCCTGGGCAAAATGGCGTACCACTAAGAACCTGGCCGACCGTCGAACCTTTAGAGAACGTAGAAACAGCACAAAAAAAGCCATCCTGATAGACAACAAGAACTGCTACCTTCATCTACAACAAACATCCAAAAAGGAACCTAAAAAATTCTGGACCAGCATTAATAATCTCCTATCCCCAGGCCAATCTATCACACCCAACACACAATACTCTAACCCTGACAATCCCACACAAACAGCTAATGCCTTCAATTATTTCTTCACAAATACTATCCAAACTCTTGCTAGTCACCTATCTCCTGATACCTCTAAGCTACTTCCATCTTCTGTAAATCCACCCCCCTCATTTCATTTACTACCAATTTCTACTTCCTTTATCTCATCCTTGCTCCAAAAACGTAAACCTACCACCCCCTCTGCAAATAAACTTCCTGCTGAGTTCCTGCAAACAGGAGCTAAAGCCATTGCCTATCCCATTTCTATTCTGATAAACAGATCTATAAAGGAAGGAACTATCCCTTCAATCTGGAAGATATCTCATATCATCCCACTGCATAAAGGGGGAAACTCCAATGACTTCTCTAACTATTGTCCCATAGCACTACTATCCCCTATTGCTAAAATTATGGAAAAATGTATCCATAAACAACTACTAAACCACTTTCTCCAAAACAACCTACTTGCTAATTGTCAGCATGGTTTTAGACCTTCCCACAGTACCACCACTGCACTGCTCTCATTCACAAACTCCAACAACTTTAATCGCAACAAAATAGTCTTTCATCTGCTCTCTTCATCGACTTATCGAAAGCCTTTGACATGGTTAATCACCAACTACTTCTGCACATTCTGAATTCTCTTTCACTTGATCCTCCTTCCATAACTTGGTTTAAATCTTACCTAGAAAACCGACAGCAGGCGGTACTCTGGAAAAATTCACTATCTGACCATATTCCTATCTCTCTAGGGGTGTCACAAGGCTCCATCTTAGGTCCACTTCTTTTTTCCATCTTTATCAATGACCTGCAATCAGCTATCCCAAATACTATCTGTATTCAATATGCAGACGATTCAAACAACACATAAACAACAAAATCAGTGTGCAAAGCAGTCACTGCCCTTAAGGCCAAATACAACACCAAACATACTTGTCATAGGTGACTCCATAGTCAGACACACTGACGTCCCGCTCACCAGACTGAGTAAGGAGAAGGTCACAGTAAGCTGCCTGTCAGGCGCTAGAATCCGCCACATAACGCAAGCACTCAGGTCTCTCAACAGCAGGTACAAGTACGACTCAGTCATTGTCCACGCTGGTGTCAATGACCTGAGACGTACCTCCTTGGACTACATGAAAAGAGACATTGAGGAGCTCTCTGATTATGTAGCCCAGGCAGGTATGACCCTGACCTTGAGCAGTATCCTACCTTCACCTGGAATGATGCCACAATACAGTGATAAGATGATCAGCTTTAATAATTGGCTTAAATTCTGGTGTCATTCAAAGGGGATCCAATGTCTGTCTGCCTGGGATGACATGCTGGACAAGCCACGCTGCTTCACAAGGGACGGCTTGCACCTGTCACCCCTAGGCTTCCGGATATTGGCAAAGGCTCTGGCCACCCCCATAGTGCCTTTTTTAGGCAAGGCTCAAATTCTAAACCTACCACCCTAGAACACAAAAAAGGAAACAAACTAAGGGTAATGCTGCTCAATGCCAGAAGTCTCAACCTCAAGATGCATGCACTCAAAGCCCTTCTCAGTATGGAGAACATCGATGTCTGTGCTGTGACTGAAACCTGGTTCAAGGCTCCTGACAGCACCCCAGCACTATCAGGTTTCACCTCATGTCATGCGTTCCGGCCCCAAAATCCGGACAACACCAAGAAAGGAGGGGTGTCCATATTCATAAAGGACACCCACACCTCAAGGTTGGTGGCAACGCACGATGCATCGGAGACCATCCAGGTGCAATTAACCATAGGCAAGACTGCTCTGCAATTTGTAGCATGTTACAGGCCACCCTCTCAAACTCAGGAACCTCACATGGCCTTCCTGAAAACATTGGAGGGGATAAATGTATCTCCAAACACCATCAAACTAGGTGACACTACCCTAATATAGACTGGGAACACTACTCAAGCCCAAACACTCTAGCCCAAAGGTTCCTGGAGTTCATAAACTCAAATGCCATGGAACAACTAGTCACCATCCCCACAAGAGGAGAAAACATACTTGATCTCATCATCACTAACATGGGATCACAATGTTCAACACCGGAAGTATACCCCTCACTGGTGAGATCAGATCATAAACTAATCTCGCTGGAGGTCCTCATCCCGCCCCCACCTGAAATAAAAAAGACCACAGTGAAAAACTTCTCAAAAGCCGACTTCACACTTCTAAAAACTAGTGTGGTCTCCTTTAAGGCCCCTGAGCCAGTGGTAAACATTACTCAAACCGCTGAATCACTTACAAATGCCTTCTACCAGCACCTACAGGACTGCATGGATCAGGCAATCCCAAACAAAACTAAGACTCTTTGTACCAAAGGCAAGTGTCCAGTCTGGTGGACCCCAGCCATAAACAAGCTCTACAACAAAAGGAAGCTACTACAAGATAGAGCAAAATCCTTGAAAGGTAAGACACCTTTGTTCATTATAAGTAAAAAACTAAGAGCTCTCATAAAATCATCCAAGGCAAATTTTGAGAGAAAAATCACCAAGGACTCAAAAGACAATCATTAGGCCTTCTTTAGCTATGTTAGAAACCTAGGAGGAAACTCCCAGATATGCTCAGAATTAGTTCAAAATGATGTGAAGATTACTGAACCTACACACATTGCCAACATACTGGCTGACAGGTTCAGTGTAAACTTCTCCCCCCCAAAAGAAGAGATATCTATACCAGAGGATTGTAACCCCCCAAACATCTCCAATGCCCAGGTGAGAACTGCTCTCTCCAAGGCAAAAAACACAGCATCCATGGGACCGGATGGTGTCCCCGGCTGTGTGCTCCATGAACTCAATGAGGAATTAAACCCGCAGTTAGGACAGCTGTTTAATCTTAGCCTCACCTCAGGATACGTACCCAAGGAGTGGCACACGGCGACTGTGGTCCCACTTCACAAGGGCGGTGCCTCCACCGACCCTGGAAATTACCGTCCCATTAGCTTGATAAGCCTTATCTGCAAAGCCATGGAGAGGATCATAATGGAACTCATAAATAAAGATATAGGGAACTTGCAGACTTTGGATCCAACCCAGTTTGGCTTTGTCAAAGGCAGATCATGCCTTTTAAACTTGGTTGACTTTTTCGAGACAGTCACCAAGGCCATTGATGAGGGAAAGGCAGTCCATACAGCCTACCTCGACCTGGCAAAGGCCTTCGACACAATACCCCACTCAGGTATCATCGAAAAACTCATCAGCTTGAATGTAAACCCATACATCACAAGATGGGTTGCAAACTGGCTAAGTGACAGAACCCACAGGGTCAGAGTTGCTGGAGCCATGTCAGACTCAAAGCCTGTCACAAGTGGTGTCCCACAGGGCTCAGTCCTGGGTCCACTCTTGTTCGGCATCTACTTTTCTGAAGTACAAGCAAACACAGGAGGGTTATGGCTGACAAAGTTTGCAGATGACTGCAAACTGGCGCCATAGTCGAAAACACATCTGACACAGATATCCTTCAGAAGGGCCTCACAGAAACGGATAACTGGTGCCAGAGCCATGGCCTAAAGTTAAATGCCAAGAAATGCATAGTCATACCCTTCGGGAAAAACAAGGTTACCCCTAGCTACCATATAGGTGGCAATCCACTGAGCACAGAAGAAGTCATCAGGGATCTGGGGACCCAGGTTGACAGTAGCCTTTCGCTTGACACTCATGTTGCTAAAGTAGTTAGGAAAACCTTCTACATTGCCCACCTGATCATGAAGGGATTCACATCTAGATCAAGGGAGGTCAACGTCCCCCTGTACTCATCACTCATTAGACCTATGATTGAGTACAATGCCCCATTTGGAATGTACCTTACCCGTCACCTGCACCAGTTGGAAAGGCCCCTAAAGTTCCTCACCATAAGGATAAAGGGTCTCAAAATATGTCTTATGCTGCCCGACTGAAAGAACTCCAGCTCTATTCAGTCTCATACCGCTTGCTCAGAGGTGACCTGTGCCTGACATATAAGGCCATGTCAAACCCAGATTTGATGAATATGCTTCACCTCAAAAATCTAGATCCCTCAGAACCACAAGGGCGGAGACTTAAACCTTGACACTGTTATTAATAGAATGTGCTGGAGGGACAGATTCATCACCCAGAGACTCCCTATGCTGTGGAACAAAATCCCGGTACATGTGAGGCAGAGCACCTTGCTGGCCTTGTTCAAGAGGAATCTTGACCAATGGATGGGAGATCGCAGATATACCCCAGGGATTACTTCAGTGTCACTGCTTGACAGAGGCACAGCAAAGTAATAGGCATAGTTTTATTCAAACTAAAGGGGTGGCGAAAGCCACATAACTATGGGCTAGGCTTATAAATGCCCTTGGGCAGATAGCCTAGTATGAACCTATGAATCTATGAACCTACTATAATCTGTACATCTACCTCTCAAACGGAACTCCAGTCTCTTACCCAGAAAGCCTTTAACACTGTAGAACAATGGTTCTCTCATCACTGCCTACTACTTAACCCCAAAAAAACTAAACTGTTTCTCTTCCCACCAACCTGAAAGCATATCTCTTTACTCTTCACTATCACTTCCAATAACGGTACTATCATTTCTCCTGACGCTACCACAAAATTATTAGGAATAACAATAGACAACAATCTAAACCTTGACAATCATATCAACACTACAATAAAAACAGTGAACAAAAAAATAGGAACCCTATACAGAATCAAACCCTTTCTTACTCCACTTGCAAGAATCACGTTAGCCAGAACTCACCTAATCTCTACTTTACTCTATGCTTCCCCCATATACACCAATCTATCAAAAAAAACCCTCAATAAACTAGTAACACCTTACAATAATATTGCTAGATTTGCTACAGGATCCCCTTTTAGAACCCATCACTGCCTGAACCTAAAACAACTAGGATGGCTAGAACTTCCTAATCAGCTCGAACTTCAACAACTCATAACAGCCCACAAAATCCTGTACTAACCCACCAAAACTCCAATACTCTCTAGCCACATTGCACCTTATTATAATCAGAAACATCTACGCTTTTCAAACAAACTATTGATCAAAACAACCATATCCAATAACTCTGCAGGTGACTGCCTGTTCTCAAACTCTGTTGGAAAAATATGGAATAAACTACCCTCAGATATCATCTCTGACTTCTCTCCCACTTTTTAAAAGGAATCTAAAACTGTATTTCAATAAAAAATGGCTATGCCCCTGTAGTAACCCAGACTAACTCTGTTTCTTTTCTTGTCTTCTTCCCTATTTTATCCCTACTATACCCTATAACTCAGCAGGGGACTGCTTGTTCTCCAACTTTGTTGGAAAATATGGAATAAACACCCTCAGATATCCCATCCCCTGACTTCTCCCACTTTTTAAAGGCATCTAAACTGTACCTCAATAAAATTGGCACTGCCCTTGCACTAACTAGACTAACTCTGTTTCTTTTTTTTTCTTTACTTTTCTTCTTACCAATTTTTTCTCCCTACACCCTTTTAAGCTTTTCTTTACCTCTCATTACACTTTATCATCTTCTTATAAAATTTATGTTTTTAGATTCTTTGTATTGTAATGAGTAGTGTGA
This sequence comes from Protopterus annectens, assembly GCF_019279795.1. NCBI lineage: Eukaryota > Metazoa > Chordata > Ceratodontiformes > Protopteridae > Protopterus > Protopterus annectens. The sequence goes on along the minus strand of NC_056751.1, from coordinate 706,667,251 downwards.
TATGCACATCACGTAGGATGTGGCTTATATATGTTTTGGTTTTAAGATAGTAATTTGCACATTTCAGGAAAAAAAAAAACAATATATATATATATATATATATATATATATATATATATACATATATATATATATATATATATATATATATATATATATAGATATCCTTTTTTGGTTTGCTGTTAGCATTAAATTTGTTATAACTTCTATTGTAACGCCTTCTTAAACCTTGTAATAATTACTGGAGCTTTTCTCCCCAGGCCTCTACTGAAAATGGACATGTATCCAGCTAGACTAGCCCGGTCAACAAATGTAAAATAAAATAAATAAATAAATTTACACAAGTTAACCCTTCATTAATAAGTCCCAGTATGCTGAAATACACAAACTACATCTGTTATCCCAGCAGCCACTTGAGCGACCTGTTACAGTATGCAGAGGCACAATGAAATAGGTGACCCCTCCTGTAATATGTACAAATAAGCCCAAATACCAATATGATGCAGATAACCAAGTGGCCCTGCGATATGTCCCAGTATGCATAACTACAGTAATACACATGAACAAAGTGACACCCTCATGACTATGGCCAAGCATTTGCAACCAAACCAGAAACACCACATTGAAATTGGTATCCAATTGACCCCATCAATAGTATGTACAAGTATCCACATGTACCATAATGAAACTGACCTCCTCAGACATATGCTGAACTATGCAAAAGTGCTGCAAAAGAAACAATTACTGAATCTTGTTCTTCAAATATATGTGTTTACATGAACAAGCATCATATGGGTTCATAGGTTCATACTAGGCTATCTGCCCTAGGGTATTTATAAGCCTAGCCAGAATGTGTTTGGCTTTCACCACCCATTTTAAATTTATTTTGCTATGCCCTTTTTCGAGGTTAGTATACTGTGCCTCTGTCTAACAGTGACACAGAAGTGATACCCGGGGTAAACCTACCAGTGTCGGCTGGTGACTTCAAATCAAAGGGGGGCTGCAGGAGACAGCTGAATGGGTGGGGTCAATGGGAAGGGGTGCGGCCAACTAGAAAGGGGAGGAGCTATGCTCAAAACCACAAAAAACTAACTAAATACACTGCCGTGGGTGCCAAACCGTCATTATGAGAGTCCAATCAAGACAAAATTAAGTGTAGAAGAAAAAAAATATTTCAATGCATTGGCTGCATGACAGCTTACTTAATATCTAGATGGAAACAAAAAGGTTGTGAGGCATGAAAAAATAAATTACTTTTTTAAATACATTAATGGAATGCCAGTCAAAATCAAGTATAAGAAAAACAAGCAGCACTCAACTCAAACCACTTCTTGCACTCCAGCTCTAATTATAATTTATATTCAGCTTTATGACCTGCTGCCTGACAACTATCTACTTGTTTCATGGGGAAAATATGATCAAAGTAAAAAATGAAAAGCAAACAAGAAATAAGCTCAAGATACATTGCTTAAAAGGTTTGCTGTACAGGTTATGGACCACACAACTGGCATTCTGTTTAGTTTATGGGAAAGCCTGCAGAGATGACTGGAAGTCTCCAAGTGTAATGAGCTTCTTAAAATAATGTAATCCTGTCCTTTATTACAAATACTGTCATATGCATTTTAATACCCAAGGCTTATACATTATCTACTTAAGTATTCTCCACATGGCAGCAGCAGAAAGGCTTTCAATGTTGGCAATTCTTTAACAGTATGCTTATTAAAGCTTACTTGCATCTTACAATCTCAGCCAAGCTTACCTGATGGTCATTAAAGTATTGCTACTTAAACACAGAGCAACAGGCACTTTGAGTAGTAAGCATAAATCAACAGTACAAAAAATATGACAGAAACCAGACCATTCTGCAAAAATCAAGAACAGATGAAAAGCCCCTCTAGTACTTGTGTCTACCCTGGATGGGGGGATACCCTGCACATTTACACTGCATAACTACTCCTTGCCTTGCTTCGACACATCCAGAGTCACTACATGGGGGAGTGGGGTGCAACAAGTATGTCACAATTTTAAATGTCTCTGGCTGACTGATGACCCTGACACATTTGTCATACCTCTCAACCTCAGAGCAAGAAATCTGGACAAAGCCATACAAAGTGGGACCAAAGCCCAAAAACAAGGACAATTTTTAAAAATATTGCTGTTATAAACTTAGAAAGATAATAGAATAGGTTTTGCATTAGTATGAATTTTCTGAATGGTATGAAATCTGAAACTCAAATGTCTGCCACTATCTTCTAACTTCAGTCTTTAATGATTTGTCACTAATTTGCCAAAAAAACACAACATTTTGAGCCAAAATCAGGCACATTTGAGAGGTTTGGCTATGCCTAATTCTATAAAGCAATTTATTTGCATGTACCTCTCAACCTGTTAATGCAATAAATCTGCACAAGGCCAAATACATTGGGGGAACATATAAACAGTACTAAAAATTGCTCTTGTATAAACTGAGACAGTTGACAGAACAACAAGTCTTACTTTAGCACGCATTGGTTATGAAGTCTGTAACTCAGTGTGTCATTAGTGACTTAATTCATAAATGATTTGCCACAAATTTTATGAGGAACAAGCCAAAAATAAGAAGCAAAAATCTATTCATTCTTTGTAAATCTGGACAGTTGGGAGGTATAGTTCAGCTGGGGCTAAGTTTGCCACCCTTCCCCCTCACAAAATCATGGTCGAATGGAGTCCCCTCCTGGAGCCATTCCAATAAACCATTACTTGGCTATTTCACTCCATTTACCATAAACACTAATATGCATACTGATTTACTTCTATGATGATTTGGACTTCATTTGAAAGTTTTATTTTGCATTTTACAGCACAAACACTAAGACATCTGCTAAATAAACATAGCATTAACACTTCTCTGCTCTTGAAACTCACATTCATTGAAACAGCATTGAAACCCACATTCAAAGAAAATACATTTTACCAGTGGCAGATAAAGATTAATTCTGGGCTGTTTTCAAATCATAGGCCCCTTGCATATGAAACATGCATGTGCTCTTTGATACACCTTCCTATTGTTTTGAACATTTTTCAGTAAACAATGAAACAAAATGCATGCACCAATAATGACAAAACTGCCCAATTCAGAACATTTCCATCATAAAACTCTACTCAACCTTCTACAGTCCACCATTATCAGTAAATATGCACAATTCTACAGTCCACCATTATCAGTAAATATGCACAATCTTTGAAGTAAAAAAGTCATCTAAATAATTCCGCATTAAATAAATCTGTAACTAATGATGAGGTTGCTGCTAGCAAAAACCTTTATATTTCATGGTTTCATCGAAAAATAAAGTGTCTGATGCCCCTGAGGAATAAATTGCCTATATATTACATTAAAAATGATAAGCTAGTAATATTGCAATAGGAAATGGATGGCAAACAGATAACAGGCTTATAGTTAGCATCTTAACTTTTTCAGTAGAGCAGCATTCACCCCTTGTGGGAGTAGAATCAACAACCTTTTGCATCAGAAGCAAATACACAACCTGTTGTGCTATTAACATTGCAAGCTGACTTTCCATAAGCAGCACTAAACTTCTCTTCCCCTGCAGCTCTCAGCTCCTTGTAAAATCTACTCAATACTCAACTGCATCTCAACTTCGCAGCACAAGAAATCTGGAAAAAGCCAAATTTATTGGGGGGGAGGGGGCTCAAAAGGCCAAAAACCAGGGACACATTAAACATTGCTTGTATAATCTTGGAAAGTTGTAGAAAATGCTGTGTTATCACCATACATTTTACTGCCAAGGTCCCTGTACAAAATAGTCAGAGCAACATACCACTATGCCAAATCAGGTGCTTTGTGAAAGAAAAATGCTGTGTTACCACCATACATTTTACTGCCAAGGTCCCTGTGCAAAACAGTCAGAGCAACATACCACTACGCCAAATCAGCTGCTTTGCAAAAGAGTGGAAGACTGAAACTTAAATGGCTATCATTTAATAAATTCAGTTCTCACCATAGCTGTCAACCTTTTAGCACAAAACACCTGGACAAACTCAGTAATAAGGGAATACAGCCCTCAAACATATTCAGTGAATTCAGTTCTTGCCATAGTTGTCAACCTTAGCACAATAAACCTGGACAAAGACAATAATGGGGTAATACAGTCCCAAAAATAAGGACAAATTTAAAATATTCATCTTATAAACTTAGAAAATTGCTAGAATAAAAGGTTGTGTTACTATGTATTTTCTGAAGAGTATGAAGTCTGAAATTCAAATGCCTGTCAATTTTACTTCTGACAGAACGAAAACAATTTTCAGCAAAGGCCCAGGGAGAAATACTGCAGACACATGTCTTTGTAAAATGTGTGGACACCAGAGCAAATCCACACAAATGGGATTCCTTCTCTTTATTTACAAAGGAACATAATAAAGAGTATACTTACTTTAGTTCTGCACCTTCACTCTGTTCTTCTTCTAACTTCTTTTCTTTCTTCTTCTAACTTATTTCCTTTCTTCTTATTCTTTCTTCAGTTCTTCTTCTTATGTTCTTGTCTTCCTTCAGGCTTCACTGCTTCAGCACAGGGCAGGCTGCACAGCACAGCTGACAAAATATATAGCGCCCAAAAAAAATTAAAATCCACAATGGCAATTAAAATAATCATTTCTTCCCATGTGACTGACTCAGACAGTCACAGTCACGAATCAATACACAAGCTAACTGACTATCTGATTGGTTCTCGCTCTTTTCCCAGTACATAAAGCCCAGGAAGAGAGCGACAACCAATCAGCAGCCTTTAGCCCAGCAAGCACGTCATGACGTGCCTGCGGACGTCGCAGTCCGAGCCCCTTCTAATTCTATGCGGTTTGGAACCGCATAGACTTCTGGGCATCACAATGATGCCTTCATTACCCCTCCGGGCTGCAATCAAAACAAAAAAAAAAAAAGCTGTTTAAAACCGCCGCAGCCCGAGGTGGTTAAAGTGCGCACTGCGCATGCGCGTACTTCCGAGTCATGGACTCGGAAGTTTGTTTAAACAAAAAAAAAAGTTTTTTTTTCTTTTACACACTTAATTATAAAGACAAGTTTATTCTTTTTAGCTGAGGGGGCTGCAGTCCGATGCCACGAGCCGCCCCTGAAACCTACGATCTCCCATCCACTCATCAAGATTCCTCTTGAAGAGAGTCAATGAGGGACTCTGCCTAACCTGGACTGGGATTTTATTCCAGAGTGAAGGGAGCCTCTGGGTTATGAATCTGTCCCTCCAGCATGTCCTATTTATTTCAGTGCTGAGGTTCAAGTCTCTCGAGCGCGTAGCTCGATGGGATTTGGATTTTCTGAGGTGCAGTATGTCCATTAATTCCGGGTTGGACATGGCTTTATACGTCAGGCACAGATCGCCTCTGAACAGGCGGTATGCCACTGAGTAACCGGGCAGCATATATGATCCTTTTCCCCCAAGTGACACCTTCATTAATTTGTCCCAGTTAGCACAGGCACTAAAATGTTTAGCCAAGTTACCCGATCAGTAATATCTGTAAAATGTGGATAAACACAAAAAAAAAATATCTGAGCAAGCTCAACAACTATATGACCTAGTACCAAAATGGACCAGTTACCCAAGTGAACCATACAGTAACATGTCCACCTATGTACAAGTAGTAAAGAATGGGACAGTTAGCAGAGCAATCTCTTCACTAATATATTTAGGCATGTGGAAGTATTGACATGAAGCATTTTCCCACGTAACACCTTTTGTATTATAATAAATAACAATGATATTTTATGTTTATTTAGTTAAATAATTATTGATTGATGCATTACGGCATGATACTTTATTATAAGGAATGTAAAATAGTCAGACAACCCGTGTTGAAACCTAAAAAGAATCTAGAGAAGACTCTATAGACTGTAATAAGATGCAGGTTGCAATACTAACCTAGTACAACCTAACCGAGGAAGGTAATTGATGTTTGAAGCTTTACTACCTGGCACTTGCACAACAACTTTACAAAATTCGTGAACTGCATTAAAAATGCATTTCACAAATCACGTGGAAGACAATCAGGGAAATACAAAAGTAATGGATTTCCAATAAGCTGTAAGTAAACATCATGTACTGAAACTCTCTTGGACAAAACAACAGCTGAGGCACAGCTTCAAGAATTCTTATAAAATAACAGATAAAATCATACATCTGTTTTAATTTTTCAAAAGGTTGAAAGACAGCAAACATGAATTGAAAACTGATAGCAATACCTTGGATAGTCATTTTCATTGGTTCATAAGTAAATTCGAGGTTATTATTCTGCTGAGTATTACAAGCCTAGCTAACAAACCGAGGTCAGGATTAAACCCTGTACCTTGTATGTGTGAAGTAAAGACCTTTACTATTGCGCCTGCCACATCCATATGCCAACTCTTCCTCGAGGGTATGTAATATATTATTTTTTTTTAGATTAAGTTGCCTCAAAAAAAAAAATGCAAAAAACATTTTTTTTTTATCTTTGGAAATGGATTAGAAAATGCTTAACCAGATAAACAAAAAAGAAAGCACGAAGATGTAATCCAAGCTAGGACTGATTTATTTAGTGCTTTCATCAACAAGTTACTTATGACTTCATCAGAATCAGTCATTCTGAAGAAGTCATTTGTAACTTGTTGACGAAAGTGCTAAATAAATGGATTAGAAAACTAAATGCACCACAAAACAGATTAACTGTTCATATGCAGCTGCTCTACGATTATTATGCTGCATATACAAAGTAAATTAATTCTGCATAATTACTTTCTTTAGACATTTACACGGATAACCACTCTGTAATGCTTAAAACAATTACATAAAAAAGGTTTAATTCTAAAATCTTATTTAACTGAACCCACAAGTTAGAATTAAACTACACTGCAAAACTACCTTTGTCCTGGTAGAATTTCCCGGTAAACAAATGTAAATAAATACAGAAATACCTACACAGAATTATGAGCCAGCAGCAAACAGGGAAAATATGCAGATATGCAACAAAAATAGCAAGTGGTCTCCAAAATTACCAAAGACGAGAATAAAGCATCAAACAGAAATCACAGCATACAGAAATCATGAGTTCATGAGCAAAAGAACTGTGGTGATTGATTTAAAACAATGCAGTGCAGCTATTGTATATCTTACTGTCACTTTGAATGCATTAATCTGCAAGCTGGGGGTAGTTATCAATTTCCCTAGTGACATGGAGATTCTACAAGAGGGTGTCACCCAAACAAATGAATGGTGCCAGCAACATGGCCTCAAGCTGAATAGAAAAAAATGCATCATCATCCCCTTTGGGGAGAGTGACGTCTACACAAATTATCACATTAATAACAATGTCCTAGACACGCAGTCAGCCACGAGGGATTTGGCACTCAGATTGATAACGCAGGCACAGAGGTGATCCCCGGGGTGAATTTCCTATTTCCCATCCAATCATCAATATTTTTCTTGAGGAGTGCTAATGAGGAGCTTTGTTTGATCAATAGATAGTTTCAGAGTATGGGAAGTCTCTGGGACAGGAATCTAACCCTCCAGTATGTTCTGTTTATTGTGATGATGTTTATTGTGGTGACAAGGTTTAGGTCCCTAGAATATGTAACTCAGACAGATTGGGATTTCTTTAAGTGGAGCATGTCCAACAGCTCTGGGTTTGACACAGCTTTGTATGTTAGGCAGAGATCGCCTCTGAGTAGGCAATATGTGACAGAGTAAAGCTGGAGTTTGAGACTGTCTGTGTAGGGCAGCTGTTTGAGGTCAGTAATCCTCTTTGTGAGGTATTTCTGCGGCCTTTCCAGTTGTTGTAGATGTCCTGTGAGATACATACCACAAGGGGGATTGTACTCTATAATGGGTCTAATGAGTGACTAGTAGAAGGGAATAATGACCTTTTTTTTCCTGGATGTGAAACCTTTTATGATGAGGTGTGCCACATACGATTTCCTGACTACTGTGGCAATGTGATTATAAAAGGAGAGACTACTTGCCCACCTGTGTCCCAAGATATCATCACACTTTTGGTGTTATGTAGACTATCACCCATGTGGTAGCTCATGGGTACAGAGTTTTTATCAAAGGGGATGACAGTGCACTTTTTGGCATTGAGCTTGAGGCCATGGCTTTGACACCAGGCATCTGTCTCAGTGAGGCTCTTTTGTAGGATGTCCACTTCGTTAGGAGTTTCAATTATGGCTCCTAGCTTCCAGTCATCTGCAAACGTCATTAGCCAAAGACCTTCTGTGTTAAGCCTGTACTTCAGAGAAGTAAATACTAAACAGGAAAGGACCCAGGACTGAACCATGGGATACTCCACTTGTCACTGGTCTGATGTCAGATTTGGAGTCTGCTTCTTTCACAGTGTGGGTTCTATCAGTGAGCCAGTTGGCAACCCATCTTGTGACAAAGGGATTTATACCTACTTTAGTGAGTTTATCTAGAATTCCACAGTTGGGGATGGTGTCCAAAGCCTTGGTGCGATAATTGGCTTAGCTACTGGTGTAATTCCAAGGGGAGCCAGTATTTGTCAGCCTCTGATGACATGATCCACAGACCATGCTGCTTTGCCAGAGATGGTTTGCACCTGTAGCCACCAGGTTTTTGAATAAAGGCCAAGGCATTAGCCAACCCATAGTACCCTTTTAGGCAGTCCCAAACCGACAAACCTATCAATGTAACAAATTCTTCTAATACCAACCTGAAGGTACTTCTGCTCAATGCTAGGAGTCGTAACAAGAAACTGCACTCAATGGAAGCTCTCCTCACCCCGTAGAATGCTGACATCTCTGCAGTTACAGACACGTGGTTCAAGACTGCAGAAAGCACCATGGCAGTGCAAGGCTATAATGTCAATCTCACATTCAGACTATTCTCTGAAAAGAGGTCCACAACAATGAAAGCCACATACCTTAAGTTACTAGAAACACTTACCATTCAGCCCAACACACTACTCATGAGTGATTTTAACTACCTGTTCCATAAGTTGGGAAACATACATGACCACTAACATGCAGTCTCAGAGATTCCTGGACTTTGTCAATGCAAATGCTCTGGAACAGCTAGTCAGTACTCTCTCTAGAGGCTCAAACATCCTTAACATAGTACTCACACACATGGGGGGGTGCTGCACCCCCCCCCATGTACTGCCTTCATCAGATCATATATCAGTCTCATTTAAAATAAATGCAATGGAAGAACTCTCTAACCCTAAAGAACTTTATTTTCATCTTTAATTTTAACACTCTCGCACCCCTGAACGATCAAAGACTATGCAGAAATACAAGTGAATACCCTGCACAGAAATGGCAGTATCTCATTGAACTAAACCATTGTTTAGCCAGAACAAGTCACCCTGGTGGACAGAATGGCATAAACAGATTATACAACAAAAGGAATGAAAAAAATCCTGTCTAAAAGCAAGAGGGAGGATGAACACAGAAAAATCCCCTCATTAGGGGTAGTCAAGTTCTCAAGACTTCCCGAGCAAGTCAACCTTTTTAGTCATAATGCTACAGACATGGCATCAATGGGCCCTGACGGAATACCAGGGTGCCTATTAAATAGCATGAATCATGACCTAGAGAAGCCACTTGGATCTCTATTTAAACCACAGTCTCCAAACACGCTTTGTCCCAGTATAGTGAAGGACAACAACAGTCATCCCTCTGCACAAGAGAAGGACCAATGAACCTCCGAAACTACAGTCCCATAAGTCTGACTAGCTTCACATGAAAGGCTATGGAAAACATAACCTTGGACCTGATTAACAACAACACAGGAAATCTCCAAACTCTAGTCCCAACCCAGTTAGGCTTCTTCAAAAGCAGGTACTGCTCTTTTAAAAGGTTGCTAAGTCCATGGATGAGGGTAAGACAATGCAGATTGTTTACGGTGGCCTGGCCAAGGCATTTGACACAATGCCCTACTAGGTATTATAGCTAAACTCAGACAATTGGACATAAACCTCAATGTCACCAGATGGATAGCAAAATGAATCAGATAGGACAAATATCATTACAGTGGGAGAATCCACAGCCAATAAGAGAGGAGTCACAAGTGGAGTACCGCAGGGCTCAGTGCTGGGCCCCCCTACTATTTGGGATACATTTCTCAATATCATGTCAAATGTAGAGGGCCTTTGGCTGACCATGTCTGCGGAACTAGAAGGTAATCACTGAGTCTTTATGATGTTGATATCCTACAGGAAGAAATGACAGACTAACGATTGGTGTCAGAGCCATGTCCTCAAATGCAAAGAAATGCATAATACCACCCTTTGGGAAATTAAATACCCCTGCAAATCTGCACCTTCCACAGTCACCAAAGACTACGACTTTCTCCTCATACCTTCTGATGGCATCCTGTAAACAATGTTTATGCAGGAACAGATTCTCCACATAGTATTTCAGAAATGGACAGTTCTGCCAAGTATTGCATACAGCAGTGCCTGAAATATGAAAGCCTAGATTCTGCGGCACATACGTACTGGTACTCGCACCATCAAGAGAGAAAGACTAACAAAGAAACAGCAAGTAATGTAATACAACTGCATTAAACTTCATCACAGAAAATAGGCAAACTATGTAATACAGAAATAAAAGCTACCCCAAATAACTCTCCAGCACACTGCAGACCACACCCCTACATTGCCACACGAGATAAATGGCTCAACATTCTTTTCCAAATTAATCCCTGGTAACTATGTATTTCTTCCAGTTAGCACTATCCACCAGAAAAAAAAAAACAACATGCTTTCTACCTTGATCATATAGCCCTTAAAGGGTACTTCACTTTCCTTAGGGCGACGAGCCCATAATATGAGAAACCCTGCCGAAAAAAAATGAGCATTCGGGTCGTTTTAGGGTGGATGTTTATGCCAAACACCTCAAATGTTAATTTTCCAAAGTATAACACAATGGGAGTCCAGGACGTAGCTGAAAAGGGGTCAACAGGCCAATACACTTACCTAGTGAACAAACAGAAACTAAATACAAATAAAATAACTAAAGGAAAATAAATTAACCAGCATTTAGACTGCAAATTAACAAAAAGTCCAGACAGCTTATATTTAACTATACCGTATAATCAGAATGCAAATGCTGTAATGCATGATGTAAACTGCAGTAGGATTACCAAAGACACATATACCTAGCATTTCTGCTCAGTACGTACATTTGTACTCTTAACGTAACAACTGCACACTGTACTGCTATTGTTCCCATTTCCCCTAACCAAACATATAGCAAATAGCATAATCGCCGCAAATAAATACATTCATCAGTCGCTCTTTCTATGTATCACAATTCGTAGGGACTCCCCTCCTATATGACTGCAACAGTATCCTACAATAAAGAACGTGTCCCAAATCTAATTCACCTTATTACTCTAACATATTACACCATATATATATATATATATATATATATATATATATATATATATATAAAACAACTAAAAATATAATACCACGTCAGTAGTTCAGTAGTTTAGTAGAGAGGTTAACTCCGAACATACCTATAAGTTTTAGCAGCAAATCAAGAACCAAAACGCCAACAGCACATCAGTTAATAACTTTGCAAAACCCACAGCACAATAATTAGTCAAGTATCTTGATTATTGCACATTCAACAAATCTTGGGAATACTCACAAGGTAAGAGAAGGCAGGACGATCCAGACGTTCTCCTAGATTTATTGTAATACAAAATGGCAGCTCTTATCTGTAAAGCCCATAGCCACAGAATGATCCGATGCAGAAACAAAGACGTGCAGGAACAGATTAATAAGAAAGAAGTTCCTGCCTGCTTTTTAGGCTCGTTTTATGCACTTAGATGGGAGCGATTACATGTAAATAATGGGAAACTCATGAATATTTAGCGAGTGGGTGTGTACCGGGCGAAAACATAGAAGAGTGGGCGTATGGAAGAAAATTAAACAGAAAAGTACTTGCTTTTTGATGGGCGAATTGTCATGGAAAACAACAGGCATGAGAGCAACTTCCACTTTAAAATGGATTGCAGTACCGGTAAGATGAAAAACAGTAGAAAAAATATATATACGGATACCAAATGACATTTTACCGCAACTGGATGATTAGTAAGGGGGAGAAATAATGTTAAAGTACAGAATTCATAGGCAGTTTGCCGTAGCTGTCCTTTAACTGAGTAAATTATTTGAAACTTCAGCAAGGAGTCCTTATTCCTTCTACAGGGAGGGTATCAGAGAGAGAGAGAGAGTGTGTCCTAGATCTGCTAGCTAAAAGGATTTTATCTGGAATAATCCTTTGTACTGTATTTCTTTCCAAACTGGGGGAGGCCTTAACTGATATGTCTGTCTCTGACAAGACTTCAGCTCTTTCTTTGCTCAGTTCTGCTTCTCAGGTAGCTAGATATGCAGGCAAGTGTAGCTAGGATGATGCTGGGGCTTCAAGGCCTGTGGCAGGGTCAGTCATGTAGAGGTATTTCTGGATTGTGCTTTAATCTCTTATAAAGAATATCAAGGCTAAGTTGTCAGATTCTCCTCTGGATACTCAAAATTTGGTTCTGCAGCTGCAGACCTCTAAGGTGTTACAGGACAAGGGTAAGGTTATGCAAGACCTTAAGCAGATTTTCTTTTCCCTTGTTCCTAAATCCCAGAGGAATTATCCTTCCAAAGAAGGTACTTTTGTGCAAATACATATAAAGGCAGCCCTTTACGGGGAAAAAAGGCCTGTCCAGAGAAACCCAGTCATGACTCTAAAGGTAAGAAGCCTTCCTTTCTTAATAAACCTGCTTCCATTTGACTACCTCCTTCTTCATCCCATCTAGAGTTCTCTCTCTCTCTCTCTCTCTCTCAAAGACTGCCTCTGTCCTTTCCCATTGGTAGAGAATTACAATAGACAAGTGGATTCTGTCTGTAGTTCATGGGGGCTTCATAATGGTGATGAAGTCCCTTTCTTCCTTTTCAGGTATTCCTCAGCTGCCTCATTCCCACTTGCCTCAATTTCCAACAATGTGTTTTCATTCAATGTGGTCCATCTCTGGCAACCTTATAGCCAATTTCTCATTGGCATAAGGGCAAGGGTTTCTATTCCAGGATGTTTCTAATTCCCAGGAATGAGGGTCCTTGGAGATCTATCTTAGATCTTAACTTTCTCAACACTTTTCTGAAAATTTCCACATTCAGAATGTTAACACTCTAGCACTGCTTCTTCCTCAAGCTTTTCTGGTTTCTCTAGAAGGATGCTTATCTCCATATTCCTATTCATCCTATTTTCAGGAATGTTTTTACAGTTCTGTGTACCTTCCTGACATTATCAGTTCCATAGTATCTATTTTTTCTATGGCCCTAAGGGAATTTACCAAATGTCTAGCCCCTGTCAACCTAGATGACTGGATGGATGACTGCATATTCAGTCCTGTAATGGTGCCCATGTCCCTTCTGGCCAGAGGAAGTCTATGGTAACTGCCATAGACCCTTACCTCTGTGAACTTCACTCACCTGACCACTGACAACTGAGGCAACTCGGGATAAATATGGCTAGGTTTTTTTAGGGCTCTACAGCTATTAGCCTAGTAACTTCCTATGAACCCATGAACCTGTCATAACCTTTTGTAGACTTAGTGACATCCAGATTTTTCCTTATCTGGATGATATTCTCATTCAAATTCCATCTCAACAGAATTTCCTGCGGGACTTGGAGTTCCCAATGCTCCTCCTTTGAATTGTAGGCTTCACTTTAAAACTTAAAGTCAGTTCTGACACCTTCTGAAGATCAAGGAAAGGAAGGCTTTGATCTTGACTCTAAGTCCTGCATTACTTTTTTTGTCACCAGAAACACTCAGGATCTTTACAGATAGCACCACTGTTATGTGGTACATAACAAAGCAAGGGAATACCACCTTTGCAGACTAGCCCTCATAGCATGTTACTTTACGATTCACCACCAGGTGGTTCTTCGGGCAGATTATAATCCCCTCAGAAAAGAATGTGGTGGTAGGCACTTTGAACAGTTCCAGGACAGATCGTCACAAGCGTGTGTTACGCAGAGGGGATTTCCTGGACATTATTCATTGATGGGGGAACCCTTCAGGTTGATCTATTTGCCTCCCCTCAGAATAGACAACTCTGCAAGTTCTGTTCCAGAATGCCAAGTCCTCTGGCTTGGAAACTTAATGTCTTGTCATTTTGTTGGAGAAGGGTGCTCCCGCATGCATTTCCCCCTCTTCCTCTTTTGCCAAAGGTCCTTCAAAAATGTGTTGGACAGAACCAAAATCGTACTGGTAACTCCCTTTTTTGGCCCAGACAGCAATGGTTTCCCCTTCTTTTTCACCTGGCCAGTGGCAATCATCACAAGTAAGCTTACAAGATGGGACTTCTCATTCATGAGTTTACTCATTTATCCTCATCTTCTCACCTTTTAGTTGATTTTCTGAATGAAAGGGTTTTGGTTCCTCTCCAGAACCAGTTTTCTGAGGACGAACTTTGGGTTTCACAGGAGGCAAGTCTCTCCATAGTAAGGTATACTGCAGTAGTGATAAGTAGGAAATCTACTGTTATGGTAAATTTTTACACAACTGTACTTTCTAGAGGCAGATACCTAGTCTTTGATCTGTACATACTTTAAACACTATGGACTGGGCTTTGCTTTTAGAGCACGAGCTGGGTTTGTTAGTGACAGTCTGTAAGAGTTGTTGCAGTCCAACCCAACCCAACCAATTCTTCTAACTCCTACTCTTTGTGAGCTGTGGGAATTTTTCCAGTAGGAAGTACTACTGCAGCAGTGACTTATACGAAGAAGATGGTACAGTTGTGCAAGAAGGTCACTGTTGCAGTACTGTTTCCTTCCAACCATCCTGCTTAGACATCCAATATCTGGGGTGAGTTACCCTATATCTGTGCAACTATCCCTTTCCCTCCTACCCTATCAAGGCCCTCAGCCTGCTTAAATCTATATAGATTTGGGGAACCCTTTTTGTCTTAAGTCCCTTGCCTAGAAATTATCAGGGAATATTCCTCCTAAGGATCTACAGAAGTAGGAAGTAGAACAAATAGTGTGGATATCCTTCTGGTGTCCTGGATAAGAAAGCTGTGAAATAACAGATTGATGGCTGCTTTATACAGGGTATATATAAGGATCGGATGTCTACCCTTCAGGGGGAAGCTTTAGAAGTCAGGATGGATGTTGGACTTTCTGCAGCTGAAGTAAGCAAGTATTACTTCAACAGTGATATACTAAAACAAGTGCTATTTATATAAAAACAAGCAGAAATTGATAATGGGTTCCAAACAAGAAGTTAGTACTTAAAAACTTTATAAATAAATAAAGTTTTATGTATGTATTTATTTGTTATCAAGGACCTATGCAAATAACCTTTCCAGTCAGTTCACTAAATACATTTTTAAACTGCCCATTAGAGTATTAAAATGTCATAACAGTTTAAGAAAAGCATCTCATAACAGTGGGAAAAAGACAGATATGAATTACAAAACTAAAATTCTGTTGCAGCCAAGCTATACAGACCAGTACTTTTAAAACTTCTGTTACACTATAAAAAATTCACAGAAGGAAAGTTATGTATGATCCATAATGCTGGTATAAATGTGGGTAGCTGGGCGCTTTGATACTTTGTTGATGGGAATGCCGCTACACCTAAACATGTTGGAATGAAATATAAAATATGTTATTGTAATGTTTGAAGCACAATATATTTTTGGCAGAACACTGAGCAAAGTATTGCATAGGGCAAAGAAAATGTTCCTTTCTGAAAGTAATAGAAACATGTCCACCAATAAGGACATAACCATTAACACTGCAGGTCTTACCACCAAAAGATTAATATTACCTGATTGAAATCAGCCAAAAGACATTGCTCCAGTTAAAGATTGGTGGAAAGGGAGAGGTAAAAGGAGGATGTGTCAAACTCAAACACTTACAACTGTTAATAGTATTAAGCAACACAACTCTTATTTGCATGTGGGGGGGGCTTGTATATACACATCTTTTCTTATTATCTCAAACTTTAACAGTCAGTATGTATTTTTTGTATAACCAAAACATTTTTTCATGTGAAAAGGATGCTTTTGATGATGTTCTCTGGATGAACTGTTAGCATTATCATGAAATGAGCTTGTCATTAATTTCTGGCATTCATCTACTTTAAGACAAATAAACCCAAATCATTTGTTGCATTTGCTGTAACTTGCTCTGTTTATTTCATTTAACTTCTGCCTGTCATTTATCCCTATAACCAAAAAGATGTCCATGGTTTGCTCTGCTGTAACATAAAGTTATAAAGTTTTATATACAAGAGTATTCCATTTAGCATGGCAGCTAGGGAACTCAAGTTCACATCTACATATTTCAGAAGCATTATCAGACATCTTGAAAGCAAGTGTACTTTTCTATGTACCCAGACATGTTTTTGCCCTTTTTTAAGTGTGTAGGTATATAAACATCTTTGTATGAATATAAATAACATTTATGATATTTAACTAATTGTCTTCAGTGAAGTGCTGGAATGTTGCAATCTAACGTCTAGTGGTTTCATTTGAAGCCTTTTGACAAAATAAGTTATATTTTTTTAATTATAAGTTCCAGCACATGAGAACCGGAGAATAAAGTGGGGTATCAGGTGGGCTAAGTGGCTAAATTCACGAAATTATTTACAAGAGCAACCTGTATTTTTTACAAGCACTCAAAAGCACCGTATTTATTCACATGCAAGGTAAAATACAGGTATCAATGAAATAATGGGCAACAGTGAGTCGGCACCGGTGAAAAGCAGTTCCTTGAAAGAAGTAAAGGTGTTCCAGCATTTTAGAAATAAGTGTCCCTGCCTACCGGAAAGATCCAGCAACAGTAAGTGAGCCCTGTCCTCTTTACTGTGTTATTTCGCCTTAACCACAACTCTGTAAGTGTAAATACAGGACACAGAAAAGAAATGTTTTTTTGAAAAGTGATACACGTGCATAGCGGTAATGGTGCACACTGCGCTTCTTTGTTACAAGCAAGCTAGGTGCCATTTTAAAACTGGTTGGGGATTGGTCGGTTGCTGGTTAGTCGCAGAGCAAAGAGCTGTACTTTTGGGCACACTGGTAGGCCAGATAACAATTACCAATAGTGATCACAAAAGCATGGGTGCTAACTTATCGACCTTTTGAACCAGGGAATTGAGAGGCTGCTGCAGCCGCCAGCAAGTCAATCAATCGCAGACATCTCTCTCTTCTCTGACACACACAGGTAGCCTACCAACCAACCAACAAACTTACTCTTCTGCCTTCACACATGCAGCATTCACTCATACACAGACAGCAGCAATTACTTTACTTAGGTGCATTTTTGTTTTACACTCATTATACAGCGAAATTGCTGTGTAAAGAGTGTAAAACAGTGGCTGAATGGGTATCTCTATTACTGGTCTCGAACTGGCTTTGCATGCTCACACTATCACACATGCAAACAGTCTCTTCAGCATTCGATCGCGGCGTACACACACACACACACAAAAGCACTAACTTTTCTGCAGCTTCACACATGCATACTGCTTTCAGGCACACATTCACTCACACAGAAACAACCATACACATACATACAGACACTGCAGCATGGTGGATGAAAACAAAACCGCGGATGTAGGATTAGTAATGGAAGAGCAGGACAATCAAAACATTACTATTTTCCGGCAGAAACTGGGGGTAAAATGTTATATGCCTGATGAATAACTAAACAAACTTACTGAAGAATAGTAGCTATTCGTGTTCTGTTTAGGGATGTTGCCTGCAGCTTCGCAAAAGGAATTACTTGTTCTAATGCAGTTTTTCCTCCGGAAGGAAACAGTGGACGTAAAACAGTTACACAAGTTATGCAGCACTTTAACCCTGATAATGGGCTGGCCTAGTAAATGGCTATGTCACAGTGTGGGAGGGTCTGCAGTAGAGGAAACTACTGATTGGTCTGTGTCGAAGGTACGTCACAACGGTGCAGACAATTTGCAAGTGAAAGGATGCGATACTAAAAAAACGGGGGATGGGCTTTCCTGCCCTATGCTATGGAAAGGTAGAAATGTAGAACTAAGAAAATGTGTTTGTGCATTGTCGTAACTGTAGATGGCTGGGATGAGTTTACAGGGATAGAACACGACTCATGGTTGAGCTAAAGTGTATTTAAGCCTGGAGTTTTCCTTTAATGGAACTCAGCATATTGGGGAGCGGTGTTACCCTGTGGAAATATTCCATGACTGCAGGACACTCAGCTGCTGTCAATGGGAACTATATGTTTTCCCCAGCATGGTCAGATGTGGTGGTCAGGAATTTATCCTGGATATGGAAAGTATTCTTCTGGAAAACAGGTATGGAGTCTCCTTTATGCTTCTTAATGGTTCCAGATGCCAGCATCTCAACACACAGTTATACCTTAATTTCTTACAAAAATGTGGTGCTCCCACAGGCTGTATTGTCAAAACACCCACGAATTACCACATAGGTGGCAGCCCCCTTAACACTGAAGAGGTAATAAGAGATCTGGGGACCCAGGTAGATAGTAATCTCTCCTTCGACAATCATATTACCAAAGTAGTTAGAAAATCCATAAAGAGGTTATAGTGCCCCTCTACTTGTCATTCATTAGACCCATCATAGAGTACAAAGCCCATTTGGGGTGTACCTCACAAGACACTTCCAACAGCTGGAAAGACCACAAAAGTACCTCACCAAGAGGATTTCTGCCTTCAAACATATGTCCTATGCAGCCCAACTGAAAAAACTCCAGCTGTACTCAGTGGCATATCGCTTACTCAGAGGTGATCTCTGTCTGACTTACAAAGCCATGTCCAACTCAGAATTGATGGACATGCTCCACCTAAAGAAATCCAAGTCACTGCAAGCCACGCACTCTAGTGAGCTAAACCTCACCACAATAATAAATAGAACATGCTGGAGGGATAGATTCCTGTCACAGAGATTCCCCATGCTTTGGAACAAAATTCCAAATTACATCAGGCAGAGCCCCTCACTAACGTTCTTCAAGAGAAACCTTGACAAGTGGATAGGTAACAGAAAATGCACCCCTGGGATCACTTCATTGGCTGTTCTTGACAGAGAATCAGTTAATTAATCAATGGGGCGGCGAAAACCGACACACTCTGGCTAGGCTTATAAATGCCCTCAGGCAGATAGCCTAGTACCTACCTATGAACCTATATGTGGAGCATGTATACTTATCCGTACCTCTTGATCAGAAAGGTAGCTAAGGAACACACCCTTGCATGATGCTGAGGTCTTCATCAGCTTAGTACACACTCTTCTATAGGATGTTAGATCTCATCTTGGCTGCAATTTTTATTAGCTACAAATGTAAACATTTTCCTTCTTTTTTAATTGCACTGGCATTCCCAGCCACATTCTCCTTCTGTATTTTATTTGCATCATTAGCTATTAATGAAGTTTCAGCCCTGCACTTAAAGTGCAGCCAGATAGATTTGTATTCATATTTTTGATTTGCATTCTGCATTCACAGCTATATATTGGATATTTTAAAATAGTATTGATAATATTGATTATCTTGTCTTTTCTTATTGGCCAGCTAGTTGCTTGCATACTCTTATTTAACTCCTGCTCCGCTTGTTTTGTTTGATGAAGTTCTTCACACTAATAAAGAACGAGAGCTTTATACCTGCTCCTCAAATATGGCACTTCATGTTTTTAATTTTTTATTCTTCTAGTTCGAAGTGTTTAAGTCGGTCGTATATATTTATTTACTTACTTATTTTGATTTTTATTTTTTATTCTTCTATAGTTCGAAGTGTTTAAGTCGGTCGTATATATTGATTTACTTACTTATTTTGAATCAAAATTGGTCAGTCTGACTTAACAAATGCTGTAGTATCTTGTCCTATCCACACACTGGTTTTGGATCTGGTCCGTAAAGTGTATATGTTGCTGTACAGTCTGCTGAAATGCAGGGTGAATAAAGACTGTTGTAATTCAACTACCACGAACAGAGACTGGATGCGAATATAAAAGAGTTTATGTGCAGTATGAGACTATCATTAAAAAAAATCTTCTGTCGTGACAAGAGTTGGGGGGGGGCTGATATAATGGTTGAGGTGTTTACCTCACAGACATAAGGTACAGGGTTTGATTCTCATCTTTGGAAGAGAAATTGGCTAGGTTTAACATGGCCCACAAGAGCAGCTCGCCTAGAACTTGTATATAAACTTAACCTCCTGTCCTTCTCACTAGCACGCTTATGGAACTCCCTACCCCCCTCCATTCGTACAACCACTAACCTCCCATACTTTAAAAACCTACTTCATTCCCATCTAACGTCAACATGGCAATGCTCCTGCTCCCATCCCCCATAACCTACTCTCCACTCTTCTTCTCTTCCCCTTCTTACAAATCCCAGATAGTGATTTCAAGCTTGCTTGTAGTATATAATTCCTTACTTATACCTAGCAATCTCTTAGTCTACTGCATCTAACTACCTAGCCCTATAATTCCTTACTTATACCTAGCAATCTCTTAGCCTACTGCATCTAACTACCTATCCCAATAAAAAAAAAAAAATGTTCTACTTTAAATACTATTGCATTTATTACTTTTGATTAAAATATATCTGACCTGTTTATAACCTGAAATTGTATAATGTTACTCTCTGTAATCTTCATGTAATCTATGTGTGGAACTTAATCTTTGTATAATCTGTATGTGGAGCTTTTCTCCCCAGGACTCCATTGAAAACGGGTTCCTTGGGCCCAATGGACTATCCTGGTTAAACAACTGCAAATAATAAATAAATAAATAAATCCCTGTCTATGCCCAGGCTTGAGTTTGTGATGGAGCTGACAAAGGAAGATGGGAGTTAGCAGCTAATGCTGGCTTGCTCATCCTGGGGTGAAGGAGACAGTTTTGACATGCCATTTTAATGGTACCCTTAGGTGTTACATCAGTGGAGCAGAAACCTTTGAGGAAGCACTGCCACAGGGCATCCAATGTAGTTAGTGAGCATGTCTCTGCCTACTCCACATAATAGGCAGCACTCAGCGGGTCCCAGACAGCTGTCACAAGGGGGGGGGGGTGCCAGTCCACAGGATCTACAAGCCGGTCCTCTTCCCTACCACCTGACTCTCACTGTCAAGGAACAAAGCTGATTGGGCTACTGGGGCAGGAATAAATGGGCCATAGCCTAGAACTGCCCAGATGTAACCCAAAGAAACAAATAAGGAGACTGGATGCAGGGAGGGGAGCCATTCCCGCGGTCCTGTGGAGGAAATAATGTTTCTGCTAAGATTGGACATAATTTGTTTTTACTTAAAATACACAGAACTAACTAGTAACATGAATTGTTTCTTGTTATTTAAAAGAAAAGCATAAAAAATTGTCGAACTACTGCAGCTCAACTCAGCTTGCTGTTTAATTTTGCTGAACTAGTCTTTCACTGTTCCTAAAGCCAAGGAGCACCCTTGTGCCAAGTGCTTTGCAGCTCCACTCAGTCTGATGTTTAATTTAGCTTGGCTGTCTAGTGTAGTTTTGGCTCTATCCTAAGTATATCACCCAATATTCCTTTAAATTAAATATCAGCCAGTGCTTATAGACAGCTTATCAAGTTTCTGCACATCCCTTTTTAAACCTACCCCTCTTTTACAAACAATTGTGTCCACATTTGTACCATCAAAAATCAGGTCTACTTCAGTAGACTGACCGCTCACTTACCTGACACCCATTTGCCTGAGACAAGACTGACACCTTCAGAAAACCGACATCCGGAAGACCAACATTTCACGCGAGATAAGTAACCACTTGGCCATCCTGATTAAATTAACTAAAGTAAGCAAAACTAAACCCACTGATGCAGGGAGCTTTGCCCCCCCATACCCCCCTAACTAAATATACCAACTCTGAGAACGCACAACCATGGGGGTAAGGGGCAAAGTTCAACAGGATGGCCAAGCAGTTACTTACCTCGCTTGAAACATCGGTCATCCGGATGTCTGTCTTCTAAAGGTGTCGGTCTTGTCATCTTGGGCAACTGGGTGTCAGGTAAGGGAGCAGTAAGTTTACTGAAGTAGACACCAAAAATCATATTTGGCAAAACACATTAAATAACAGTTATAAATGCATTAAGCAATACTGCTGCCCAAAACCAACTGCTGCATAATACCTAATTTTGTACCTTTTCTGTTAGACAATTCCCTCTCAACCACTGTCATGTAAAACCTTGCAGACAGTCATTACTTAGTTTATGCCATTATTTCCCAAACCTCATACATTTTAATTTATTAAACAAGCCCTTGCATGACACAGAATCAACATTTTAATAAAATCTACAAAAATAAAAACTACACACATGGTTAAGTTCTTATTCAAAGTCTTAGTTACACACTCACAAAGTATATTCAAGTTATTCTGATAAGACCTGCCTGTAGATAACGTTTTGAGCGACACTTAGACAAGCTCTGACTGAACGATCTGTTTGTTTCAAACTGAAAGTCATTCACCTAGCTCACCTGCTGCTCTCCCTTTCACAAGGTATGTTGTGTTTTATGTATGCAACGTGAAAACTCCATGACATGATTACTTAACACCTTGTATGAAGTAGGCTTTCTTACAGGTACTGGCAGCATTACTATCTCTTCATTGCTTGCTGGTCAGGCAGTTTTGGCTGCTCCAGTAGGTGTAGACAATACTGTGCTATATTGCAGATTTGGGGAAAAAATCTATAATCCTCACAACTGTAAGCACCATACTTTTTACTTGGCAAATGCCAAGTAAGCGACATGAGGAAACTTTGGTATTGTGTTATAATTACATTATATTACAACAGTGTTCACAACAGCAGTTATGTTTTCCTCTGGATTTTATTTTACCAAAATAACACATAAAATCTAAACAAAATCCATTTCAGGAAGGAACAGGCTAATAATTATGGCAAACTAAACAAGTGGAAACCTTGCATCCACAGGCTGCCATCTACCACTGAACTATTCAACTTGTTATATTTTTGGCATGTTTTACTCTTTTTATAGACACTTAAAAGGTGGCAGACCTGTGGGCAATTATCTTAATCAGAGATGCACAGGATGACTGTGGATGTCAACAGAATCAAACTACTGCAAATACGCTACAGAACGTTTTCAGTTCATTACTTTAATCCACTGTAACTGCTGACAGCCAGCTATATCAGCAAGAATAGTTCCAGCCCAAAATGCTCAAAAATAGAAAATGTTTTTAAATTTTGTTGCTATTCACTAATAAGTTCAGTTGAATGAGTGCTGTATTAACATAAGTCCAGACTGTTTGATGTAGTTTATTGGTTGCAGACAAACTATTTGCCAGAACATAATTTGGTTACTTCCATTTTTTTATCTTTACTCTTATATTGCATTTTGTTTTGTTTTAGTTTTTTGTTCCTTTTGGACTTTTAAGAGGTCTTAGCTGGGGTCACTTACAAAATAATTATTTTGCAGTCAGTGAATAAATTCCAGCTAATTAGTGGGAGGAGGTGAGAAAAAGCATTCCTCATTTAACTGCAAGTATTTGGTGGCATCTTTAATTAGCTGTGTGACTTGCTGTTCTCTGCCTGACTATGGCTGATCTCTGTCTGCATTTGATTTTTCCCACCCACTTGCCCTACTCCTGTTGTGGTTTTAAACTTGGTGGCTTATGAGTTACCACCCCCCCCCCACTATAAATCTGATTTGGGACACTCCTCCCAGTCTCCCCCCCCACTATAAATCTGATTTGGGACACTCCTCCCAGTCTCCTCTCATCATCTCATAATACTGAATCAACCCCACCCAGTCTTTTAAACTTGAAATATCATCTGTTTCCTACTTTCCCACTGACTAAAAAAAATGCACTTTATTCATCTGTTTTTACTGTAGTTGTGCTTATTCCTCCTTTAGTTTTTTGCTGCACATTCTTAACATGTTCAGTTGAATTTAATCTGCTGCTTTTATTACTGCTTGCTAGTAGCCTAATTACAGTATGATTGTTATTCTAAGCCTGTTAATTCTGATTTAAGCACTTGGACTCCAAACTAGGCATCTTACATTAGGAAGGTTTGTGGTCTCACTCTTATAGCAGGAGAGGATAGCTTACACCCTTCTGAGCTGGGAATTGTTGGTTGAAGATTATTGTGTCTGTTTTTTCTAAAGTGTCATTGCTCTAGTTTAAGCACTTGGTCTTCAAACCAGTTTTTTTTTTTTACATTAAGAAGGTTTGTGGTCTACACTCTTATGGCAGGAGAGGATGATCTTATACCATTCTGAGCTTGGAATTGCTGGTAAGTCTTATTGTGCCTTTATTTGATTGTTCAGAGGGCCAACTTGTTTAAAATTTGAATTTCTGTGCCTGAGGCGTTTGGTGACGTTAGGCGACTGTGCTACTTGAGAAGAAGAATTTTGCTAGTTCTGCCAAACTATGCAAAAGCCAAGACATAAATTACCATAGCCACTGTTTCAACACTTATTTTTCATTTAAACATTTAACGGTTTCTGTGTTGAATATCTTCGCTTTTTGACCTTTTTACAGTCTTTAGTTAGAACTGTCTTGGGCCTGAATCATTTTTTGGCCTGGGATTGTGTAAAGGAAAGAAGAGTGTGCTGTTTTTGATTGGTCACAGGGCCTTGTTTGTGGTGGTGGGGTTAATCAGATTTGCACTGCTATTAAAGTTTCACAGTTGCACAATGCTTGGCTCATAACCTACCAGCTCAAGGTGTTTGGCAACCACACTCCTTGACAAAAAAGAGTGTTGCTGGTCGCTTTTAAACTCTATAAAAGCCAAGACTCACATTACCATATCCACTGTTCTGGCACATGTTTTTGTCACAGCTATAATAAAGTGCTTCTATGTTGAATATATGCACTTTGTTTGACCTTTTTAAAGTCTTTAATTAGAATTGTCTTGGTTCCACTTTTGTGTAAGAAGAGGGGATCTGAGTCATTTTCTCACCTGGGATTATGTAAAGAAAAAAAGTGTGCTGTTTTTGATCACCCACAGGCGGTTGTTTGTGCTTTTTTATTTATCAGATCTTCTTGATTACTTAAGTTTCACAATTGCACAATGCTTGGCTCAATCTACGAGCGCATTAACTTGCATTACGGTATCCACTGTTTCAGCACTTGTTTTTCACATTAATATTTTGTCACAGCTGCATTAATAGTTTCTGTGTTAAATATCTGCACCTTTTGACCTTTTTTACAGTCTATTTAGAACTGCTGCTCTCAGCCAGCACAGCTGGGCCTGGAAGTGATTTGTGTAGATCTCAATCTCTACAACAAAAATACAAAACTGCAAACTGATAAATTTTAACTTAACTATGAATTTTTACTGGAGCTTCCTGGTACCTCAGGCTTGCACCTTCAAGGGCTTGAAGGCACAAGCCGAGGTGCCAGAAAGCTCCAGTAAAAATTCACAGTTAAAATTTATCAGTTTGCGGTTTCATATTTTTGTTTTTTATTCTTTTTAATGTGTGTGTAGTTAGATGTCAATCTTTGTCAGTGTAAGTTTCCCTTAAAATACCCTTACTGTCTAGATATATATATATTTTTAACTACTGCAGTGGCTAGTTTGTGCATAGCTGAGCAGTGCTCAAGTTCCTTGTGTTTTTAACATATTTAATATTTAAATTCCCCTCACTCCTCCTAGTGGATCAGTACCTATGGATTTGCACTTCCCGATTCTCTCTGAGGCCAGTCTGGTTAAGATGGGTATTCTGAGGCATTGTAGCAATTGCATCTTATACACTGACAACTTGCTTATTCTTAATAAAAAACAGATAAAGTAAGAGAGGTGTAAATACACTTTAACACTGGAGGCAAAACTCTCTTATACAACCAAAACTGATCCTGTACAGGTTGGCAGTGACACTTGCGCCACACCTATTGCATAGGATAAAGCCCCTTCATATAAAAATACTTATGCTGAGGCACCTACGGGTAACCTTCCTAAAGCACTAAGACCTCCTACACAGCACAATCAAAAAAAAGTGGCCTCAGCCAAGGCAAACCCATGCACAGCCAAATTTCCTGGTCATTGGTGACTCTATAGTGAGGCACACTGATCCTCTCATGATTAGCTGCCCTTCTGGGGGTAGAATCCATCAAGTCACACAGGCGTTTAGGTTATTGAACCCCAGGTACCAGTATGACTCTGTCATAATCATTGTGGGTATTAATTACCTCAGACCTACCCCCTTGACTATATGATGCAAGACATGATCAAGCTTGCTGATTGTGTGTCTCAGGCAGGTGTGAGCCTAGCGCTGAGCAGCGTAATATATTCTCCAAGGATGATGTCACGTTATCAACAAAAAAAATAACTGATTTTAACAACTGGTTTACCTTCTGATGTCAGTCCAAGGGAGGTACAATATTTGACGGCTTGTGAAGACAAGGCTGACAGACCACACTGCTCTGCCAGGGATGGTCTGCACTTATTCCTGCTAGGCTTTCAAATATTGGCAAAGATCTTTTCCACCCTCATAGCACCTTTTTCAGCAATGCCAAACTGATAAACCTCCCAACTTAATATAGTCTACAAAGGAATATCTGAAGTTGGTACTGCTTAATGCTAGAGGTCTTAACAAGAACCTCCACTCCCTGCAAGCCTTCCTCTCCCTGGAGAGTGTGGACATCTGTGCAGTAATGGAGACATGGTTTAAAGTCGGTAACAGTACCCCAGCAGTGCAAGGTTATAATGCCTTTTACACCTTTAGACCAGCTACTGCACAAGAGGGAACTAAAGGTGGAGGAGCCTCAGTCTATATTAAAAATAACATCACATCCAGACTAGTTAAAGTTCATGACCCACTGAAATTCATACAACTGTAACTCACCAAAAACAGGGTTTTGTACCATTTCCTTGTAACCTATAGGTCCCCCGCCATATCCCAGGAAACCCATACTACCTATCTCTATGTGCTAGAGTCCCTCACCATTCAACCCAATATGATCTTCATGGGGATCTCAACTACCTCTCTATAGACTGGGAATCTTATACCACTTATGCACACTCTCAACAATTCCTAAACTTCATTAATAACAGGCAGCTAAGACAGTTAATAACCAAAAGGCTAAATGTGAAGAAAAAATAACTTCTTAGGCAAAGGACAACCACACAGCTTTGTACAGCTATGCCCAATAACCTGAGGGGAAATACACAACAATGCACAGAACTTACTGTAAATGGCATCACCCACAGTGAACGAGAGGCTATTGCCAACCTTTTGGAGGACAGAGCCAGCTCAAATTTCTCCTCCCTCCCCCGACAGTCCAAAGGAAATACTTCATCCCACAAACCTCCGACCATTACTATGGAAAAGGTCATCAATGCACTTTCCAATGCGAAATACACTGCATCAATGGACCCCAATAACATTTTATTTTTAATTATTTATTTTACATTTGTTGATCGAGATAGTCCATCTGGGTGTGAGCCCATTTTCAGTGGAGGCCCGGGGAGAAAAGCTCCAATAAAACAAGATCATTGACAGGTACAGTGTCGGTTTAATGAAGAGAAATATCTAGAGACAATAAAGAAAGTACAATATACAAAGGTGGAAGTTACTAAAATATAGTAAAGTCTCATATATATATATATATATATATATATATATTTTATTTTTTTTTTTTGAGGGCAGGGGTCCATCTTTAGTTGATCATTTGAGTATACTTTAATACATGTACATATGTATACCCTTACAAAAAAATATATCAAATTATACTCATTGTAGATACCTGATAGGTGGTGTTAACAAGTGGGAGTGTGGTATACATGGGGACTATAAAATTTAGGAGATGAAATTTGATGTGGGCTTATGTGGTATTAGCCTGGCTTGGTGCAGGAACAGAGTCAGCTGTTAGTGAGGTGGTCTTTGAGCAGAGTTTTGAATTGCTGTAGGTTGGTAGCATTTAGGATGTGTTAAGAGATTGAGTTTCAAAGTTTAGAAATGTGGTGGGAGTAGAGGGCGTCCCCAGCTTTGTTGTTGCTTTTGGATACTTGGAGGAGTGTTTTGTGCAAAGATCAGAGTTGCCGAGTGTTGGTATATGGTTGGAGTAATTGTTGTAGGGCTGGGGTTCTGTTTGCATCTCAAGATGCTTAGTAAATAGCATGAATTATGACCTCTCTGATTCACTTGAATCACTTTTTAACTGGAGCCTACAATCAGGTTTTGTGCCCAAGGAATGGAAGATGGCTACAGTCATTCCTCTGCACAAAGGAGGTCCCATTCGCTGATCTGGGTAACTACAAGCCCTTAAGTCTGACCAGCCTCATCTGAAAGGCCACGAGAAGAATCATCATGGACATGATAAACAAGGACAAAAGTACCCTGCAAATGCTGGACCCATTACAGTTCAATTTTGTTAAAGGAGGATCATGCCGATTAAATCTGGTAGACTTCTTTGAGAGGGTCACCAAATCAATGGATGACCTGGCTAAGGCTCTTGATGCAATACTCCACTCAAGCATTATAGACAGGTTCACTGAATTAGGTATAAGCCCTTTTATCACCTGCTTGACAGACAACTGTCTCACTAATAGGAGGTCAAAACAGGTGAGGCCACCTCCACCAAGAGGCTAGTCACTAGCAAAGTTCTCTAGGGATCGGTACTGGGCCTGTTCCTTTTTGGCATCTATTTCTCTGAAGTGGAAGTAAACAGTGAAGGTTTATGGCTGACTAAATTCACAGATGATTGCAAGCTGGAGCTGGTCACTGACTTCCCTTCAGACATTAGCATTCTTCAAGAAGGTCCATCTCTAACAAATGGTTTCAAAGCCATGGTCTTAAACATAATGCAATGCATAATTGTACCCTTTGGGATGTCATCCATACTGGCTATCTACCATATTGATAATACACCCCTAAAAGTCAACCCAGTGTTCAGTGATCTTGGTATGCACGTAGACAGTAGCCATACCTAGGCCCACCATGTGGCCACAGTGTTGAGGAAATCCTTTTAAGTTGCATAACTTATCTAGATCCAAGAAGGTCATTATCCCACTGTACTCAGCCGTTATCAGACCAATTATAGAGTGCAGTGCTCTCATAGGCATATGTAGCAACTAGAGTGACCTCAGAAGCTCCTTACAAAAAGAATTCAAGGCATAACAAACTTGCCCCATTGCAGAGCACCCTAAAGCCCTTTTCCTCTACTCAGTCTCCTACAGATTGCTGAGGGCTGATCTGTGCCTGGACTACAGGGTATCCACAAACCCCACATTTAAGAATATCTCCTGCATATTTGTAAGTCAAACTGCACCAGAAATACAAGGTCTAGGGACCTGAATGTTGTCTGTGACATACAGAATATGCTGGAGACACAGATATGCATCCCAGAGACTATCTTTGCTATGGAACAGGCTTCCCATCTATGTGAAGATGTTTGTCTATTATTCAATTTAAGAGCAACCTATTACCAGTGGATAGATAACAGGACATTTTCACCAGCCCTATAAATGCCTGGCCCTCGATGTCCTATTTGGATGCAAAATGTCATTATTTTTTCAGGAAAACTTGGCTAGGGCTTAGAAAGGCCCCCTGGGTCGTTAGCCTAGTAACAATCTATGAATCTATCTATATATGAATTTTAGTAAAACGTGGGATCAGTTGTGTAAAAATGAGGCATGACTGTGAACAAGTGACAACTGTTCAATTAGTGGCAATGATGGTGCAGTTCCCCTATTGGAGACTGGAGAAATCACCACTGATGCTGTGTGAGGAGGAGCAGAGCTGCCTGGAGGGAATGGCCCTTGCAGAAGCGAGGAGACATCCACAGTGATCAGTCCTTTGTGCATTCCTCCCCGCATCTTGCCAAGTGTGCACATAGAGCTGGGAGAAAAGCAAAATACTTTCCACCACCCTTGATGACTGGCTTGATGATGACCTCTTTCAGCTTTCACCCAGTGAGGAAATGAATGGGCTGTTTGACCAAGAGAGGCTATTATAGTTGGCAGGCAGTGGAGGCAATAAATAAATAAAAACTGATACAGACAGCAAAATTAAATGTCTGTCCATCTCCTAAACATCAACACAGTTGTGAGCACAGGGGTATGGACAGACTGTGATAGCAGTCACAGCAAGTAGCACACTCATCTTTGCTGCTGGAAGACCAGAAAGCTGTGGGTTCTATTCCTACTCCAGGTGATAGAATTGCTAACACTACACTACAGTATTAGGAGGGGTGCTGTACTGCTCATTGTTAGCTCCTTCCGATACGATGTTAAACCGAGGTCCTAGCTGTTTGAGTTGATATCAGCTCTGGTGAATAGAAAGGATCCCAGCAACACCTACTGAACGAAGTATAGGAAATTCCCTGATACCTTGGCCATGTTTCCCCTTCTACCAGAAATTCCACCTTGAGTCTCCCCTGAAATTAAGCAAGTAGCCTACTGGGACTACCCTCAGAATAAAGGATAAATATATATGCTTTTATTCCTACTTTAAATTGAACATCAGATTTCTTTTCTTCACTTGTATGAGGTGTACTTCCACAATTTGGCCTCCAGATGGTGCTACAGCCCCAAAATGTAATAAAGCTTCAACCAGTCATCACTACTAGTACTCATCAATGCCAAGTCCTTGCCTTTCTGTGGTGCAGATGGGTTGGATTCCTTTGGATAATAATCTGCCCTAGGTTTTCAAATCTTAAAGTTATGCAGTACAAACATGTACAGCATAACTGTACTGCAGAATAGGGGGAATAATCCAAGAAACATCAGTTGCAGACTTACATTTCCCCCATTCATAACTATTGTTCCACAGTTTACGGGGTCACAGTTGTGCGTGTCCTCGGACTTCCGTTAGACTTCATTCCACTGCTGATCTGCCCCTTTATTTTGGTCTCTATGAATATGTAGAGACCATTTATCAATTACAGTTGATTTCAATATACAAAAAGCAACTGTGCAAGGTCCATTTCACACCATCTTATATAAGGAAATTAATTGTGCTAGGATTACGTTACTAATTCCAAAATTTTTTATCTGATGAATTCTTCCCAGCCAACAAGCTCAGAGGCAATGCAACCAGCTATGGAGCTGTTAGTAGCGTTACATGACTACAGCTCAGTGCTTTAAGACTAGGATGGGTTCTGCCTGCAAGGGAAAGAAATGCTGCCTTACAGAAGTAACTAATATAAAACCATTTTCATTCATTCGTTTTAATGTGGCTTGGCTTTAGACTATTAGTAAAAGACAGGGAAGGAGATAAAGGGTGAAATTTCCATTTCAAATTCAAATGCTTAAATGAAAACTGCTACTCTGGCCCCTTTCTTGTAATGTTGTGGAGCCCATATTACTAGAGTTAAACAGGAGTCATCCTTCCATAACTCTTAATATACCAAATCCATTGATCCAGCTGGACCAGGACTGATCTAGTGTTATCCAAGGCTAGACACCCTTTTTTGAAGTTGCTTTCCTCTATTAGACTAATTCTGGACATAGGATGGACTTATGACTAACCGGGCGAGTTCAGGCACAAGATGCTAATAGTTTGAAAAGCAACAGGAAACAGCACAAGTGACAGCACAGCAATGACTAATACATGAACCTCATCACAGCACTATTAGCCATTGTTCTACAATTGATTGTGAGGGTTCTTACACAAATAAAAGTTCAAAATATTTAAAAGCTTTACTTTACATATCAAGTATTAAACTTCAAGAGTAAACACAATAAGTACATAACAGAAGGCATGAAGACATTTTATTACTATAGGAGTAGCCAAGTTTACTTAATCATTCATTAATTCAGAAATAATTAATTACCACAGACATTGCTGTTAGAATTGATTAAATGCCTTGAGTTATGCAAAACTGTTAATATGCTTTGAAAAATAAGACAAAAATGACTCTTAAGCAAGTGTTAAATTCTGAATGCCTTGAATGTCGAACAGCTGAATAGCACGATATTGTTAAGCTAAATGAGCAAATCCATGTAAAACTAAATAATGCCTAAATTCAAGGATAAAATTATTGGCTTCAATAACTGATTAGTAAAATGACATGATTGTAGGGAGAACCACTATGTTTGTATGGGATGAAATAGTCAACAGAAACTATTTTCCCACCTATTCTCCTTGCCTAGGCAGGGATGGCCTGCAACTTTCACCCCTCAATTCCCACACACTGGCTTAAAACATTTGTTACCCACACAGTGCCTTTTTTAAGAACAAATGTGATGGACAACATGACATAATACCAAATTCCAGTCTGGATGATATCAAGGCTACACCTGCCAAATGCCAGCAGCCTGGAAAAAATATCTCAGCCTGAGGCCTTCCTGGACAAAATATCCCAGCCTGAGGTCTTGCCTTCCATCAACATTTCCATCATGCATTCAAATCCACAGGCAACTGCAAGAGAGTTTCTGTATTTATTTGTAACCCCCATTGTCTCTTGCCAGAATCTTCAAAACACAAATCTAGAACTGGCTAAAGCTGTACTTTCACTGAAAAAAAAAAAAAATCAATAAAGATATTGTCACCAATTAAAACCCATATCTATGACCCCTTTGGAACATGAAGAATATCGGGTTAAAAAGGTAACCATCACATTGAATACCCTTTCCATGGGTGACTTTATCTGCACATAAACTGGCAAAAATATAATACAAATAACAAATATGCCCTGACATTTCTGGGCTAGGTAAAAGCCAACACACTTGACTAAATTTACTTACTATAGGTGTTAATCCTCAGAAAGTTTCCACCCGTGGTACTATCCTAGTTGCTACTCCATCGTTGGACAAATCTGACTGTCTTGCTATGACCCTCCCTGAAGTACTGCTGTGCTGTTCCTACTAACTCCTCAGCATTCAGGGATAACTCCAAACCAATTACTTATTTTTCGATAAGCTTATTTATCATCAAACTGCCCAACAGTGATTTTTAGGAGGCTAGGGATTCCTCAGAATTCTATTCCCTCTTGGATAGACAATATGGCATCTGCACTGGTGTAATGCAAACATAATGGAAAGTCTGAAATAACCACATTATCAAACTATAAAAAAGAAAAAAAAACTCTTGGCCATCTCTAAAAGTTGTCCACCTTATTATAAAAGGGATTTAAAAATGATTAGACCCTCAAATTTACCATTCTGAAATGCAACGTAACTATGAGCACAGGGTAGCGACTAATACAAAAGACAACCATAAAGCCTTCTTTGCTTATATTAGGAAGCTTGGAAGTAACCAACAATTTTGTACTGATCTTATCTCTAATGGTACCTACTTCTCTGGCCCTGCAGAGATTACGAACATTCTTATGGACAAATTCTCTTCCAACTCCACTCCAACCCTCCCTTCCATCTTCTCCCCCATTCCCCTTCCTGAAATCACTTTGGTACAAGTCCTGTTAGCACATTACAAAATTAAAAATACCATTTCCATGGATTCCTGGATGCCAGATGAGAAGTAATAAGTCCTGCCTAGCAATCCCCTTTCATCATCTCTTCAGCCCGTGTCTCTTTTACATCAATGTGTGCAAAACAGTTGTTCTGATGCTTTTACATAAAGGTGGCCCCTATACTGACAATGAACATTACAGGACTATTAGTCTTAGCAGTATTATTTGCAAGGCTATGGAATGTAATATAACTGAACTAATAAATAATTATATTGGGGATCTTATCTCCCTTGAGCCACACCAGTTTCACTTTCTGCAGATCATGCCCGCTCAAACCGGATGTTTTTTTTTTTTGACAAAATTATGGAGGATGCTAATAAATGGCACACAGTCCACTGTACCTAACTAGACCTCACCAAGGGCTTTTACATTATCCCCCATCCTGTGATTATTGACAAATTCTCCCATCTCAACATTAATCTATACATTTGTCATTGAATAGCTAACTGGCTATCTGAAAGAACCCCTATCAATAAGGTCAGCAGTGCTTGCTCTGTACAGAAAAGTAACACCCAGAGGTGTTCCACAGGACTCTGTCCTGGGGCCCCCTCTTCTTTGGTGCATACTTCTCTGGTATGAAAGCTGACAGCAGTAGACTATAGCTAACCAGGTTTGCTAATGACTGCAAACTGGGGGGTGTTTATCAAATTCCATTCCACTACTAGAATCCTCCAGAAAGGGCTAGAATCAAACATTTGGTGTTTTAATAAGGGAATCACCCACAATGCCAAGAAATGCATTAGTTTTTTTTGATACATCTAGCATTACTTATGCATACCATATAGATAACATTCCACTTAAATCTGACACAGCCATCAGGGATTTGGGTATTTTTCTTGATAACAGACTCCTCTTTGAACACCATGTCTCTGCGATGGTTAGAACATCCTTCTATCATACATAACTTATTCTTATTCTTCAAGGTATTTCTTCAAGATTAAAAGAACTAGTAACACCACTTCATTCCTCCCTTATTAGGCCCATTATACAATACAATATCAACACCAAAAGCAACTTGAGAGACCTCAATGTGTCTCCTCCAGTAAAGATCTCAGGTCTCAGTAAAATTAGTCTGATAGATTCAAATCCTGTCCCTCTATTCAGTGTTGTATAGACTCTGGAGTGGTGATCTCTGCTTAGCCTTTCATGCTGTAAGCACTGTACCACCCACCCTACAGGCTTTAACCTGTACTACCACATCAATATTGACAAATGTCGCAGCAGGTAGCTACCCCAACATATGCCTCATTTGTGGAAAAGACTGCCCTTGCATATCAGAGTACTTCCTAGCAACCCTTAAAACTAGACTGGATGGTTGATTACAAAATACACTCAGGATATCTGGAGAAAGTCTACTTACTAGGGGACATTGTTAATCTCCCATGCAGTATAAATGACCCACTCTTTGCAGTGAGACAAACAGCTGAGAAGAAACTAGAGATGAGGAGAGAGTCTAACTTGGCATACCTAAACTTGGAGAAAGCATATGACAAGATTCCATGAAAGTGGATTTCAGCAATCCTTTGATGGCTCAAAGTCCCA
Source organism: Protopterus annectens (assembly GCF_019279795.1). NCBI lineage: Eukaryota > Metazoa > Chordata > Ceratodontiformes > Protopteridae > Protopterus > Protopterus annectens. The sequence goes on along the minus strand of NC_056751.1, from coordinate 706,632,319 downwards.
GAAACATTTGTAGAATTAGTTCAGGCTATGTACAAGGATCTAATGATACAAGTATTAACAATGCTCAAATTCAGAGTGGTTTCTAGAGGGAGGGGCTGTGCATCAGGTTTCCGCTCTGAGCCCATTACTGTTCATACCTGTGACGAACTACATTAGCAAACAGGTCAAAGGAAGCAGCTCAACAAAGCTGACGTGTGTAGATGTAGCATTACAGGCAACTGTGAAAATGAATTTCAGCAAATGATAGAGGAAACTGCAAAACTGAAGGCACATAGGATGAAACAGAGTACAGAAAAGAATTGTAATAGCAGCAAATGTAGGGACATCTAAAGAAGCTGAAAACTGTGACAGAAGGGAACGTAGTGAAACAAGTTAACAGTTTCAGTTATCTGGGAGGGGTGATTGCGGAGAAGGAAAGTTCATGGATCATGCGATCCCAAACAGAACCAAGACGCTATCCTCCAAAAATAGGAAGTCAATCTGGTGGTCCCCTGCCATAAGCAAACTGTACAACTGAAGGAAGAAATTGTTGTAAAAGAGAGTAAAATCCCATAAGTGGAGGAGCTTCCTGGTCAGCCTCAGTAAGAAGCTGAGATCCCTTATAAGATCCTCCAAAGCTAGCTACGAAAACAAAATCGCCACTAATTCTAAGGACAGCCACAAAGCATTCTATAGCTATGTCAAGAATCTCAATGGCAACACCCAGATCTGCTCTGAATTGCAGCACAACAGCATGAAAATTACAGAACCAACGGATATTGCCAACATCCTGGCAGATAGGTTCAGTGCTAACTTTACCCCCCCCTCATCCCATAAAGGGCCCATATCTATACAGGAAGAATGCAGAGTTCCTGTAATCGCAACTACGCAGGTAAAAGCTGCACTCTCTAAAGCCAAAAACACAACCATGGGACCGGACAACATCACAGGCTGTGTTTTACATGAACTGGCTCCCCACTTAAGCACCATGTTCAATAATAGCCTCGCATCAGGCTTTGTGTCCACTGAATTGTGAACAGCAACAGTAGTCCCACTCCACAATGGGGGAGCCACCACTGATCCCGGGAACTATCGACCTATTTGCCTGATGAGCCTGGTCTGCAAGGCCATGGAACGTATCATCATGGAACTCATTAACAAAGACATTGATAACCTCCAAACTCTGGATCCCACCCAGTTCGGGTTTGTGAAAGGCAGATCATGCCTCCTGAACCTGATCAACTTATTTGAGACAGTCACCAAAGCTGTAGATGAGGGTAAGGTGGTTCACACAGCCTATCTTGACCTCGCCAAGGCTTTCAACACCATCCCCCATTCTGGAATTATAGCTAAATGCACTAAACTAGGTATAAATCCCTACTTCACAAGATGGGTTGCCAACTGGCTCACTGATAGAATCCACACTGTAAAAGTTGCAGACTCCAAATCTGACCTCAAAGCAGTGACAAGTGGAGTACCACAGGGTTCTGTTCTGGGACCTCTCCTGTTTGGTATCTACTTCTCTGAAGTACAGGCTAACACAGAAGGCTTCTGGCTAATGAAGTTTGCAGATGACTGCAAACTAGGAGCCATAGTCAAGTCCCCAAATGATGTGGACATCCTACAGAAAGGCCTTGCTGAGACAGGTGCCTGGTGTCAGAGTCATGGCCTCAAGCTCAATGCCAAAAAGTGCAGTGTCATCCCCTTTGGTAAAAACTCTGTATCCATGAACTACCACATAGGCAGCAATCTACTTAACACCAAATGTGTGATAAGAGACTTTGGGACCCAAATGGACAGTAGGTCTCTCCTTTGACAGTCACATCACCACAGTAGTCAGGAAGTCCTTCTACGTGGCACACCTCATCATAAAAGGGTTCTCATCCAGGAAAAAAAAGGTCATTGTTCCTCTGTACTTGACACTCATTAGACCCATTATAGAGTACAATGCCACTTTTGGAATGTACCTCACAAGACATCTGCAGCAGCTGGAAAGGCCACAGAAGCACCTCACAAAGAGGATTACTGGCCTCAAACAAATGCCCTACACTGACGGTCTCAAAAAACTCCAGCTTTACTCCGTAGCATATCGCCTACTCTGAGGTGATCTCTGCTTAACATATAAAATTATGTTAAAACCAGAGCTGTTGGACGTGCTACACCTAAAGAAATCCCAATCCCTCTGAGCTACATGCTCTAGGGACCTAAACCTTGCCACCACAATAAAGAGGACATGCTAGAGGGATAGATTCCTGTCCCAGAGACTTCCCATACTCTGGAACAGGCTACCCATCTATGTCAAGCAAAGTTCTTCATTAGCACTCTTCAAGAAAAATCTTGATGAGTGGATGGGAAATAGGAAATACACCCCGGGGATCACTTCTGTGTCTCTGTTCGACAGTGGCACAGGAAAATAACTTTCTTGGGTGGCGTAAGCCAGGGAACCTTGTTGGCTAGGCTTACATAGATCCTTGGGCCAATAGCCTAGCACCTACCTATGAAAGTCTGAATGATGAGGTCAAAGTTCTCTCCAATTGCACAGAAGGTAAAACAGAACAGATTATGGTGGTCCACTGAAGTGCGAGAAAGCAGAAGACTATTTGGCGAAGATGATTTGGGACAGACAGAAAAAAGGCAAGAGGAAAAGAGGGCATCCAGCAAAGAAATGAATGGATCGTGTGAAAGAAGACCTGTGACAGTCAGGCATGTGTGTCAAAGAAGGCAGGAGTGCGGAACTGATGTATTCACAGAGCTACTATAAACTGCAGCAACCAATCACTGGAATAAAACAAACAGCATTTAAACATAAAAACCAAAACGTCTCTAATAACAAAAGCACTTTTATCACTCACAGGGGACTTTATCAGGCAGACAGCGATGAAGAGAGTTGAAATGACACCCCAACCCCATGTAGAAAATGGTAGAGAAAGGGGTTGCGATGCTCGTTAGTCTCCCATCAATAATGGCTGATGAGGCTGAGTTTATCAATGGTCTTCTTGCTGTAAGAACATATGAACCTATTAAACAAAACACCAATACAAATCTGTGTGTGGGGGGGGTACTCATTATTGTACCCCCAAAAGCAGTGGTTATATTTTTATTGTAAACTGAAGCATCCCCTTTACTCTGATGCACTGTGACCACAGATTCCATACACTTATTTAAGGGATGCAGGCCCAGTACTGGGGGTATATGGAGACAAAACATCCTACAAGCATAACTTTAATGTACTTTTAAATTTGTTGCATTTTTATATACTGTTTTGAATTGCTTCTGTGAAGTTCAGAGAGTTTTACATTAATCATTAATGTAATGCAAATGAGTGAGTGTTCAGGGCTTCATTTTGAAGTACTACAACAACCTTCACAAGTGTGTCATGACAAAATTTGGAACCAAGTTTGAAAATTTAAGTAGTTGAGTTTGGCTTCTTCAGTGCAGTGTGGCCAACCAGTTGGCCGAATAGCTGCCTTATTTTGTCAATTCTTTAGGCAGCCATCTCCAGTTCATGATTTGACGCACTTAAAACATTTGCCTTGTCTGTGTGATACTTCTTTATGCACAGAGATGATGCTCTGTACAGTTTGAATTGTGGAGCTTGAAGTTTGTCCTGATAAGCCAGTAGTGAAACAAATATCTCCATACATTACAGACAGTAATCTGGCAATAAAGAAAAGACACAATTCTTGAGAAGTCAAAATATAACAACTTAAGTTGTATGTAGTTTAAGGAAATGAAACAAATGTCTGGTTTAGCATTTTTAAAGATAAGAGTACATACAGTGGATATAAAAAAATTACACACCCCTGTTAAAATGCCAGGTTTTTGTGATATAAAAAAATGAAACTACAATAAATCATTTCAAAACTTTTCCCACTTTTAATGTGACCTGTACAATTCAATTGAAAAATAAACAAATCGTTTAGGGGAAAATTATAAAAAAAAAAAAACGTACAATACGCTAGTTGTGTAAATGTGCACACCCTTAAACTAATACTATAGCAATAACCCACGGCTGGGTGAGAGTAATGTTGGATTTACCCAGGGTTGGCGTGGGTTGATCATGAGGGTGAAGCCCGAATGATCAAACAAAGCCAACCGTGGGTAAATCCAGCATTACCCACACCCAGCCGTGGGTTATTGCTATTATACAATGATGTTAGTTTTGTGCAATGTTTGTGTTGTTGTTATTTAGGTATTTGTTTGCTTTACTTTGTATTCTTCCACTTTTTGTGAGATAAAATAGTCTACATTTTGATGTAGTTAGCCACAGCTCTTCTGTTTTGTCTTGAACGTTTGAGAATTATTTTCCAAACAATAGCAGGTGACATTGTTTAACAACTGTCTCTTCATACTTATAAAAAGCTTTTTTTTTTTTGATGAATTAATGTTTCAAAATAATTTATCATGGCTATTGTTAAAACATTACCAGCATATATGCGACAGTCTTTTTCAGGTGTTGAATAGCCTGTAATGTGGATTTTTTTAAGTCGCAATCAGGAACGTTCCTCATAGAAAAGTTGCAGTATAGAAGTATTATTTACATCGGCTTTTAACGTTTACGAAAAACTGAGTGGTACGTTTCTTGTTGCCATGCAGTAAACAACAATGTATTAGTTTAAGGGTGTGCACACACAACAAAGTATTAGTTTAAGGGTGTGCACACACAACAAAGTATTAGTTTAAGGGTGTGCACACGTATGCAACCAGTTTATTGCACATTTTTCCTTTTTTATATTTTGTCCCCTAACGGATTTGTTTTTCAATTGAATTGTACAGGTTATGGGTCACATTAAAGGTGGGAAAAGTTTTGAAATGATTTATTGTGGTCTTGTTTTTCTATATGACAAAAAACAGGTATTTTAACAGGGGTGTGTAGATTTTTTATATCCACTATATTTTCCTGAGGGGACAATCAGAGAAACCAGGCAGAAAAAGGTAGAAACCTATGATATATTTCTCCCAAGTTTTATAAAGAAAAAAACAATTTGACTCAGGGATAGTATATTAAAGGACACACAGGGAAAAAACCCTCAAAAGTATCCACCATCAGTAAAGTACACAAACGTACATTAAAACGAAGTCTATGGATATACCTAGCCTGACAACTTTAGATGGTGACTGCAATATGTACACTATGGGGCCACAGTGGCAGTGACAGCTGGACAGCATCAACAATTAAGTTACAAATGTTAACATAATTACTAATGAAAGTCTGAAAGTATTGCTTTCACACATCAGGAGACGATTTATCAAATAAATGAAGCTATGGCAAGAGTAGAAGACATATTTAATAAACGAGGGACTGTAAATCTTACACTGCTACAACTCAAAGGCACACTGACGGTTCAGTATGAGTGGCAAAATAACTGTGACACATTGGCTAGTGAAAGACAACGCGACAGTACTAATGCTTTTTACTTGCTGTTAACAGTAGCAAAGGCTGCACGAGAACTAAACATATTTAAGGTATTTACATGACACTCACTGTTGGTACCACAACCTTGTAACAAAACTTCAAATTGACTGAGCTGGGTTACAGTAACTGTAATGTTTTACATACATAGACGGAGATCCAGCAATATATTTGGACTACTCTGAGTGTTGGTTCTTTTGTTGGAAGTTTAATGTGAATTGCATGCACTCTATCCCTTTTGTATTAGATAGAAAAGGTTTACTTTTGCTTTACATATTGGATCTTATGGAATAAAGTGAATATCTTTCCCCATCATGAGCGATGGATTTTTTTGTGGAGTGTAGAACATTTATTTTTCTGTGCAACTTTGAAAGGGTGTTGACCCCCATGCAGCTGTCAGGCATTTTGCTTGTCTCTATATTTAGATATATAGATGTACACATATATATATATATATATATATATATATATATACACATACAAACACCTATGCCGAGAAAGTACACATCTCTCCCCCTGAAAAAGATCTTGTTAGTGTAAAGTCCTGAAATGAGAAAACCACGTCACAGAAAAGTGCAGAGAGAGTATGAATGAGCAGACTCGGATTACGTTGGCATGCATTGCTATTGGACATCTTCTTGCATAGAGTAAGCAGGAAAATATAGAACCACCACCGAACTCCAGGAGTTTGACACGTTACTGCTACAAATGCAAGAACAAAATTAATCAACATCTCCGGCACACAATCTAGAATACATTACATGTTGCAGACATCACAGCTGCCAAGGAACTCAAAGAACCAGAAAATAACCTGATACAAGTAATAAAAGAAAAGATGGAAGCAGCAGGGCAGGGTAGTACATGTGGGAACAAATGGAAAAAGCAGTGCCTCCCACTGCAAGACCACTGAGGAAATCACAGAGAATATAGTGCTAAACACCTGCAAAAAAAAAAAAGAGAATGTGGTGACATGGCTGACAATTTTCTTACTTGCAACCTCAGCCATGTCTTATCTCTTGAAGTAATCATGCTCTCTAGGTTTCTGCAAGTCTGGCATATCTTGAAAGCACTGTTTAGCTTAGTCAGGCAGTTGCTCTACTCCTGTATGACTGCTGCCCTCTGTTCGGAAGAGTTATCAGATCCATTTGAAAGAATGCTTCCAAAGTTTCCAAAGTACCATTTTAATCCAACCTATTCCACTACTCTAGTATGACCAATCTCATTTTTTACTGAATACATGTACAAATGCATTTTTGGAGGCTTCTTGCATCAGTAGAAATCAGACCTGACTGAGGAACAACAGTACTCACCTCTGCAGCTTCCAAACCTGATTGAGGAACAGTACTCACCACTGCAGCTGCCAAGAAGCTGGGGCTGTCGAACAATGTCACCTAGTACAATGGCAAGAACAGTTGTAATTTAGGAGCAAAATAGCAAACGGGGTCTTACTTTAACATAATTACATGCCCACAATACCAAAATAAAAACGATGCACAAAAGAGGTGGCAAACAGCATGCAATGCTGAAACAACACCATTAACCTAGTACTGCATTAGCTGAACAAGGAAGAAAAACATTGATCCTTGTCTCGAGATCAAACCCAGGATAACCCCACCACCACCGCTGCCCCACACACGCACACACACTGTGGTAGTTGTCACCACCAGTGGGCTAACAAAGGAATCTCTGTACAGTTTCATTCCTAGTTTTCCTTAAAAAAGTTTCTCCTTTCAACTAGGAAACCACCATCATTGCCATTTTGTGCATGCAAGCATCCAATGCAGAAAAAAAAAACAAGCCATCTTTCACTATTTACAAATGAGCAGTAAAGGAAAATACTGATTTTTTTTCTGAGGATTGAATCATTCACAGGAAGTCCAACTTTAGACCCAGGAAACAGGGGTGCATGGTAGTACATATTGGACATATAAGCACCAAAAATCCTCAGAGCTTTCTTGCCTACTGAAGATTCTCGGGCTCGGTACTAGGATAGTGGATAGTGATAACAAAAGGTAAAGTGGGCAACCTTAGGCAAAGATGGATTCCACCTCACCGAAAAAGACAAAGGCAAAGGCAATGAAAAGAAAACGGGGATGAAGGAAGGGTGCATACACGGTAATGGTGGTCTGTTCAAACATCTACAGTTATGGGTAAGTTCTTACACAACTGTTCCATGAACATCATTACATCACAGCTGTAGCAATGCTAATAAATGGGAGGATTCACAAAATTTAAGAGTGGGAAGCAGTAAGAGGAACTGAACTAATGTCCAATAACCCTTGGAGAAAAATTCTGGCAAATCCATTTCTGGCTCTGGAAAAAGCAGCCATTTTGTAATGTTTTGTAGAGCTACTAATGGAAGACCAAGTAGGTGCCTTTAGAATGGACTTGAGAGTGTAATCATTTAAAAGGGAAGCTACAGCTTTTGTAGAATACATTGATATTGCCAGAGGGATCTACCACAAAAGGAACAGCAAAATGAGATGATAAAGAATAGTCATCTTTAAATAATTAATTTAGATACTGGAGGAGCTTGCTTTTTACCTTCAAAGGAAATGAATAGCTGATTGGATATTCTAATTTATTTTAACTTGTCCAAACAAAATCTTAGCTGTCTGCATACATCTAGTAAGATGATAATCTTTTCACCTTTATTGTGAGGATTAAAAAATGTTGGAAGTTGAACTGATTGCTTCAGAGACATTTCTGGAACTACTTTAGGCATAAACAATAGGTTAATTTTAAGGAAAACCCTATCCTTGTAGGAGGGAAAAAGAAAACAGAAAAGGAGGGTCAAACATTAAGACTTGTAACTCAGAGCCCTTTTAGCGAAAGCTACAATATTTCAAAGATGATGAAGCAGCTGGTTAAAAGATTGGTAAAGTAAATTTCTCAAGAACTTAATTCAGGTCTGAAGGAGGTGAAATATTAAGTTATGTGCTTACCAGAATGCTAGATATATCTGGTCTCTGTCTGGTCACTGGAAATCATTGACTAGTTGCCTCTGGGCACCTATTTTGCAAAGCAATGAATGCAGAAGCTCAAGTTTCTCCCCTAACAATAATCTCTTGCACTACAGGCACTCTCTAGATTGTGTGAAGACTAACAATCGGCCATATCATAACAATCAATACTACAAAAGTATGCAAAGCTAGTTAACTAAGATGAGACACAGCAATACTACAAGGTCCCTTATGATAATTTTGGAGGAGGGAAGGCTGAAGGGTTGATACAGTTTCTGGATAGAGACCAGATAAATCTAATGTTCTCATAAATACATAACTTATGTATTTTTCTGGTCCTGTATGGATACTGGTAGCCACTGGAAAGAGTTCCCAGATGACTTATGGTGGCCTAATCTAGCAAGCCAGTTCAGATGGTTGCTCCAAATAAAGCCTGAGATATAGACAGAGTGAGAGAGAGTATTCGACTATGTTTGGTAAATGTATGAAAGAACGATCAAGTAACAGCTGCTGTGATCCTTCCAAAGGCAAGCTGATGAAGAAAGCAACAGAGTATCCTGAGCTCCGATTGCACTTTTGGTTGTTTGGCCACAGTGACTCGCCGAAGTATGAACATGTGTTATACAATCTGTTAGCCACTTACATAATATAACTGTGGAAATTTTATGACCTTTCCTGGCTGGGGAAAGGATAGAATATGTTGTTCATCATTTCTGAAGTCTTTTGTATGGTCCAGTTAAAAATGAAGTTGTCAGTAAATATCCAAACAATGAAGGTAATGTTCACCTTTATTGAAATGTTAGTAAACAAACCGGTTTAAATTGGTTTGCATAGCCACCTTGGGCATAAAGTATGGATTAGTTTGAAGCACTGTCCAAAGCCAAGAATACAGCTTCCATGAGACCTGATAGTATCCCTGGCTGTATTCTACATGAATTACAAAGTGAACTGGTACCACACCTGAGTACCCTGTTCAATCACAGCCTCCTTTCAGGCTTTGTTCCTACCGAATGACGCACTGCTATGGTCATCCCACTCCACAAAGGGGGAACGACTACAGACCCTGGGAACTATCACCCCATTAGTCTGATGAGTCTGATATGTAAGGCTATGGAGCGCATCATCATGGACCTTATAAATAAGGACTTAGGGAATCTCCAAACTCTGGACCCCATGCAGTATGGACTTGTGAAATGTAGATCATGCCTGCTCAACCTGATAGACTTCAAGTCTGTCAACAGAGGTGTGGATGATGGCAAGGTAGTTCACACAACCTACCTAGATCTTGCCAAGGTCTTTGACACCATCCCTCACTCAGGAATCATAGACAGACTCACTAAACTAGGCATAAACCCCTATGTCATAAGATGGGTTGCCAAATGGACTGATAGAACCCACACTGTGAAAGTAGCGGACTCCAAATCTGACTGCCAACCAGCTACAAGGGGTGTCCCACAGGGATTAGTCCTAGGTCCTCTCCTATTTGGCATTTACTTCTCTGAAGTTTAAGCCAACACAAAGGAACTCTGGCTGACCAAGTTCACAGATGATTGCAAACTGGGAATCATTATTTATTCTCCAGCTGATGTAGACATTCTACAAAAAGGCTTCACTGACACCAATGACTGGTGCTAAAACCATGGCCTTAAGCTCAATGCCAAAAAGTACACTGTCATTCCCTTTGGGAAAAATTCAGTGCTCATAAACTACCACATAGGCAGTAGTCCACTAAACACTGAAGGTGTGATAAGAGACAAGCTCTGAAATTCTACTTCCCAATGTAACACCTAACAGCAGGGCCATTTTCCAAGAGAAATTTTTAATAGAGATGGAATGTGCTGGCTCAAAAGGTGGTTTAACAGTTCTAGAACAAAACTGAGACCAAACAAGAGGGATGGTTTTACCAAGGATAATCTTGAGCAAAAGATTCCTTTGAAGACTTTGCAGTCTCATGTGAGGCCAATGAAGGCAAGTGAAATTCATCATGGAAAGAGGAAATGGCCATCAAATGATCCTTGATTGAGGAGTAACTAGCTCCTTTGTTGAAAAACTTTGCTAAAAGGGCAAGTACACTGAAGGGGGGTGATGTAGGATCTACAATAATAAGTGCCCAAACCACCTTACAAAACTAAGTTTTGGGAACTGGTCTGAAATCCTTTATCTTTTTGGGCACAAAGAACAGCCTAAGTAGAATCTGGATCCCCTGTGGTCAGGTGGGACCTCCAGGGTGTTTCCCTTTTGAACAGAATCTTAACTTCCTTCAAGGCTGCTTTCCTTTGATGGGGTGGAACTGACATAAAGGATGGGATGCTGGATATGTGAGCATAAAGGGAATAAAGTATCCTCTCCATACAGTTTCCCTTATCCACTTGACTAATGTGATTATCCGCCATGCTGAAAGGTGTAGGGAAAGACAACACAGTAGGGCAATTGAGCAGTCCTTCAGGATTTGTAGAGGAAAAGTCCCACAAAGAATCTTTCAAACCCTGGTTGTTGTGAACACCTATTTCTATCTCTGTAGGGCTGCAGATTGACTGAAAGTCTCCTAGACCCTGGAAACTCCTGTCCTGCTGTTGTCTGTTCTGGGGTTGTTGTGATTTATGAAATTATAAGTTTTAGCCCCTTTTTGATTCCTTTGAATGTTCTTTGTGAGGTTGCAAATTTAAGTCCAACATTTGTGAGTGTTTTGCCCTCTTGGTCACAGTGTAACAGCTACTGCTTAACTTGTTGCCCAAACAAGGTGGTGTCAAAAGGGGCACTAACGAATGTCACCTTAAAGTGGTACACAGTCTGTAAGGCACAGCCAGGCTTGGCTTCTCACTGCTAAACCTGAGCTGATCATTATGGTACATGGCCAGGCAAGGAGATGGTGTTTACTGTTGCCACTTGGGTCTCCAGTTGTGCCCTCAGATCACCCCCTGGCAACTGTTTCAGGATGTCAACTATTTTCTCTGCCATATCACTCCAAAATATAACCATGGGGACCATTTATTTCAGGACTCTTGACAGAGAATATACTGGATGCATATACCTATTTCCCAAGCCTGATCATCATCTTGGAGAGACTGTTCGGTGGATGGACAGCCTGGGCATCCTCCAGGATGTCTTTCTTGGTGGCTACAGCTACCACTATGGAGTCCAAAAGAGGTTCCTTGCTCAAGTGCTGCCTGTCCTGGGGGTCTGCATCACTCTGTCTAGTTTTCTGGTGATCAGTTTAGTCACATCTCGATCTTTCCAAGCCTTGTAACAAACTATGTCTACTAACTTGTCTGGCAGAGGCACTAACCAAGCCACAAGGGAATGGTCTTGTAGGCCTCCTGTAAGATCTCTTCCTCTAGAGATATGGGGTCCATGGTACAAGATCCCCTCTACCTCATCATTTCTAGAATATAACTAAAGGTGGTATCTTCTGGAATGGATTTGGGAGAAACCTCCCCTTTACTTAGAGCTGTATCCAGGGAGGGAAACTATAAATGGGAAACTAGGTCTTTCTTCTTGCACTACCTCTTCCTAGGGTGATTAGAATGAGTTGTACAAACTTCTCCTGGGAGGAGGGCACCCTGAAGTGAAACAGTTTAGATATACATATCACCTTCTTATGAAAGCGCAAATGTTTATAATTAGTCAAAAGCCCCAGCTACTGTGGTGTCATGAAGCAGAAATGGCAAACCCTATACATCCTTGCAAAGAGCCTGACTACTCTCCTGTGAGCCATTAAATCCCCCATAATACTTGGTGCCAGACTCGACAGAGCTACCAGTATTGGAGTCTGCACTGGTAGCCTGGCACTATCTCTGACTGTTGGCACCAAAGACTCTGTCACTGTTGGTGACTGTTGCTGGTATCCTTCCCACTGATGAGCAGTGCCATCATCACTATGATGACCCAAAGTGAAGAAAGAGGGGGAACCTTGGGCACCTGGGTCCAAGAAGCTAGGGCTGGGCAGACCCCACAGATATGTACATATGTTTATTACTTTACTAAAATAAAAGCTGGATCTGTGCAAAGCTGGCATGTGTATGCATAGTGGTGTGCATCTCTTCCAACAGCTGCAGTTGAATGGGCTAGCAACATCCAGTCTCATGCATGGCACCTGGCCAGGATGCACCATGAGTGTGCCAAGTACAGATATTTTCTGATAACTGTAGTGCAACAAACAATACCAATAACAATAAGCAACAAGGTTTAAAGCAGGATTGTAGTTTGAGAACTAATGTGATGTGTGCAAATAACTGTATCCACTGCATGCGAGTTCTAAAGTAACTGCAGTCAACTAAAACTGAAATAAAGAATGCAAAAGGAATTATCTGATAAATGTATTGCACAACCCACAGTATGGTTCAGGGCTGACTTCAAACCACTTTCAGTCAAATAATGCTCTGTATTCCTCCCACTCCAGGAACAAACTATATGGGTAAGATGGCCAAAGTTCTTGGTATAAATCGTGTGTATACTTCACAGATTCTAAGGAGCAATAACAATAAAGTGTAAAGCAGGATTGTGGTTGATAAGTAATGTTAGAGTGTGCTCAACAATATACTAAGGTTGAAAGTAATTTTGCTGCAATTATGCAACATAAATAATGTATAAGATAAAGCTTGCTTAAATGTAGAAATAGAGTTTAGTAATATGTAATCAGCATCCATACTAAATTACCATGGCTTGGAAAAGGAATCTGCTGAATGGACATTTTTCCCTTACAGACTCAAAACAGGATGTATGCAAGAGCAAAAATACAAAATCTGATTTTCAAAACAGGATGTATGCAAGAGCAAAAATACAAAATCTGCTTTTAAAGAATGGACATTTTTCCCTTACAGACTCAAACAGGATGTATGCAAGAACAAAAATGCAAAATCTGCTTTTAAAGAACAATGACATGTTATTCTGCATATAAGGATGGACACAATATGTTTCCTAAAACAACAGGATATGTTTATGACACTGTGACAATGTGTTTTCTCAAAAATACGTTTTTCTGCATGGAAAAACAGGATATGACACAAGAACAGATGTTTTTATACAAAGATCCAAATAAAATACAGGATGTTCACACTGTCAGAAAAGCTGATCTCTGACAATGTGTTTTCTCAAAAATATGTTTTTCTACATGGACATCAGGACACTGTTACAGGATATTCACACTGTCAGAAAAGCTGGTCTCTTACAAGACATTGTTAAACAAGGAAGCTTAGCATTGTTTCTACAGGACTAAAACTGTATATAAAGAGCTGTATAAATCCAGTTATGTTAGAGGTATGATAGGGAAAAATCACCAAATAGACCAGCAAGGCAGAACGGAGTTCAATATTCATTTATTTTGTACTAAAACAGACTAGTTTCGGCAAGAATTGCCTTCTTCAGTGTAGGACGTACAATCAAGTTCCTTGTCCTCATCCATTTAAATACAAGCCATCAGCCAATAAGGCAGAGAAACTCATCAATATTAATGAGATAAAAAATTTTTTTCTTTGATCACAATATACAGAGTGTGAAACTACAGTGAAACACAGTAATATTAAGACATATAACCAAAAATAAAAGGTATGAGACAAACTTGAAGTAATGTGATATGGCATATGTATATAGAAACAAATATAATTTTTATAGCCATAAGCAATATCTATTGCACAAATGTTTGTCCATATAGACCATAATAATTGCATATATCGACTGCCAATATAAGTATAAATCAGCAACTCAGATCCACCATAATGACATTACTATTAATTATCAAAATTTTGTTAATCACAAGATGCAAGAGTAACACCTCTTGGAACACAATATAAATAAAAAACCTGATAACCATAAATAAATGTAAAGGAATAGAATAAACTGGAATAACGTGATGTAAGTACATATATGGTTTTGGGACCATACACAACATCCGCTAAACAAATGTTTGTCCATTTGGACAGTAATAGTTACACATGTCAACCATCTATATTATATTAATTCAGCAACCCAGACCCCCCATACCAAGGTTGCTGCTGGTTATCAAACCCATATGAGTGGGTGTCAAAAAACAAGAATCAAACTAGGCTAAACTAGAATACATATGTCAAATCGGATACTCATATATAATATTTCTTGAGATCAAAAATAATCCCAACCTGAATAACAAAATCGGTCAGCAGGATTGTTGAAACATAGACATAATCTCCTATAAGTGATCATTTAAACCCGGATGGAATAAGCCCCCCCAGGGTTGTAATCCAATACTTTTCTTTTTGATCCAATAAGCCATGCCAACCTTGTTTGTTAGTCCTGTCTCCTGAAATACGATCAATGACCATGAAACTAAATTTAGCCTGTGGGTGTTTGCATGTATGTTGATAAAGGGCACTGGTCTCCTTATGGTTCCTGACATCACTGCGATGTTCATTCATTCTGTATCTTAATGCTCTGGAAGTTTGGCCCACATAAAATGCCCCACAATAACAAGAGGCAAGGTACACCACCCAATCGCTACTACAATTACCAAAGATCTTAATGTTAAAGATCCTACTGGTGTTACGACTGGAGAACTCCTTAGATCTAGGCATGAAAGGACAGGAGCCACAGTGACCACAGGGAAACGACCCAAAAAGTTCATTACCATGCAGTGTGAGTTGTTTATAAATAGTACCCCCACTTGCCATATGTTTATAATGTGATAAATAAGAGCCTAGGGTTTTTCCCCGCTTATATGAGAATCGACATCGTGGTCCCAAAATGGTTACTTGCCTATCATTGGCCAGTAAGATATTCCAATGTTTATTAATAATGTTCCTGACCATATTAATATTTCTCCCATAAGTTGTAATGAACCTCACACAGGTATTCTGAGATGATTGATTTTGTCTCTATTGTGGTATTGTAACAGCTCTTCCCTCTTTATGCAATTAGCTCTACTTTGGGCAGACCCAATATCATGTTGATCATATCCTCTATTAGCAAACCTCAAACTGAGATCCCTGCTGGCTAGTTGGTATTCCTCTTCGTTGGAAAACTAAGGCGTTTAGTATAAATTGAGATATCGGAATACTTTTGATGGTGTGGGATGTAAGCTGGAAGCATGTAACAAGGTGTTGTATTGTGGGTACTTGAAAACTTTAGTAGACAAGGTATGGTCTGGATTCCTGTAAACAGTGACATCTAAAAAATTGATAGTATTTTTATCATAGGTCACAGAGAATTCAAGTCCCCATACATTGTCATTAAGATATTCCACAAATTCCTGCAAGTACCCCACATCCGCACGCCACACCAGCCAACAGTCGTCCAGATATCTCCAGATGTCCATCTCAACCTGAAAGATGTTATGTGATGTATCATATATCATGTATTGTTCAACATAGGCCATGAAAAGGTCAGCATATATGGGAGCAAAAGACTCCATATATAGCTTGTATTAATTGCCAATAACATTGGCCTTGGAAATACAAAACATTCTTGTTGAGAACATGTTCAGACATACAGATTAATAGGGTATTGAACCCTGGAGTATAGGTTTGCCTTTCTAACCAATATTGGATGGATTGCAACCCTGCCCAATGTGGTATGCTCGTGTATAATGATTTTACATCTAGCATAGGTACCAATCAGGTTCCAATTGGGTATCCCTGATTAGCTGTAAAAATTGTGTGGTGTCCTGCAATCTAGATCTTATGAGGCCTAATAATGGTTTAAGATATTTGGTCAGGAAGGCCGATAAGGGTTCTGTCAGAGAGCCTATTCCAGAGACAATTGGTCTACCAGGTGGTTTTGTTAAAGACTTATGAATTTTGGGTAAAAGATACAATATCTGTTTGGAGGGTTCAGGAACCATAAGTGAGGCCAAACACTTCTTAGTGATTATACCCTCTTCACAGGCTAGTTTCAGAAAAGAATCAATTTCGTCCTTGAAAAACGAAAGTAGGGTCTATGGACATATACATATAACACTTAGCATCAGACAATTGAGTTAGTCCTTCCTGTATATAATCAGCAGTGTTCCAAACCACAACTGCACCTCCCTTATCAGCAGGGACAATGACTATATCTTTATTATTACATAAATTGTCCAACGCTGTCCTGTCATCCAGAGTTAGATTACTTGCTAACATAATATGTCCTAAGTTCTCAAAATGTATATCCCTCAAAATGGTATCCATAAATATAGAAACATGTTTATTCATGGGTGGTTGAAATGAAGACTTGCCAAAGCAAAAGTCCTCCGAAGGTTTGGACTTGTCATCATCAAAGAACAATTTTAAATTCAAAATCCGGCAAAACGCCTGTAAATCTTGTACAATGTGATATTCCTGACTAAAGAAGGACGGAATGTAATTAAGGCCCTTATTCAAAGAGCAATCTGTTCACTTGTTAGTATAGCTTTGGATAAATTCAACACATTCTGATTATACTCTGGCATAACCCCTATTTCAGGAAATTGTCCAGTAGTCCCTGTAATGAGACCTGAGTGGTTTGTCTTTCTGTGCTTTCTGCCCCCGTGTCCCTACCCCTCTAAAGGGAGATTCTGTTTTCTTCCTATTAGGTGAAACCTCTCATAGGATCCCTCACCATCCGTAAGGAAGATTCCTCCCGGAAGTACTACATGAGGTGTCGCCCTTGTTCTTCAAAATTGAACGTGGTCTCTTTTAGTGCGACTAGGCCCTGTCCTAACCGGATTAGTATCAGCAAATCGAACTGATCTACTAAAATCAAAGGTTTACCCGTTGGTAGTCAGAATAGTCGATGGAACTTCTTAATTTTGCGTTCCTTAATGGTTTCTCATGTTCCATCAGATCTTGGGAAAGTTTTTAATATTATCCTGATATTTGGGGACGATTCAAACTTTTGAACACCGAACATAAATTTTTGATTTCTTGTATATTAGAATCTACTGTCCTTTCATAATATTGTAACAAAATGTTCACAAATGTCATGGATCCCGTCTGTAGAGCCTCCTGCCAATCTTGGTTTAACTTGTCATCTGGTTTCCTACTAGGGGTTGAAAATGATAGTACCTAATACGAGTCCTGGGAGCCATATTCTGCGTCGAGTATGCTCTAAATAACTTAAGATGCCAAATATTGGATCTGAGAATTTTGAATGCTTTAGTGATTGAATGGAAAAACATATCACAATCAACCACAGATGATTGTGCCGAATTGACCGGATCATTGCTTGGCAGGTTATCAATGCCAAATACACCTATATCCTGCCGATCAGCACATAATCCAGACAGAATAGTATTGAGATCCATGCTGTGAACAATGTTAGAATATATCATCAATAATAAATGGGACACAAGAAAACCACAATATATGCAGTAATTCGCCAATTGGTGGAAGACAATACTCCAAAAGCCCAATCGCACTTGGTTTGGACCGTGCAATCCCCCTTGCACAGGATTTGGTTTGCTCAGAGGTATGATAGGGACACAAGTCCTAAGGTAAATGTTATATAGGTTCATAGGTTCATACTAGGCTATCTGCCCAAGGGCATTTACAAGCCTAGCCCATCGTTTGTAACTTACACCCCCCTTTTAGGGGGGGAACTATATACGGTTTTGCTGTGCCTCTGTCGAGCAGTGACACTGAGGTAATCCCTGGGGTATATCTGCGATCTCCCATCCATTGGTCAAGATTTCTCTTGAACAAGGCCAGCGGGGTGCTCTGCCTCACATGTACCGGGATTTTGTTCCACAGCAGCAGGGAGTCTTTAGGTGATGAATCTATCCCTCCAGCCGCCTATTAATAGCCGTGTCAGGTTTAAGTCTCCGCCCTTGTGGCTCTGATGGATCTAGATTTTTGAGGTGAAGCATATTCATCAAATCTGGGTTTGACATGGCCTTGTATGTTAGGCAAAGGTCACCTCTGAGCAAGCGGTAAGCGACTGAATAGAGCTGGAGTTCTTTCAGTCTGGCAGCATAGGACAGATTTTTGAGAACCTTTATCCTTTTGGTGAGGAACTTTTGTGGCCTCTCCAGCTGCTGCAAGTGCCGGGTCAGATACATTCCGAATGGGGCATTGTACTCAATCATTGGTATCTCTCACATCATCTGTACTATATGAGAAGTAAAGTTGGAACAGTACTTTTAAGCTGCAACATGGTTCCGTTTGATTTATTATAAAAAGTTATTTGTTACTGCTCTCTAAAGTTGATGCTGCAAAGCATATTCTCTCATCAGTGTATATTCTGCAAGTTTCTGTATGCAACAGACTGTGAATGCAAATATAACCAGACTTTGAATTTTAGCAGAATCCAGCCAGCAAGACTGAGTGTCTTAAGAACACTTCAAATCCATCACACCAAGCAGTAAGCAGCTCCATGTAATTTTTTCAACAACAGCCTGATCACCTGTTTTCTTGCTCACTGGTAAGACTTTTTTTCTACGTCACATTTTTTTTTTAGTATGGATGCTATCAGGCAGAATTCTAGCAAATGTAAGCCAAGTTTTACTCTTAATGTAGCAGAACAACCAGATAAAATATGGAGTAAATTGCAATGTTGGTATACACAACACATTAGTAAGTGTAAAACCTTGTTAGGGCAAGTTGACATACCAGCATTATGTAAGTGGATTGTAACATTTGATTGGTATTTGCAACAAAAAATGAAGTATATCATAGTAAATGTTTATTGTGTGATTCAAAGGAAACTGCATTTTGTGTAATATGCCATAAACAAGTATTGCATGATATTGCTAAAAACTAGACTGTGCAGACAGATCTGTTCATGATAAAGAATTAATTAATAATACACAGTTTTCATTATATCCAGATGTAAAGCAGTTATGTCCTGTCAGTACATTAATTTCTGAATTACAACAGCAATCAAATCTGTTATTGACAGAGTCCCTGTAGATCTTGTAACTCCTTTAAAAATTATGTACAAGCATGGAATGATGCCACGGCTACACATACAGATGAGGACAGAAACAAAGTTTATGATACATTGACAGAAGACTTTAATAAGTTTTTAAAAGAGAAACAAAATTAATTTAAAATGTTCAAAACTGACATTCAAGGTCTCTGTCAAAAGTGCATAGGAGCTCTGCAGTCAACAGAGGAATCCAATAACAGGTATCATATATCCCTTAAACACTTACAGGTAGAAATGACAGACCTTAAACAGCATCTGAAGGAAAAGGAAGAAGAATTAGATGAATTAACAGAGAATAACCTCCAAAATACTATTTTGATATCCCAGCTTAAAGAAGAGTTAAAAAACACAAAACCAGTCCAAATTATAGAACAGGGACAGGGAACCACTACAGATTTATATACAGTCTAGATTATTACAGAGTTTACCACAGTGGAATGATAAAACGGCATATTTTATAACATGCTTACATTTGAAGAATGGGTGGCATATACAGCAGGATCTGATATATGGACAGATGCATTACTTAGATGTTTCTGGATTTTCATTCCCAAATGTTTTAAAACTTTCATACAATTAAAGCAAGATGATTATCAGTTGAACACTAAAGTAGGATGTATGACAGCCGTTTTAATGGCATTTACACAAGGGCAGCCTCTCACAGCCAAATTATTAGATAATTTTAAAATTACTATCACAGATAAATTAATGGAACAAAGTGATCATTTTAGACTTGCATTTCAAATCATATATAAAAAAACAGACAGAGACATGGGAAAAAGGGACATACAAAAACAGTTAATACATTGCTTCTTAGAACAAGTCAAAGGGGTTCCAGGGGATATTAAATGTATCTACGAAGAAAATTCTGATACCCTCACTGATTTGGTACAAAAACTAATGAGGGGATGGACTATGGCCGATGAAGGGACTTTATACTCACACCATATCTTTGCATGTGAAGATAATAGTGAGCCATTTGAAGTAATTGGTGAAGTCAAAAACAGGGGAAGGCAAAGATGGTGTGACCAACCACCAGTAGAAAGAGCTGTGTCAGCACCACCAGCTCCTGCCTCTATGCTTGTAGTACCAGGATCAAGCACAGGTAATGAGCAAAAGGCACCAACATGCTTCTTTTGTAAAAAATAGGACACATTAAGCAAAATTGTGATCATTACAAAGCCTGGCAAAAAGAAGGAAGAACAGGAGTGTTTCCAAAAGAGAGCAAACAAATTTACAAGAAAAGTCAGAAAAGCAGGATCATGTACAAAACCTTACAATATTAGTAAAACAGTTATAAGAGCCATCAATATACAGGAAAAGGGAAAGTATGCCCGGTAGATTTTCAAACAGTTTCACCTGTAAATCCGAAACATTTGATAGAACAGGCAGAAGGAATAGCTAGGCAACAGTTAAAAAAAGAGATTGAAAAACCTAAATATGTAGATCATTCAGACACAGAAGAAGATGACAAACAAAAACATGAGGTGTGTCATATTGCATTTGATAATAAAGGAGAGGATGAGTGGATTTCCTTACAATAGGGATGTGCCCCCCCTACTCTGGTATCTTTCCTGACTAACTTTAAAAGGGTCGAGATGGGCGACCACTGATTGATATTTGGGTAGAGGGGTCACTGTGGAAAAATGTCTTAATAGACACAGGAGCAGCAGTATCTGTCACAAACAGACAGTTACCAGTAAATCCTATAAAAAGGTTTGCATTTCAGCATTTAATGGCACAGGATGCTATGCAGTGAGTAGCCAAAATGTGGACATAAAGTTTAGTCAAGAGGGACAAATATGGAAGGGTGCATTTTTAATGCATCCATCTTGCAAAAATACCATTATTGGTATGGACATTCTAGGACCTTTAGGCATAGTAATTGATTTACCTAATGAAATTATGTGGATGGGAGACAAACAACAAAGAGAGGAAGAGCAAAATACAGGTTGCTATGCAATCTCTCTACCTGACAAACCTGAAAAACCTACAGGCTATATAAATACAGACAGTGAGGATGTATGGAAGCATTTACAACAGCAATTCCCAAATCTATGGTCCAAGGGTCCCAGTGATTGTGGGAAACTAGAAAGCCAGTAGGAATAGGAAGTGATCAGGACTATATACCACCTTTTCAAAAACAATATCCTATTCCTAGGAAGCAGAAGAACATATGGAAAAATGTATTACAGAATGGGAAAGAGAAGGGATTATACAAAAGGCAACAGTCCTACAAATTCACCAATCTGGCCAGTTAAGAAAAAGATGGTAGTTATCGTCTTGTTATTGATTTACGAAAGGTTAATCAATATACCACTCCTAGAGCACACTTGATTCCAGGAGTCCCAGAGTTGGCTGCACATATTAAGCCACAAAGTAAGTGGTTTACAGTAATAGATTTAGCAAATGGCTTTTTTGCAGTGCCACTCAGGAAAAAGATTGGCCAAGATTTGCCTTTACATTTAAAAAACAGCAATATGTTATGACAAGGTTACCACAAGGGTTTCAAAACAGTCCAGTTATTTTTCATCAGACAGTAGGATCCATTCTACAACATTTGGAAAAGGATGATTCAGTAATACATTACATTGATGATATTTTAATTCAGTCAGAAACAGTAGAGGAGCATGTACGGCTTCTTAAGAGAGTTTTTCATACTCTACAGCAAGCAGGGTTTAAGGTTAAAAGTGAAAAATTCAGTTTATGACACAAAAGTTAAGTTTCTAGGTACTATTATAAAACCAACAGGAAGATCTCCTTGCCCTGTACGTGTACAAGGCATTTTACAAATGGAAAAGCCACTGACTATAGTAGACTTACATAAATTCATGGGAATCATGAATTACAATAGGAATTTATAGAGGATTATGCAGCCGTGGCTGCTCCCTATACAAAATGTTACATGAACAAAAGAACTCCACCTTTTAGAGTGGGGATCTCATGAAGAGGAGGCATTTTCACAGATAAAAATAAAACTAGCACAAGCTACAGAACTAATAGCACCCACTCCAAGGTTACCATTTGTGTTACAAGCAGCAGCAGGAAAAAAACACTGTCTGTGATACTACTACAAGAATGGCCACATGGTAGTGACAACAGAATGGATAAAACATTACGCCCAGTCACTTTCTTTAGCAGAAAGATGACTCCAGTGGAATTGGGTTACCATCCATGTATACAGCAGTTATTAGCCATTTACTGGGGTATTAAACAAACTGAATATTTGACCGTATTTTCCAGCATTATAGTACAAACACCACATCAAGCTGTAAAAGCTTTGATAGACAGTTTTGAAATGAATAAAATTACATATGGTATTAGTCAGGCAGTCTTTGCAAAATGGATGGCACTTTTTGGAATGAAAACTTACTATACAGACAGGGGATAAATACCATTTGTCAAACCATATGGGATATGAAGGAAAACAGCATAACTGTTTAGAAAAGATAATGTCACCTGAGGTGCAATTTTTAGCATCTGATTTTGATCACTTTAAGCCATCCATCTTTGTGGATGGAGCACAATATTGGGACCAAGGCAGATACTGGACAGGATTTGCTATAGTTCCAGAGAATCCACAACTGGGTTCTCCTGAACTAATCAAGTTACCAGGGCATATGTCAGCTCAAAGAGCTGAACTGGAGGCAGTATTGTATGTGCTAAAGTATTACAATCCTATTAACATATATTTCAGATAGTACTTATCTAGTATATTCTTCAAGACTCCATATCGAAACCTGGATAAGGCGAGGATTTGTGGATAGTGTAGGTAAACCATTACGGCATGCTGAAGTATTAAAAGACATATATAAAGTTATAACAATGTCAAAACAACAAGGACAGTATAGCATCTTAAAAGTAAAAGTACATCAAAAGCCAACCAGTGAAACTTACAGATTAAATGTGTTAGCTGATACCTTGGCCAAACAAGCAGCACAAAATGGAAAAGAACTTCCAGAATATGAGTATGCCAATGTAGAAGTTAGTGTCTTAAAAGAGCTAGATAAAGAGTCAATAGAGAAAGACCTTGTAAATATACAAAAACAACAGGGCTTAAAAGAAGAAACCGATCAGTGCAGATTGGCAGGCATACCACCAAAGGAGTACTATGCATACACGACCTCCAAAGGGTTACAGTTGCCATATGTACCATTTCAGTTGGTACGCCAGTTGGTCAAGTTAAATCACCAAATACTGGGCCATATAGGAACTGATAAGTTATGGGCAGTTGTAAAAGAAAAGTATTGGAACCCAAATTTAAAAAAGGTCTGCAAACTGATTATAGAAGAATGTTTAATATGTCTTTCAGGTAAATGCTAAAAGCAAAAGGCCTCAGTTACATAGAGTACAGCCAGCGGATGGGCCATGGTATGCAGTTCAAATAGATTATGCAGGTCCATTACCAACAACAAAGGGAGGTTACAAATATCTACTAGTAGTAGTGGACGTCTTTTCAAAATGGGTAGAAGCAATTCCTACCAAAACCATGACAGCAAAGGCAACAGCAGAAGCCTTATGGAAAAATATTTTCTGTCATTGGGGATGGCCATGGGTTATAGAGTCAAACAATGGCCCACAGTTTGTTAGTGATCTCATTAAACAAATGTGTAATTTGTTAGGCATACAGCAAAGGTTTCATGTACCATACCATCCACAATCTAATGACATTGTAGAAGGTATGAATCGGACGTTAAAAGAACGTCTAAAAAAGGCATGTTTGGAAAAGGGCAATACATGGGTACATCATCTGCCTGGTATTTTAATGGGTATTCGAGCAACACCAAACAGCAAAACAGGTATTTCCCCATATGAAATAATGACAGGCCGCAAAATGCCCATACAATTACCATTTGATCCAGATTTACCTAATGGTAGATCCATGCTAGAAATTAGCAAACATCAGGAATGGCTAAAACAACTTACTAGTATATGTGACTATAATGCAAGGGAGCAAGCGTTCCATCTATGGAAAAAGGTGCCAATAATACCAGCTGAAGAAAACCTTCCCTGTGGAACCAAAGTATTGGTAAAAACATTCCAAATGGAAGGACCATGGGCTAGCAATTGGCAAGGCCCTTTTGAAGTAGTGGAACAAATTGGACCATTAGTGTACAAAATCAAAGGAAAAAAGAAAAACAGAACAATGTTGGTACATAAAGATCAACTAAGAATGATAAAAATAGTGAACAATGTAAATCTGATTAAATGTATTCTTTTGTAGGTTTCCAACAGAGAAAACCTAATGAAATTGACATGGTTTAAAGTGCATCCTTTTGGAAATCCAGTTTCGGATGACCAAAGGCAAAATGATTCAACAATGGAATTTCTATTTAAAGGATGTTTTCTTAAATTGATAATAGCTATTATACTAACTATTATTGTATTGCTTAGTATTAAATTATACTTACAACCTGTTAATCAAACTGTAAAGTTACATAAGAGAGAGAGTAAAGAAATGTGGAAAAACAAGACTGGTCACCATCTTTTAACACTTTCTTAGCAAGACAATGTTGGTATGCAAAAAGCATGAATGTTTCTAATTGTTGGGTATGTAGTTTAATACCAAAAATAACAGGGGTAATGCCTCTAATACCTATTCCACTAAATTCTCTTAGTAGATGGAGAGTATTAATAAATGAAACAGGAGATCAAGTTATAAACGTACAATTACATAAAGCAAGAGTACAGTTATCTGCTATAGTACAGGGGATCACATGTTTTCAACAAAATGGAACTGTTCCAGTGGGTAATAGCAATTGTATTCAAACAATTGAAATGATAAATTTTCACAACCACATACCAGTACGTGGAGTATTTTCTCATGGTTTTCCTATTTTAATACCAATTAAGGGTCAGTTAATATTAAGTGACACAGCAGTATTTCACTTTTCACAAAATGACAAAAATGACTGTAAAACTAATATTACATGTTGGAGAAGTAAAACAGATAAAAACTTTACAGTTGTACATGATAAAACTCCTACTATGGGGCAAGTAAATGGCAGTCTGGTAAATAGCAGTGTTGCTCTATCAGATGGGTTATATTACATCTTTGGTAAATATGCTTATAAATGGTTACCAAAGGGATGGGATGGCACCTGTTATATAGGATTAGTGGTACCAGCAATGCATCATGTAAAAGAGTTACCAAAAGGAAACATTAGGAATACAAAAAAGAAAAGGGATATATTACCTGTAATTGAAAGTCCAGAAAATCCAGTAGACACCTTAGATACATCACGTATATATCATCAAAATCTTGATTATATTAAATTAAAAGATATGGATTTAGGAGATGATGTAATCTCTGGAGCAGGTATTTTTCCCTTGGTACGGGGCTGCAAAAGCCATCTGGGAACTGAGAAAACTATCTAAACTAGTTGAGGTATTGGCAAATGCCACTTTCAATGCAGTCCTTGACATTACTGTCGAAATGACAGCAATATGAACTATGGTTTTGCAAAATTGAATGGCATTAGATTACATATTAGTATCACAAGGGGGTACATGTGCTTTAATAGGAGAACAATGTTGTACATTTATTCCAGACAAAACAGAATCTGTAAAAGCACATTTAGAAGTGATTGCACAAGTGTCTCAACATACTAGAAAAAACTGGAATGATGACTGGAGTGAATGGTTTAGTAATCTATTTACAGGATGGACAGGAAAAATCACTATTTTTAATTTCTTTTATTGTTATTGTAATGCTTGGTTGCATATTATTTACATGTATTAAAGTCTGCTTAGCAAAAGCTAGTCAAGTTACTGTTGTTAATTGTCATAATGAAAAAGTATTACCAAATAATGCTGAATTTATTTCTGTAGTTTAAAATAAAAAAGACGGAATTGTTAGAGTGTGCTCAACAATATACTAAGGTTGAAAGTAATTTTGCTGCAATTAT
Organism: Protopterus annectens; assembly: GCF_019279795.1. Taxonomy (NCBI): domain Eukaryota; kingdom Metazoa; phylum Chordata; order Ceratodontiformes; family Protopteridae; genus Protopterus; species Protopterus annectens. Next base: position 706,606,205 of record NC_056751.1, on the reverse strand, counting down.
GCAACATAAATAATGTATAAGATAAAGCTTGCTTAAATGTAGAAATAGAGTTTAGTAATATGTAATCAGCATCCATACTAAATTACCATGGCTTGGAAAAGGAATCTGCTGAATGGACATTTTTCCCTTACAGACTCAAAACAGGATGTATGCAAGAGCAAAAATACAAAATCTGCTTTTAAAGAATGGACATTTTTCCCTTACAGACTCAAACAGGATGTATGCAAGAACAAAAATGCAAAATCTGCTTTTAAAGAACAATGACATGTTATTCTGCATATAAGGATGGACACAATATGTTTCCTAAAACAACAGGATATGTTTATGACACTGTGACAATGTGTTTTCTCAAAATACGTTTTCTGCATGGAAAAACAGGATATGACACAAGAACAGATGTTTTTATACAAAGATCCAAATAAAATACAGGATGTTCACACTGTCAGAAAAGCTGATCTCTGACAATGTGTTTTCTCAAAAATGTTTTTCTACATGGACATCAGGACACTGTTACAGGATATTCACACTGTCAGAAAAGCTGGTCTCTTACAAGACATTGTTAAACAAGGAAGCTTAGCATTGTTTCTACAGGACTAAAACTGTATATAAAGAGCTGTATAAATCCAGTTATGTTAGAGGTATGATAGGGACACAAGTCCTAAGGTAAATGTTATATCTCTCACATCATCTGTACTATATGAGAAGTAAAGTTGGAACAGTACTTTTAAGCTGCAACGTGGTTCCGTTTGAGTTATTATAAAAAGTTATTTGTTACTGCTCTCTAAAGTTGATGCTGCAAAGTATATTCTCTCATCAGTGTATATTCTGCAAGTTTCTGTATGCAACAGACTGTGAATGCAAATATAACCAGACTTTGAATTTTAGCAGAATCCAGCCAGCAAGACTGAGTGTCTTAAGAACACTTCAAATCCATCACACCAAGCAGTAAGCAACTCCATGTAATTTTTTCAAGTAATGTGTTCAAATAACTGTAGTAGGCTGTATTCATTGCATGTCTGTTCTAACGTCACTACAGTCAATTGTTACATTATGTGCACATGTCCCATGGAGTCGCAGCTTTTGGGTTCTACTCCCATGCCTGCTCCCTTTCAGCTTTCTGCTTTAAAAGCCCATGTTTGTGAGGGTTTGCATACTGTACAGTGCTACTAATGTAGGGTAAACTATTACTGGTGCCAGAAAGTCTGCTCTTCAATTTTCCCTTAGATCTTGCTAGTTCTCTTCTCTCTTGCATTTAACTAGCATATTTGCCTAGCACTTCATCTGGTTTCTTGTAGCAATTATTGTAGTACACATAAATGCTAATAACACTAAATGTCCTGTAAGGAAACAGCTCCAGTACTTATTAATAATGACCATCCCTCCTTGCATGTCTAAAGGTCAGTTCCCTGTGCTTTCTCCTATTAACCTGGTGAACTTGGGCACTCTGATGCAGTGTAGCAACTGCCTCATGTATACAGATAACCCTCTCCTCTTACCTCCCAAAGCTCAGACTTGTGAGAGATGCACTTATATATCCAAACTGGAAGACATGCACTCTCCAACCAAGACTGGAATAGCTGGTCAAGAGGACAAGGTCAACACCTGCACCACACCACATGGAACACATAGCCCTCCAGAGCACCCACCATCACAGCTCTCACATAACACAAACCACACACCCACCTTCATGGAGGCTCTCAATAGAAATCTGCCCAAACAGCAGAGACCTCCAAATCAGAAATGCATTTGACCTCCACAACACAGCATGCCCCTCAACCTAAGCCCCCAAGACAAAACTGCTTGCCCAATACACTAATCATAGGTGACTTGATAGTGAGACACACTGATGTCCCACTCACTAGGTTGAATAAGGAGAAGGTAACAGTCAGCTGTCTATCGGGTGCTAGGATCTGACACATAACAGACGCACTCAGGTCACTCCACAAGTACAAATATAACTCTGTCATTGTCCATGTGGGTGTGAGTGACCCGAGATGTACCTCCCTAGACTACATGAAAAGAGACATGGAGGAGATTTCAGATTATGTGGCCGAGGCAGGTATGACCCTATTCCTGAGCAGCATCCTACCATCACCCAGAATGATATCGCAGTACAAGCAGAAAATGATTGACTTCAACAATTGACAAAGTTTCTGGTGTCATTCTAAGGGAATCCAGTATCTGTCTGCTTGGGATGACTTGATTGACAGACCTCAATGCTTTGCCAGAGATGGCCTGCATCTGTCACCCATAGGTTTCCGGATACTGGCTAAGGCTCTTGTCACCCCTATATAGTGCCTTTTTTAGGCAGTGTTCCAAAGACCAAATTACCACCGTAACAGCTATAACTAAATGCTGAGGGTCATACTGCTCAGTGCTAGAAATCTAAATCTCAAGATGCACTCACTCGAAGCATTCCTCAAAATGCTCAACATCAACATTTGTGCTGTAACAGAGACCTGGTTTAAAACGGCACTAACACTACCAGGCTATAACTCATTCCACACCTTTTGGCCCCAGAAAATGGACCAAAGCTCCAAAGGCTGAGGTGTCTCCATATTTATAAAGGACATGCACGCCTCCAGATTAGTAACCCAGCATAATGCATCAGAGATACTTCTGGTACGACAGTGGTTAAGACAGCGATTCAGGTTGTAGCCTGCTATAGGTCCCCAACCATGTCCCCAGACTCTCATTCCACATTCCTAAGCACCCTGGAAACTATTTAGGTCCAACCCAACACTCTCATACTGGTTGACTTCAACTACCCCTCCATCAACTGAGAAAACTACTCATGCACCAATACACTTGCCCAATGCTTCTTGGAATTCATTAATTCCAATGCACTGGACCAGCTCCTAACCCCACTAGAGGAAGCAACATCCTTGACCTGGTTATTATTAACATAGGCAACCATTGCTCAACACCAGTAGTCAATTCCTCCCTGGTTAGATCTGATGACAAACTAATTACCATGGAAATCCACATCTCACCCACACCACCACCAAAGGTAACCACCATGAAAAACTTCTCAAAAGCTGACTTTGGGCTCCTAAAAACAGAGGTGGCTAACTTCACTGCACCCATGCAAATGGAAAATAGGTGCATTGCCGCCGAATCATACACCAATGCACTGTATGAACATGTACATAAATGCATGTAACTAGCCATACCCAAAAGAACCGACATTCTCCTCCAAAAGAGGAGGCCAATCTGGTGGTCCCCTGCAATTAACAAACTCTACAACAGAAGGAAGAAAGTGTTGCAGAAAAAGGTGAAGTCCCAAGACTGGAAAAACTCCCTTATTAGCCTCAACAAAAAGTTGAGATCCCTCATCAAAACCTCTAAACTAACTATGAAGGCAGAATTGTGGCAGACACTAAAAACAACCACAAAGCTTTCCATAGTTATATCAAGAATATCCATGGCAATACCCGGATTTGCTCTGAGTTACTGCACAACGGTACCTCCTATACTGAGCCAACAGATATTGCCAACATACTGGCTGACAGACTCAGTGCCAACTTTACCCCTCTCTTCCCCCCCTAAAGGACCAATCACAATACCAGAAGAATGCATGGCACCCTACTGCAGCACAGGCTAAAGCTGCATTGTCCCAGACCAAGAATACAGCTTCCATGGGACCCCACAAAATCCCCAGCTGTGTTCAACATGAACTACAAAGTTTACTGGCACCACACCTGTGTGACCTGTTCAATCACAGCCTCACCTCAGGCATTGTCCCTACACAATTGCACACTGCTACAGTCATCCCTCTCCATAAAGGGGGAGAGACTACAGACCCTGGGAATTATCGCCCCATTAGCCTGACAAGTCTGATATGTAAGGCTATGGAGTGCATCATCATAGACCTAATAAACAATAGGGAATCCCTAAACTCTAGGTCCCATGCAGTTTGGTTTTGTGAAGGGTAGATCATGTCTGCTCAACCTGGTTGACTTCTTTGAGTCAGTCACCAGAGCTGTGGATGAGGGCAAGGCAGTTCATACAAACTAACTCAATCTGGCCAAGGCCTTTGATACCATTCCCCACTAAGGAATTACTGATAGACTTGCCAAACTAGGCATCAACTCCTATATCACTAGGTGGGTTGCAAACTGGCTCACAGATAGAATCCACAGTGTGAAAGTAGCAGATTCCAAGTCAGAATGCCGACCAGTCACAAGTGGAGTCCCACAGGGATCGGTCCTGGGTCCCCTCCTGTTTGGCATCTACTTCTCAGAAGTCCAGGACAACATGGAGGGACTCTGGCTGACCATGTTCACTGATGATTGCAAGCTGGAAGCCATTATTAAATCCACAAGTGATGTAGACATCCTACAGAAAAGCCTCACTGAGACCAACGACTGGTGTTGAAACCATGGCCTTTAGCTTAATGCCAAAAAAATGTGTAGTCATTCCCTTTGGGAATAACTCTGTTCTCACTAATTACCACATTGATGGTAGTCCTTTGAACACTGAAGGCGTTATAAGAGATCTGGGGACACAGGTTGACAGCAACCTCTCCTTCGACCACCACATTGACACTGTGGTCAGAAAGTTCTTCTATGTGGCACATATCATTACCAAGGGTTTTGCATCCAGGAAGAAAGCGGTCATCACCTCTCTCTACTTTTCCCTCATTAGACCAATCATCAAGTATAATGCCCCATTCGGCATGTACCTCACTAAACACCTTCAACAGCTGGAAAGCCCACAAAAGTATCTCACAAATAGGATCCAAGACCTTAAACACGTCCTACACGGACAGACTCAAAAAACTCCAACTTTTCTCTGTCTCATATAGTCTATTAAGAGACTATGTTTGCTCGACTCTCAAAGCCATGTCTGACCCAGCCCTGTTAGAAATGTTACACCTGAAGAAACCCCAATCCCTCCACATGCTCCATGGACCTCATCCTCATTACCACAATCAACAGAACATGCTGGAGGGACAGGTTCATAACCCAGAGACTGCCCATGCTGTGGAATAGACTTCCCATACATGTCAAGCAGAGCACCTCATTGGCCCTTTTCAAGAGAAAACTTGATGAGTGGATGGGAAATAAAAAGTTCACTCCGGGGATCACTCCAGTGGCTCTACTTAATAGAGGCACTGGGAAGTAACAGTGGCATGATGCCAGGGTACTTCTATGGGCTAAGCTTGTAAAGGCTCCAGGGCTGTTGGCCTAGTACACACCTATGAACCTATGAAGGCTGTCTAGTCTAATGTACACAAACATACCTTTCAACTGTCATGATTTTTCATAATGTAATGACAACTGCCCAATCCGTCTGGTCCATGATTAGCAGATAAATTATTACCTGGAATGCAATATTTTGACAAATCCATTTACAGAACACCTTGGTAGTTATGTATGTATATACACACTATGTGAAACAGCTGCGTGTAGTTATATACCTGCATTTGTTAGTGCTTGGCCCATACTGTCCCATGCTAACAGCTTGAGAGGTATGCACATGCTACATCATCTATAGAAGAATTTGAGTCAATGTGCTCACAACTGACACTGCACACCTGTAGAAGCATGTATTAATATCATCTGCGACTTCACTAATGGTATGTTTTTCTCCCTCTCCCCACCCCTTATCTTCTTTCATTTATTAATGGTATTTACTATGATTTAATATTAATGTATTCTGTTAAACTAATTGTTATGTTGGCCTTATGGGTTATTTCATACTGGTTTGCTATTAACATGCTTACTATTATGTTATTTATTGTTGTGTTCCACATAATATACCTTAAAATGTATTTGGATTAGTCAACATTATGTCCCATTATGTCAATACTAACACTGGTTTGGTTATTACTAACCTTAACTTATTGTTATAACTAATTTACCACAGCGTGACACGGTAGGCCAGCTCCAGGTGCTCTACCTATCTTGGCTCCTTCAGCCATGGCACCAGGGCCCAGCACATCTGAGCCACAGCCTGGTGGTGCCCCCTCTGCTGCCTCTGCACTACCTGCAGTGCTGGGTAGTTCTGTCCCACAGGCCGCAGCTGGGCCCCCCTCTGGAAGTGGTGGTGGAGGGGGTGTTGTCACCCATGATGAACTACCATGATTGGTAAGCAGGATAGTGTTCTGTGGTTTTGGATGCCTCCTGCGTTGGATGGAGGGCATGCTTGCCACCCTGGTGGGGCAGCCTCACCCCAGATTCCAGCCTCCACCACTGCCACCCCAGGGGCAGTAAAGGAGCAGTGCCAACATTCCCATGGGTGGGGACTTGAGTCATGCTGCTACCATGTGGAGACACCTAAGACTGGGATTCCACAACACCCTCCCCATCCAAGATGTTCACCGCCCTTGTGTCACACACCACTCCTATCTGCTGTCTTGTCTGTCTGCAAAAGCTTCTTCACCTTTGCAACTTACCTCCCCATACACATACCCTTCACCAACATTCCTCCCTCACCTTAGAAAAAAAAATGGGCACCTGTCACCAAAAAAATATCGTCCCATACATACCTCTCCATTTTGCATAAGTGTCCACTGGACACACATAATTTGGTCCAACTGGCTTGACAATGCAGTTATGTTGTCACCACCCCTCTCTGTGGGGGTGACAGTCCAAATTCATTTACAAATTATGTCAAAGTGCACAGTTATCACTGATGAAGAAATGGATAGCTATGGTTCTTTTCCTACACCCTTCCTGCACATCCTTACCTGCCTTTCACCATGTCTTCCCCCCTGCTTGCACCCCATTTAACCACTTTCCTATCTCCCCATTTTTTTCCTTTAAAGATTTTTTGCACGATGTGCATTGCTAAGCTCAGCTAAAAGGAGCTAAATTGATATATGTCTTCTAAATGATAAACTCGTACAAAATAAACACCTGCCCCATTTTTCAAATCCAAGACCATCTCACCTGCAGACCATTGCATTAACCAACCAACCAAACCACACAGCTATTAAAACTGGTGATTTGAGCAAAACACAGTAATTGCAAGTTATCGTCATTAAGTGTTATTAAGCCTAGCTGTGTATCGTGTCATACTGTGCAATCTTGCTGAAAAAGTAATGCAAAAACCGGGAGTGTTACTTGGAGCCTGGTACAGGACAACACCACTAGAAAGCCAGACACAGACTAATGGATGTAACTGAGGTCTCTAATTGCAGATAATAGGGCAGTTTTATCAGCAACATGTACAAGTACACCTGCTAAAACATTAATGACAAAATACATGTTCAACTGAGACTCTGGTGGAGAAACACATCCTTATAAAGCCAGGCACATAATAATGAATGTAATGGAGTTATGTCACAGCCTGTATGTGTGCACTTATACCTTGACAAATACACTTGCTGTAACAGTGACTCAGTAGCTCAGTCTGTTAAATGCTTTGCAAACAGTAAGTTTTGCCACACATTGTCCTGGATTCAAATCCAGTGGTGTGTAGCATTTAATTACATTATTGTGAATCCAGCAATTAATGACTGAGTCATGCACTCAGTATCCACACAATGCATTTCAAGTGAATTGTCTGCTTTTCAATGATGGAAGTCACAGGCCTGCAGATAGGAACACATTTGACATATCCTTATTGCAACACTATGTGCATAGCGTCAGGTCATGCATTAATATGCATTCACAGAGTATTTTAACTTAGGTTATGCAAATGAGGCCTACTAATATCAGAGTACAGCACATAATCATTTCATAATGATATTACAAATTAGCACAGCTGCATGACTAACATACACATATGGAGGTCCCTGCTAGTAACAAGGACTTCCAACACACACATTCCAAATGCCTGCCATAATGTAACACATGGTCTGACAGTTGCCCAAATGGTTGACATAATGTTAAATTTACCCCTATGTTGCTCAAGGACACAACAAACTTGTTGCCTAGTACTCTGTTAGTTGTACCGTTTAACATACTTACCTTAAACACATGCCTTAATTTGCAGTGGAATGGTACCTTCACTCTGGCTCTGCCTCTAAAGCAAGGCAGCCACAGCACCCACAGTTACTCTTACAGCTTGTTGTCCTCCAAAGTGTTCACAAACTCTGCTTATGCCTATTGCCTGCAGCATCAGCTCTGTGATGACATAGTATCTTGACCCCAGTAATGTCCAGCACAATATATCAGAAAAGGCTTCTAATCTACATGAAGGCCTTGTATCTTGTTTACTGGTCGCATACCATTGGCTGATTATACTGCATATATCAGCTGTGTTGGCTGCAATTAACATTTCAGAACCACAGATTACTTAAGCGCCAATCACCTGGTAATGGGAACAATGTTAAAAAGGCAAACAGCTGGCTAGGGGAATCAGTCTGTATGAGAACTTCTTTACACAGTACACACGTTGTCAAAAACTTTATATATCTGCACATATCAACAGAGGAATATTGTACTCAATCAGGTATGTAACCTTTTTGTTTACAACATCTTGCATATGTGTGAATATACTTAGGGGAATGGGGGATTACAGCATTCAGCATTAAGCCTTTCTTAGAACTGTAATGATGACGTCATTGATCTCCAGATTTGTTACACCTACAGAGGATGTACAATACATCAAGTGTGGATTTTTTTTTTGTCAATGTGGTACTCTGGTCTCATGCGAATGTCCCTTTATATGGTTGTAATAGCACACTGTTATTTGTTTGGCACTGCTGTTTTGACATATTATCGGGGGGGGGGGTTGACCCTAGGGGACACACTACAATAAACTCCAGTGTTCAGTGTATGATCAAACAGCAGTATCTGTCATGGCACAAATGGGAACAGATGACTATTGCTACTATCTTTGTTGTATCCATACGCTTAGTATGTTTGCACATTGTGGAATATGACGTGTGATCAAACATTGGATACTGCTAGCCAGTCTGTTCTTTCTGTATCTCTACATAGTGTACTTCTATGTATATGACCCTGCCATGTGTTCCCATTTTATAGTCTTTCAGGAAACATGTATGCCAGAGGCTGTACCCCTTTTATGGATCCTGAGAATGATATGATCCTGGAAGGCCTCTGTCAAAACCATGCACTCCTACTGTCTAGGGGAGGCAAAACAGGGAAGAACAGGCAGCAGTGTGGGCTGACTGTCTGTGATGTTAATGCCATTGGTCACCACAGCAGGTTTGACACTGTGCCACCGATGGAGCACCTGCAGCAGAACAACCACTCTCAGCCATGGAGAAATTCCTGGCAAACTAGGAACACATGACAGCTCCCAGGTATCCATCACACCATGCATCGTGGATGTGGGTGCCACAGTTTCCACTCCAAAGAAGTGTCCAAGTGGGCTTAGTTTGATCAGCATTGGAATACTGTAGCATTCAGTGTGTCAGGGTGTACATACTTTTACATGGGTGTCAGGTTTTTGGTTTTGGGGGGGGGGGGGTTAACTGCAGTTTAAATCTCATGCTCAGATTCTGACCAACATAACAATTAAAGTATGTAATGTAAATGTGAGATATATGGACATATTACCCTGTTATAGTGCAACATGCGGTAGTGTTTACATTACATCTCCCTCAACTTTTCACTGGTCCGTCAGGATTTAGACAAGGCTGTGGTCCTGCTCCTGGTAAGCACAAAGTACAGTTGTGTACACTTACCATAAATGTAGATGTTGAGTGTATTCACTGTTGCAGTCATTACATTTGGATAATCTGCTGGCAGGTTGCCCTCAGTCGGCCTGAATTCCAAAGTCTTGGGTCCTGCATCGGTTGCTGTCTCCTCTTCCAAGACGTCAAGTCGTCAGGGGTATAAAACATTCAGTCAACGCCATTTTCTTTAGTTTTTCTTGCCACAGATGTCAGGTGCCCCCCAAATGGGTAGCAAAAAAAAAAAAATATATATATATATATATATATATATATATATATATATACACACATGCAACAATACAAACTTTACCTTCATCTACAAACAAATACACCACAAAGGCTGTGGAAGATAGTGAAGGAAAGAGAAACTCCAGAATAAAATGGGGATGGCGGGCGGGTAACCTGGACTGCAACAGTGAATACACTCGAACATCTACATTTATGGTAAGTGTACACAACTGTACTAGTTCTTTGTGTTTCACTGTTGCAGTCATTATATTTGGGTAGAATCCCAAAGCTATGGATGGGAGGCTGGAGCTAAACTGCATTAGGGGCGGCTATAAGGCCCTGCAGAACTGCAGTGGCAAAGCCTGCCCTGGACTTAGAGTAGAGAGGCAAATGATAATGCTTTGTAAAAGTGTGAACAGAACTATAAGTAGCAGCCTCTAGAATGTCTTTGTTTGGTACCCCTCTGAGAAAAGCTGCTGATGTAGCTGCGGCCCTGGTGGAATAAGACCTAATGCCCTTGGGCACAGGTTTGCCATAGTGTAAGTAGCAGAAACGAATACAGTGGCTTATCCACTTTGAAATAGTCTGCTTTGAAATAACCTTTCCCTCTGATCCTGCAGCAAATGTCACAAGTAACATGCTCAGTTTTTCTTAGAGCTTTAGTCCTGCTCAAGTAGAATCTTAGTTGTCCGTGTACATCAAAGGAATGCAGAATCCACTCCCCCTTGTTCTGCAGATTTGGATAAAAAGTTGGCAGATGAATAGTTTGGTTAAGAGCCACACTGGAAACCACCTTAGGTATAAATAAAGGATTGGTCCTGAGGGACACCCTGTCTGAGTAAAATATGCTAAAAGGTTCCACAGCCATGAGGGCCTGTAGCTCTGAGACCCTTCTTGCTGAAGTAATTGCCAGGAGCAGAGCTGTTTTCCATGATAAGAACTTTAGATCTGCAGTAGCAGCTGGTACAAATGGAGGCAGGGTGAGCTTTTCCAACACATAAATGAGGTCCCATGCAGGAATTGGTGATCTTCTGGGAGGCCTTAAATTTTTGGCCCCTCTAAGATACTGCTTTAGTAAAGGATGAGAAAAGATTGGTGGCTCTGTGTTGTAATGAGTCGAGATGGCAGAGGCATGGATTTTTATTGATGAAAAAGATAGGCCTTTGTCAAGCATCTCAGTCAAGTATTGTAAAATCTGAGGAATATTTGGCTCTGCTGTGTCAGTTCTGTGTGTTTGGTTCCAAGCACAGAATCTCTTCCATTTATCAGCATAAGATTTTCTAGTACTAGGCCTTCTGGCTTCCAAATCCATCACAGCTTTACTGAGAAGTGTTTGAATAACTACATGATCTGCCATGCTGCCAGGTTCAATGTTTGGAGCTGATTGTGCAGGATCTGATTGTTTTGCTGGGACAGTAAGTGAGGTATTTGAGTCAAGTACCAAGCTGGGAATTGAGACATATTCCTTAGGACTGGGTATCAGTATTGGCGGGGCCAGTCCGGAACAATTAGTATCATCTTTGGTTTTTCTTGTCTGACTTTTAGTAGGAACTTGGGAAGAAGAGGCAGAGGAGGAAAAAGGCGTAAACTGATAGGTTTTTCCAACTGAAGGATAGGGCATCCACTTTCCATGCTTGTCTGTGATAAGTCCTTGTGCAGAGTTTTTCCAGTTGACAGTTCCGAGGGGAGGCAAATAGGTCTATGTCCAGGCTCCCATTTCTTTGTTATCATGCTGAAGACTTGTGGATCTAGTTTCCAATCGTGAGGGTCCATAAGGTTTCTGCTTAAATTGTCTGCCAGAGTATTTTGCTTTCCTGGTAGAAATTGAGCTTGAAGATGTACTTGGTAAGTCAAGGCTGTGTCCCACAGCGTCATGGCTAGTCTGCAAAGTGGGTATGAATGCATGCCCCCTGCTTGTTTATGTACCACATAACTGTGGTTATTGTCCATCTTTATCAGTAGCTGTCCTGGATGAAGTAAGTCCTTGAAGGCTGTCATGGCATTTTAAACAGCTAACATCTCTTTTTGGTTGATATGCAGATGCATTTGTTTTGGGGTCCATATGTCCTGAATGCATCTTCCTGCCAGGTGGGCCCCCCATGCATAATCTGATGTGTCTGTTGTTAAGGTTTGGCTGGCAAGGGGTAGAGTAAAAGCCCGTCCCATGTTTTGGTGACATGCATTTGCCCACCATAGAAACTCCTGCTGTAGGCAGGGAATGAGAGGAATCATTGTTTCCAGACTGTGACAAATGTTGACTCCATAAACTTTTTAGGTACCACTGTAGTTTCCTCATATGCAGTCTTGCATATGGAATCAGTAGAATGCAGGATGCCATGAACCCCAAAGCCTGCAGAGTTCATCTTGCAGATAACTGGGTTTTTGTTGCCATCAGGAAGTAAGTAGTCAGTTGCCTTTGTTTGTCTGGCATGAGGAAAGCCATCTGGGCAGTTGTATTCAAGCTTGCACCCAGGAATGTTATGTTTTGAGAGGGTACTAGTTGTGATTTCTTTTCGTTTATTGTGTACCCTAGGCATTTTAGAAGCCTTTTCACAAATGTCAGATGCTAAAGAAGAATGTCCTTGTTCTCTGCTTGAATGAGACCATCGTCCAAGTATGGATAGATTTGCATACTTCTTTGTCTGCAAAATGCAATTACTGGTGTCAGGCACTCTGTAAAGACCCTGGGCGCAGTAGATAAGCCAAAGGGCAGTGCAGAGAATTGGTAATGCATAAAGCTAGCCTTGAAACGGAGGTATCTTCTGCACAATTCCCTTATTGGGATATGCAGGTATGCCACTTTCAAGTCTAATATCACCAGCCAAGCGTTCTTGCCCAGCATGGGCAGAAGCTGCTGCAAAGTTAGCATTTTGAATTTTGGAATGTCCAGGTATGTGTTCAGAATTGATAAATCCAGTATTGGGCACCAGACCTGGTCTTTTCTGGGTACCAAGAACAGTCTTGAATAAAACCCTTGTTCTTTTTCCTGTTCTGGTACTGGCTGAATATCCCCCATATCCATGAGGGACGTAACTTGTTTCTGTGCCTCTGCCCATTGATATTTTGGCAAATCTGGCCAACCATTTGCAATTGGCAGTGTGTGGAAGTGGAATCTGTATCCCCGAGATACTATGTTTAACACCCACTTGTCCTGGGTTATTAACTGCCAATTTTGAGCATAAAGTGCTAATTTTCCCCCTAAGGGTGCTGCCAAAATATAAGTGCTTGGTGATGGCACAGGGAAGTCATTGAGACTGTTTACTATAGAGTTACGCTTTATTTACTCCAGATTTGGAGGTAGAAGCACCCCATTGCTTTGACCTGTAAGAATCCTGTGACTGGTATCTAGAACCTTTAGGGCGCCTGGATTTGCCCCGTTGAGCTCTGTCAGACACAGGAAAGGAACAATTTTTTGTAGGCCAGTGTCTACTGAATCTTGGTGGTTGCACTTGTAAGAAGTCTTTTAGTTTGCATAGACTTAGCTTTGTCTTCCATTTTCTTTAAAACCTCTTCTGCCTTAATACCAGAGTATCATGCTGTAAAGGTGCATCCAGCAATTTAGCTTTAACATGATCAGGCAAATTTTGCTCTTTTAGCCAGGCATACCTCTTAATCACAGATCCAGTAACTGCGGAAGGAATAAAAAACACATTGCAAAGTATGCTTTTTAACTTGTTCTGCTGCATACAATAATTCCTGCAATTCTTTATTTTCTGCACATTCAGAAATAAACATAATTTTCTGTTTCAGCAATCCCATAACATGTTGTTGATACTTGAGCATATGAAACTGGTAGTTTAAGGCCCCAATTGCCAAGGTTGCAGATGTATAAACCTTCTTTCCCCATCTACCCAGTGCCCTGGAATCTCGGTCAGAGGGGGTAGGATTTTTTTGCTGTTGAGGCCTTAACACCTTTTGGACCCTGTAAAATAGTTTCAGGGTCAGTAGCAGGGTTTCTAAATAAAAACGTGTCAGTCAGGAACCCTGTAATATCTGTCTGGCTTGCTAGGAGCTGGAGGTAAGCAGTCTGGAGTCAAGCTAGACTCCAAAAACACATCATCCACAATGTCTAAAACAGGAGGTATGGCTAAAGGCCTATGCTGAGGGAGAAGGAAATCCCTGAGTCTCTTTTTTTGATTCTGAGAAATCTTGACTCTCTCAGTGAAAATGCTCCCTCAAAGTATGCAAGGTTTCTCCAAAGGAATAATCTTCAGGAGGAGGTGCAGATGGGATAGATTCCTCTGCATCAGAATCCTCATAGGGTGGTATAGATAATTCCTGATCAGAAGAAATAGAAACCTGATCTGAAGATTCATAATCAGCGTCTTGCCTAGGCCTCTTACCAGGAGGGGGTTGGGAACCCCTGATCAAGGTAGTCTTCAGCCATTTTGATCATGTTTTTTTGGGCATAGAGGCCTGTGCACGTGGCTCATGCATCGTTTTTTTTTAGCTTTAGAAGTTGCTTTTGTCTTTGATTTTGAAGCTGGCGTTGGTTTTATTTAAAAAATGTTGTGGACTGAATACACACTCAGAAGCCAGTGCCTGCTCAGCGGCTCCAGACCCATCTGAGGGAGAGACATCCACAGGTACAATACTTTGAGAATCTCATGGCGTGCAGGACTCCACATGGGTCTCGGTAGGGGCCTGCGACTCGAAAGTAACTAGTATCAGGGCTGCGAAAGCTCCTGAGTACCGGCGACTGGCTTAGGAGAAGCTTCATCAGTTTTGGACCTAGACAGTCTGTCTCTGTCCTTTTCTTTGCGATTTTTTGTGTACTCCGGTAGTCGGATTGCTATCAGAAGACATTTCAGGATAGTTAAATCTGTTTCCAAAATATTTTGAGGCAAAGATATACTGACGTTTAATAGTGCGTTGGTTAAATCTAGCACAAAACCGACAGCTAGGCACTTTATGATCAGGACCTAGGCAAGGAATACAGTATAAATGGAAATCCTTATGAGGTATTTGCTTCCCACAAGTAATGCAATTATTAACTTTAACTGACATCGGTATGGAGCAAGAAAAAAGTTTCCCCAACAGGCTACTTAACTTTAGTAATGACTTCAGTTCTGAAACTCGAATTCAAAAATTTCAGGAGTCTGCCAACCAGCACTTGCGAACCGCTTCTGCTTCGGGCACCGCGCGGCAAGAAAGACCAAAGAAAATGGCATTGGCTGCCTGTTTTATACCCCTGATGACCGGACATCATATGTCACAAGATGGGTTGCAAACTGGCTTAAGGACAGAACCCACAGGGTTAGAGTTGCTGGCGCTGTGTCAGACTCAGAAGCCGGTCAGGTGTGGTGGTGTCCCACTCGGTCCTTGCCCTATATTGTTTCTAGCATCTCTCCAGTAGTACAGGCCAACAGGGGAGGACTTGACGACAAAACAGCAGATGACCAGATGACTGCAAAAGCTAGTGGAAAGTGATCGGACACGGGATATCCTTCAGAAGGGAAGGGAGAAACAGATAGCTGAGCTGGTGCCAGAGCCATGGCCTGAAGGAGAAAAAAAAATAAGTCATAGTCATAAAAAAAAAAAAAAAAGGTAACCCCCCAATACCATATATGGCAACTAATCACAGAAGAGCAGATCAGGTTATCAGGGACCAGGGGACCCAGGTTGACAGTTTTCTTTCTTTTTTGACATCACAGAAAGACCTAGAAAGAAAAAGTACATTGCCCACCTGATCATGAAGGGATTCATCAGGTCATTGTTCCCTAGATTTCCTCACTTATCATCAGACCAATGATGTACAACATTGCCCCATATTGGATGTATCTCCGACGATCTCAGCACATCATCTGCAGCAGGAGAGAGACCAAAAAAGTTCCTCAAAGGAAGGAAAAAGGGACAAATCTTGCCAGATTGAAAAAGCAGCTCTATTCAGTGGCATACAGTCAGCTCCATACCGTCTGCTCAGAGGTGACATGTGCCATGTCAACATGGCCATGTCCAACATGCTCCTATGAAATCCAAAAATCAAAAAAAATCCACACAAAAACCCAAAAAGCTTAACTTAAACCTTATACGGATATATATAGGATGTGTGCTGGAGGGATAGATTTATCCTCTTGTGACTCCTATCACTCCGGAATAAAATCAGAGCCAGCGAGGCCAGAGCACTGAAATTGTTCAAGAGAAATCTAGAGATTGAGATGGGAGGATAGGGAGGGGCGGAACCTGGGAATCATCTCTGGGTCACTGCTGGACAGGCACACAACACACTAATGGGCACAATATTTTGGCACAAGGGGGGCATATATACAATAATTTTAAATAGGCTTATAAGGGCCTAAGGCCAAGCAAAGTATAATGCTAGAGAATAACCTACCTAAGAGGAGACAGCAACCGACGCAGGACCCAAGACTTTGGAATTCAGGCTGATTGAGGGCAACCTGCCAGCAGATTACCCAAATGTAATGACTGTAACAGTGAAACATGAAGAACATCACTGTTTTGTTACAGATGTAGATTTACTGCAATGTTTTCCCTAAAGTGTCATCCGAAGCCTGCTGCCTGTATTGCTGTACTGTCTGCATGATTACCAATTGCACAGATATTTTCTGACTTTACAGACTTTAGAGTCATACCTATGCCTTGTAGGTGTCACCACACTGATAGATGTGACAGTATTGTAAGGACATTATAGATTGCCATATGTGTCAACTGTGCAGTCTTCACAAATGTCAACAGTGTACCTCATTGTTGCTGATGAGATTGCTGTGTAAAGAGGTTTTATTTACAAGTAACTACAGATGTTTGTGAGAAAAGTAATGTCCTATTATATGATGTTTGGGGTTAAACAGGTCTGTAATACTGACAACAATGTATACAGATTTACATATATTGCAACATAATATTGCAGAGCATAACAGTGCAGGTATAATGTACTGCTTTTCCTTTCTTATCACAGCTGACCGAGGGGGTTGGTCTCTGCCCCTACACAACCTGATGTCAGTGTCTCTTCAGACTCTGATGATGATGGTGGCCAAAGTGAGGCATAGGTGGAGGTTTCAGGGGCTGAATCTGTCCCAGAGGTTTACATCCCTCTTCTGCCCTCATTACCACCGTACACAATATGCTTAAACATACCCAGTCTGCAGAGGCCACAGATACTGGACAGTCAGAGGGTGGGGACATTTGAACAGGAAAGTGTGGCAACTATGGTGCCAGTGAGTGTAGACACTAGCCAGACAGCTGGTGAGGTTCCCCAAAAGCAGATTAACAGATGTGCTCATAGGAGACCTGCATATGTTTCAGGCCATCATGGAGAGACAGGCACGTTCTGAAAGCAAATTCAGATGAATGCTCAGGGTTCTGTATGCAGCACAGTCTGATATCTGTGAACACCTCCACCGCATTAGTGATACCCTGGATCAGTTCAGTGATGCAGTGGAAAGCAGGTGATCTGAGACAGGTCACAGAATATCTGTCTTAGAATGCACATTGACTGTGATGGAATGTCTGGTTGGAATTTAGCGTTGGGCTTGCAGATGTAGGTCAGCAACTCCCATCTGCTGAGAGTCCAAGTGGCCATGCACAATCATGCACCCATAGTGGCAGCACATCCAGCACTCCAGAGGGGAGAGTGCTGTTCACACCAAGATGTAGCAGGCCATGGGCTTATGGTCCTGGGTGTTCACGTGGAGGACACAGACCCAGAAGACAGTAGTCACCATCAGGTACTAGCACCACTTATGACCTTGGGCATGGAGATGCCAGTGCAACTCCTGACAGAGCCAGTTCCCATGTCCAGGGGTGGAGACGATGAACTGTCAGCTCTACCATGCATGGTTCAAAGCTGTCCAACATACACACATGTAGGGCTAGCACTGAGCTTGACTGTGTTCATGCACACTCTGGCACATCACTGTCAAATTCAGGTCAATTACAGATACACATACGGCACATTTCCATGATCCATCTTGCCTGCTTCCCTTCCCGATTCATACACATGGTTTCAACCTATTGGGTCAGTCTAGGCCTCCTGCACCTCCACACAACACCATGTGCAAGTGTTATCTGTACCACATCCCAGTCATCCTCATCAATGGGAAATGAAGCTCAGTGTCTGATGCACAGGGTGAATATATAAATTAATATGTAATTGTGTAATGCAGTGTTGCTTTGCCATGCCACTTGCACTGGTCACTGACAGATATGGTATGCCAACATTTGCAATGAGTAAGCCACGTTATTTGTGTAGCTTATGTTGTAATGGCTGTATATTTACATAATGAAAGGTATGTCACAGACTTGTTTATGGTTCAGTTTCAGGAGTCTGTAGGAGAAACAACTGCAATAAAACCATAGACATCACAGCACAGTATGGAAAATCAGCAGAAAGAAATATGTCTTCAGCAAGCTACAGCACTATAGGTGCATGGTTCCATAGAGTCATGTGTGTCTACCAGGTTAACAAGGACAACTGTATCATTCAGCCTACTCATACATCCCTAATCTATGAAAAGGTCTGATACCCTTGATAAGCATCACCAGGGTTTCGAGAGCTAACATCTACAAGCTGTGGTGATGGAGACGGCCCATCTACAAATTTCCTGTGTCCATTACAAACATTTGTCCTACACTAGTTAGGATTGTCTTGTTCTGCATCCCATTGTGCAACTTGTACATGATGTGTCTTATAGCAGACATGTGCTTCACATGCATGGGGAGCCTGTTACATACAGGGTGTAGCTGTCTTACACACCTGTCTCTCCAGCATGTACTATTCAGTGTGTAGAACAGGTAATGCATGTGTTAGTCCGGTCTCGGATAAGGAGGTACACAGTGGGATCGGACACCTCCCTGTATGGCAGCTATACACATCCCCTCCAAAGCATGTAGGAGACCGACTACACATGTACGGTCTTGACACGGACTGCACAGGACATGTTATCTACACAATATATTCATTTACCATGGAACCTGTGTCACTGCTATAGTTGTAAGATATGCCTGTGTAGTGACATAGAAAATGTGCCATTACACTCAATAACAGGTGTGACGAGTGCCAAATACAGTATGACAATGATAGTCTGAGATTTAAATACCATACCTTTCTATATAGGTTGTACAAAATTGAATGGATCCCCACATCTTACTGAGTGAAAGCCAAAGGCCACAGTACTCTGTGTCCATAAGTCCATGAGTAATGGCTCAACTGTGTGTGGACACTATATTTCCAGGGCTGGAGGACATCCAAAAGGATAGTATTGTGCAGTCCTTGGCATTTACTATTTGTCAGTGGCTTTGACAACAACTGAATATGTGTCTCATGCCATCATGGATAACAGTTGGTTCTGCGTGGGATTCAGTGCAATATGCAATCACCTGCTAATGTAGTCCACAGAGGTCACAGACAGTGGCTGTGACTGCAGAGAAGGGAATGGCTAGAAATGGTATTCCATTAATGATGTCTGAAGGAAGTCCACTGGTGTCATTGTATTGTAGGCCTGCCCAATGTTCTCTTCCCAGATTATGACAGTCACTTGGCTATCTACCAGCTGACATACCTACACAATTTTCAGCAAGGCCTGCTGGCATAATATTGCCAAACACCTTGTCAGGCTATGGTAGGTGGCGCGAGTCATATTCCTGTCATCCATTGCATAGTGTAACACTCAATGAGGTCCACCAGTTAGGGTAAGTAGGCATGATCTGCTCTTGAGCAAAAGAATCTGTTTGATCCAGTGTCAGTAGGTGTATGACATTGTTACTGACCATATCCATGCTAACTCCTTTCATGGCTTTACATATCAGACAATGGAGAGATCTGGGCACACTGCCTGGAAGTGCATGCTAGTTGTCCTCTGTGCAACTAAGTATTGCAGTTACTTCCATCATGTTCTAAGAAAAGTCATTCAAAGTGTCAGTACAGAGCACTGACAAACAATTGAGAGAAGTGTAATTATGTATGCCCTGTGAAGGTAAGGCGGGAAGTTTTACACAGGTATCCTGCAGCTGGGCACTACTGAAGCCGTGTGTACTGAAAGGACACAAGTACCTTGTGAAGAATGTGGAAAGCAGGGGAGTCCCCTGAATTGCTGGGGCCTGGCTACTACTAATGCTGGTCTCACTACAACCACTCCCTCATGGGATACCGTGCTCCAATACTTTTTCTGTCATCACACGCAAAACGCTACTATGAAGCTCATGATGAGAATCAGGACACAGCCTGTTTGTTCATATTCATAGTTGTCCCACATCATGAAAGGCTCTGTAGGCTTAACATACCCTTCTCCAGGTAGATGCCTTGATTAGCAACAGATTGGCATTTGCATGTATTATGCCTTCTGTTCCAGGGTTGGCAGTATGTCACTAGGGAACTGACCAGATGGTGATTAGGAGCACAGCTGCAATTTCACAATATAATGTGCAATGTCCAGTAACATAGATGTCCAAGCTTGCTGAAACAAGCAGCACCGTGATGATGATCCATCTTAGGTGACAATTTCACAGCAATTCATGCATCCTGTCCAACTGATTAATGGTGGATGTCTGCATGACATGTCTATGAGGCCTACTGCAATGGACTGGCCACCTTTGGCGAAAGTGTATCCACCTGCCACATGTCCTAGGTATGTCATACTGTACAGCTATGTACCCAAAACAAATGTCTGTGTTCCCACATCATGTCAAACAACCACCAGTTAGCTGTCTGGTTGCTTGACAGGCACTGTACACCTGCATGGCCAACAATGTCAGCAAAGTTGAACAAGTCCTCTGTGCATGCATGCATGCATGAGCATCCACATCTTCATTGCAAGGAGTACCTACAAACACTGTTTACGGCTGCCAACTGCAAGGGTGTGGCAGCGTGACCCTAACTTTGCAGGACTTGCACAGTGTCACATTTGTAGGTATGGTATTGGGACCAAGCCTAATGACAAGATTATGGTTAATCCAAGGTCCACATGGGTGGCAAAGCATTGTATGGCACACTGTCAGGTGCTGTGTTACCTTAGACCTACATGAATGTTACATTTCACCATCTGTCATGACACTGACTAACGATGGCATGCTGTGACACACACAAGCATGACTGTAATGTTAATGGCACTATCAAGGACTGCTGATGAGATGTGGAAAGTGTTCCCATCCCTCTACTCCTATGACACACAAACACATGTGACAGATGTGACTTCATTTCAAACTTTGTAGCCATGGTGTTTCCAACAGCAGTCTGTACATATGGCAATGAGCATTATGCCAACATGCACAGCTCACATCCTGCACCATCTACACCCACATCTCACACACCTGCATGTGTGCATCTCCTTATCAGATACATTCCCAAACAGACACCTCAGAAACTCCTACCTAGGAGTGCACAGTACACAAAACTGCATATGCACCAGTATCACTGGTCATACACCTGAGGCATAACACAAAAGCAAACCTATTATTTATAAGCGAGTACATCGTGAGACACATTGATGTCTGTGTCACCAGGTTACATATGGGAAAGGTCACAGCTGTCTGCGGTGTGACATGGTACACCATACCACATGTTGCCTCAACTCAAGAAATATCAGGTAACAATTATGTCATCATAGTTCCTGCAGGTGTGTATGAGCTTAGACACACCGTCTCTCCCGGGTATGCCCATAGCTTTCAGCTGCATTTAACTATCACCTAGAATAATGGCTCAACACATACGGAAAATGATGGACATCGATAATTGCCTTAGTGTGTGGTGTCATTGTAAGGGGATCCACTACATGTCTGCCTGGGATAACTTGCTCAACAGATGTCAATGCTTTGCCAGAGATGGTCTTCAACTCTCACCCCTAGAATGTTGAGTAATGGTAAAGGCTGCTTACACCCCCACAGTGCATCTTATAGGCACTGTCTGGAGGGGAAACTTTCCAATGAGAATGCCACCTTCATACATATCACGGTTATGCTGCTACATGCTGGGAATGGCAACATAAACCTCACTCTGTGGAAGGGGACCCCCCACCTTGGAATATGCAGACATTTGTGCAGTCAAAGACACCTGGTTCAAGGCTGTGGACAGCAGCACAGCCATACCAGACTACACGTCCTTCCACATGTTCAGAACTCAAATTGACAGTGTGCAAGGTAATGCAGGTGGTGTATACATATTCATTAAGGATAGACGCACATCCAGATTTAGTGAAGTGATTTCCCAGAGACACTGCAGGCACTTATTCACTGCTTGAAGTTGATTTAATCAAGCCACTGCCAGCTAAAGGAGCAGCTGCATGAATCCAGACACCGGCTGTGCTTATATGAATGTACTTGTCTCTAGCAACATATATCAGTACACCATGGTTTGGTGCGACATTAATCAACTGTGTTGCATAGTCATGCTGAAGCTCACGTGTCCAAAGGTTAGTCCATATCATTAGCTATAATGCCCTGCACCAGTGGCATGACATTCCCACAAGGGAAGCAGACATAGTGAATTATGTGTTTACCAATATGGGTGACCACTGCAGCCCCCCACTGTGAGGTCCTCCCAGGTGAGATCTGACCACAGATTAGTCTTATTAAAACTATCAGACCTAACCCCCCCCCTTGCAGAAAATACAGATACATACTCCAACAAAGCAATTTACTACCTCCTATGGGATGGTTTACATAGCTTGACTGCACCCCCCACCTCAGATGGGAGAGGAAAGTTTGCAGAGTTTTACACCCATGCATTATGTAAGCAGCAGTACAACTGCATAAACTTGGCTGTACCTGACAGGGGGAACACAAGCTCCTCATGGCACAGCATACCTGCCTGGTGGACAGTTGTCATTAGCAGGCTGTACAATAAGAGGTGGACATTGCTGTGAGACAGTTGCGGTGAGGGTGCCACCCTAAAATGTAGGCACAACCTCCTCAGCTAAAACAAGCACAGTGTTGTGATGTCATGTAGAAATGGTATTGACAAAATTAACCCCCCCCCACACAAAACAGAAAGTACAGTTGTGTACACTTACCATAGATGTAGATGCTCCAGTGTATTTACTGTTGCAGTCATCACACTTGGGTTATCTGCCTACAGGTAGCCCTCAGTCAGCCTGAATACCAGAGTCTTGAGATTTCTGTGTCGGATGCTGTCACCTCTTCCATGACGTCAGGTCGTCAGGGGTATAAAACATGCAGCTGACACTATTACATCAGTTTTTCTTGCCCCAGATGTCAGGAGCCCCCAAAATAGGAAGCTATTAAATGGTGTGGAACACCTCCAGTAAAAAGTAAATACCATTGCCATAGAAAATGGCCAAAAAGAGGATAGGTAGAAAGTATAGAAAAAAAAAACAGGGGCTGGAGGGTAACCAGGACTGCAACAGTGAATACACTTGGACATCTACATTTATGATAAGTGTACACAACTGTACTATGCTCTTCATGTTTCACTGTTGCTGTTATCACACTTGGGTTGATTCCCAAAGCTGAGGAAGGGTGGAGGCAGTCAAGAAGTGTTGGGGCTGGCTAGCAGGCCTTGTAAGACTGCTGTGGCAAATCCAGCTCTGGATTTAGAAAAGATAGGCAAGTGGTAATGCTTGGTGAAGGTGTGTACAGAACTCCAGGTTGCACTTCCAGTATGCCCCTAGTAGGGACTCCCCTGAGAAATGCTGTACAGGTTGAGGTAGACTTAGTGGAATGAGTTCTGATCCCCTGTGGGATAGGTTTTCCATAGTATTTGTAGCAGAAATGGATGCAGTGTGCTATCCATTTGGAAATGGTTTGCTTTGAAATGGCTTTGCCCTCTGCTCCTGTAGCAAAGCTGACTAACAGCTGGTCAGATTTTCTGAAAGGTTTAGTCCTGTCAAGGTAGACCCTGAGCTGTCTGTGCACATCCAAGGAGTGCAGGATCCTTTCCCCTTTATTCTGAGGATTAGGGAAAAAGGTTGGCAAACGGATGGATTCGTAAGCCACACTGGATACCACCTTGGGCATAAATGATGGGTTAGTCCTGAGGGAAACCCTGTCAGCATGGAAAATAATGAAGGGTTCCACAGCCATTAGTGCCTGTTGCTCAGACACTCTTCTTGCTGAAGTGATGGCTAGAAGTAAGGCTGTTTTCCAAGAGAGGAATTTTAACTCTGCTGAAGCAGCAGGTTCAAAGGGAGGAAGCGTGAGCATCTCTAGTACAAAGTTAAGGTCCCAAGGCAGGGGTGGAAGCTCTGCTAGGGGGCCTTAAATTGTTAGCTCCTCTCAGGAACTGTTTGATGAGAGGGTGAGAAAAGGGCGGTGGCTCAGTATTGTAATGACCTGAGATGGGAGAGGCAAGAATCTTAATGGATGAGAAGGATAGGCCTCTGTGGAGCAGCTCTGCTAGGTAATCTAGGATTTGAGGTAAGGTGGGCATGGCTGTGTCCTTTCCCTGAGACTGGCTCCAAGAACAATATGTTTTCCACTTTTCAGAATAGGATTACCTAGTACTAGGCTTTCTGGCGTCAAGGATGACGTCCAGCATTTGTTGGCTAAGGGTTTGCTGGTGGTGTATTCAGGGGATAAGCCAGGCTGCAAAGTTTAGGGTTTGCAGCTGTGGACGCAAAATCTGTCCCTCCTGCTAGGACAATGGGAGGGTGTCTGATGTAGGTGCCAGGGTGGCACTGTCAGACTGTGTAGGAGTGGGTACCAGTGCTGGCGTGGCCAGTCTGGGGCAATAAGGATTGTCCTTGGTCTGTCCTGTTTGATCTTGAGTAGTACTTTTGAGAAGAGGGGCAGAGGGGGAAAGGCATAAATTGAGAGTTTTTCCCATGTAAGGATAGGGCATCCACTTTCCATGCTTTGCTGTGATGATTTCTGCTGCAAAATTTGCTCAATTGATGATTTTGGGGGGAGGCAGAGGTCCACCTCTGGTATCCCCCACCTCTGGATTAGAAGTTTGAATGAATTGGGTTCCAGTTTCCACTCGTGTGGGTCCAGTAGATTTCTGCTTAAGTCGTCTGCCAGTGAATTTTGTTTGCCTGGCAGGAATTCAGCTTGCAGGTGCACTTGGTTGCTCAAGGCTGAGTTCCATAGGGCCATGGCTAACCTGCAGAGGGGGTAGGAATGAGTTCCCCCCCTGCTTGTTAATGTACCACATAACTGTGGTGTTGTCTGTCTTTATCAGGAGTTGTCTTGGGCAGAAAAGGAATTTGAAGGCTGTCAGAGCATTCTGTACAGCTAACATTTCTTTTTGATTGATACACTGGGGAATTTGTCCTGGGTTCCATTTGCCTGCCATGCAAGCCCCCCATGCATAGTCTGATGTGTCTGTTGTCAGGGTTTGGGCGGCGAGGGGTTGAGTGAAAGGAAGTCCCTTGTTGTGGTTGCATGCCTCTGACAACCAAAGGAACTCTGCCCTTAGACAAGAAATGATAGGAATCACCGTTTCCAAGTCCTGAGAATGTTGACACCAGAGACAAGTACCACTGAAGTTTCGTCATATGCAGTCTTGCATATGGAATTAGTACAATGCAGGAGGCCATGAACCCCAGGGCTCGCAGTATTTTTCTTGCGGATGGCTGGGTTTTGGTGGCCTTTAGTTTGAAGTAATTTGTCAAATAGACCTGTTTTTCTGGAGTGAGGAATGCCATCTGGGAAGTTATGTTCAAGCTTGCTCCCAGGAATACAATCTTTTGGCTGGGCACCAATTGTGATTTCTTTTCAGTGATGATGTACCCCAGAGAAGTTAAGAGTGTCTTTACAAATGCCAGGTGCCGAAGTAGCAATTCCTGACTGTCCGCCTGAATCAGGCAATCATCCAAGTATGGGTAAATTTGAACATTTCCCTGCCTGCAGAATGCAATGGCTGGAGCCAGGCACTTTGTGTATAACCTGGGTGCAGTAGATAAGCCAAAGGGAAGTGCATAGAGCCTGCCCTGAAACGTACATATTTCCTGCAAGATTCCCTTATGGGGATGTGCAGATAAGCTTCTTTTAAGTCAAGGGTGACTAGCCAGGCATCTTTGGCTAGCATGGGAAGAAGCTGTTGCAGTGTAAGCATTTTGAATTTTGGGACCACCAGGAAGGTGTTGAGAATTGACAGATCCAGGATAGGATGCCAAGAGCTCTCTTTTTTGGGCACCAGGTACAGTCTGGAGTAGAAACCCTGTCCTCTTTGTTCTATTGGAACAGGTTGAATAGCCCTGATATTGAGAAGAGAGTACTTGCTTTTGAGCCTCTGCCCACTGGTTTGGAGGAAGGTCTGGCAACCTGCTTGGGGTTGGCAGTGAGTGGAAGTAGAATCTGTATCCCTGGGATACAATGTTTAGAACCCATCGGTCCTGGGTAATGGACATCCAGTTTTCTGCATGAAGGGCAGGTTTTCCTCCGAGGGGTGCAAGTACTTGTGCACGGCTGGGAAGGATGAAAGAAAAGTCATTGGAAACATCTTCCATAAGGGGGTGGCTTACCACTCCCGGTTTTTGAGGTGGGAGCACTCCATTGTTTAGATCTCTGCATACCCTAAGACTGTAGTTTTGGTGGTCTGTTACCCCTGGGTTTAGACTGAGAAGGCCTGGGAGGACTGGAAAGGACCAGGTTTTAGAAGGCCAATGCCTACTGAATCTAGGTGGCTGCACCTGTAAGAAATCAGTTTACATAGATTTAGCTTTTTCCTCCATCTTTTTAAGAACTTCTTCTGCTTTTGTGCCAAACAAATGTTGCTGGTTTAATGGAGCATCTAGTAATTTTGCTTTGACATGGTCTGGCAAGATTTGTTCCTTCAGCCAATCATGCCTTCTCAGTACAGACCTAGTGACAGCAGCCCTGAAAGATGCTTTTAAGGCATCAAAACCACACTGCAAAGTAGGTTTATTAACTTGTTTTGCAGAATGCATTAACTCTTGTAAATCTTTATTTTCTGTACAATCTGGAAGCAACATTTTTGTTTAATTAGTTCCACAATATGTTGCTGGTACTTCAAGTGAAACTGGCAATTTAAAGCCCTGATGGCAAGAGTTGCAGAGGTATATACCTTCTTACCCCATCTGTCTAAAGCTGTAGAATTCTTGAAGGGGTAGGGTTTCTGGCTGTAGTAGCCTTAATGCCTTTAGGTCCCTGTGAAATGGTCTCTGGATCTGCAGTGGGATTCTTAGAGAAATTTGTGCGAGTCAGGTACTCTGTAGTACCTGTCAGACTTTCTAGGAGCTGGTGGTAAAGTATCAGGAGTAAGGCTGGATTCCATGAAGACATCATCTACAATATCCAGGACAGGGGCTATAGCCAGAGGCCTGTGCTGAGGCAACTCTAAAAATTCTCTGAGTCTCTTTTTGGACTGAGGATAGTCCTGGCATTCCCAGCAGAAATGCTCTCTTAAGGTATGCAAGATTTCACCAAATGAAAAATCCTCTGGAGGGGAGGCAGAGGGAATGGAATCCTCTGCATCTGAATCCTCATAGGTAGATAAGGGTATGCCCTGCTGATCAGAGTCATCTGACTCATGGTCTGTAGAATCAGAAGGAAAATCAATTCTTAGACTTTTAGACGGGGAAGGTTGGCTTCCCCTAATTAAAGTTATAAGGTCTTCAGCCATTCTAAGCATTTGTTTCTGTGGCATGGGAGGCTTGAGCATGCGCTTTGGTTGTTGGTTTTCTAGGTGTACCCTGGGCCTGAGAAACTCTGTAGTTTTAGTCAAAAACGAAGTTGTCAGTTTAGTAAGAACATCGGAAGGTCAGAATACACCCTCAGAAGCCAGTGCCTGCACAGCGGCTCCAGACCCATCCAAGGTAGAGACATCCGCAGGTTCCATAGTCGAAGAAGCATCTCGCAGCATACTAGACTCCAAATGGGTCTCAGCAGAGGCCTGCAAATCTGTAGAAGCGGGTATCAGGGGCTGCGAAGGCACCTCACTGAGTATTGGTAGTTGTCAGTTTTGGACTTATGCAGTCCGTCTCTGTCTTTATCCTTACGTTTTTTCAGAAGATCGGATGGCTTATTGAAGCCATTTTGAAATACGATGAACGACAGCGAAAAAATTTAGCGACAAAGATAGCACAATTATTAATAGTGCAGGTGTTAAATAAGGCACAAAACTAACAGTGAGGGATGTCTCGGTCTGGGCCTAAACAGGTGACACAGTAAGAATGAAAATCTCTGTGAGGTATTTGCTTTCCACAGGCAAGACAATTGTTAACTTTTTCTGACATCAGTTAGAGGAAGAAAAAAGGACCCCAACAGGGTACTTGGCTTTAGAAGACTTCAGGTTTGAAACTCAAAAATGAAAATTTCAGGTAGCGGCCGACAGGCACTTGCGAACTGCTGCTGGCTCCCACGTGGCAAGAAATGCTGATGTAATGGTGTCGGCTGCATGTTTTATAGACCTGATGTCATGGAAGAGTCAACAGCATCCAATGCAGAAATCCCAAGACTCTGGTATTCGGGCCGACTGAGGACTACCTGCAGGCAGATAACCCAAGTGTGATGACTGCAACAGTGAAACACGAAAAACATCCACAAAGCACAGTATAGTTACATGGGTAACCTCAGAGTTCAGGCCCATATTGTCACTGAACTTGTACTTAATCACATATAAGGAGTCTGTACTATAGCTAACCTGTTGTCCCTCAGATTCTGCATTGACTTCACTACCCTGTCCCCACCATATGTGCCACATGACATTCCTACAACCTGTCCCATACCTTCCATATCTTTCTACAGAGCAGGTCGTAACTGGCCTCTATGTGGGACACACAGCATCTATTGGACATGCTAACATACAAAGCTGTCGTACATGGGATCCAACAAGGATTACTAACACCACTGGGAACTCTTTGCAATCATACTGTAACCACTGGCTGCATCCCAGCTGACTGGACAACAGCAACCATTATCTCCTGGCACAGAGGTGGTGCATCCACTGACCACTGGAACTACAGACATATTTGCCTGAGTAGCCATATCTGTACATCTGTGGGGCAAATCCTTATGGAGCTGATCAGCAAACATATATGTAAATCTACAAACAGTTGACTGTACACAGTTTGGATTTCTGACTGGGAGATCATGACTGTTAAATATGCTGGCCACATCAGAGGCAGTCACTATGGAGCTGGATGAGGGGACATCAGTGCATACAACCCCCTAGACTTAGCCACGCCATGTGACTAT